>NC_071980.1:11084068-11125354 GCF_026283585.1 Hylaeus volcanicus
TTAACCGACTTCGAAAAGGAGGAAGTTACTCAATTCGACATGTATATACATATATATATATATATATATATGTATATACATGTCGAATTGAGTAACTTCCTCCTTTTCGAAGTCGGTTAAAAACTACAGCAATTTTATAGTGACGGTATAATGACTACGTCAGAAAATATTGTAAAACGATAGAGATTACCTTTTCTTATAACACTTAAGATAATGCTTAGTATATTAATTTGAGTAGCAGAAGAATAAGTGGCATGAACTTATGAGTGTCGTGAACTCATGAAACCTAATGTATAACGATTGAGGTAATTAAGCGTTAGAGGTGTTGTTCTTATGCTTTCAGAATACTTAAGAAACGCAGCAAGAACGCCATCAGCTGGTGCGAAGCGTTCCTGATGTCCGCCTTGCAAACAGAGGCTCTAACTTTCGTCACTCTGTCGCCGTTAGAGGTGCAACACTACAAGCTTGTTTTCCCCGACTCTTCTCTTCTGGCGAAGATACCAGCGGACATGACGCCCGAAGATGTGGCACCACCTATGCACTGGTCGCAGATGAGCGCGATATACGTGTGCGTCCCCTCTGGGAGGCTGTTGAGCTTCCTCGAGACCGATCGGGACGTTACAGGTGATTACAGTTATCAATGCATCAATTACTAGCTTCGTAATACTATTTATTTTATGTCGTTCGTGTTCACAAACAGGTTTATCAGATTGCTGAGTATTTAAATACCGATGTATACCTAAATATTTGTATATGTTTATATATATTATAATATATTATATAAATTTATTATATATTACTTCATAAAATCAGACACATTATGTACCTTAAACAATTATTGACATATTAGAATGATATCAAACACGTGTGACATATAATTTAAATTCATAAATAAGTATGGTATAGATAACACAATTATACTTCAAATAATTTGTGAACGTTTCTTAGGTTTGAGGATCGACATCTACAACAGAATGAACTCCTACGAGCAAGACTTCATAAAGTGCGCGGCGACGTTGGGTGGAGTTTTCCTGCGCAGCATGCTCGAGTCTGTGATGACCAATTCAGCGCCGCTGTACACCGCCAAAGGAAAGTGTACCTCGTTTGTTGCAAGAAGTATCGGCCGCACAAGGCCGACATACTTCTTCCCACGACACGCGCAATTATTGAACTAGCTTTTCGTCGTTTCAGCAGCCGTGGCAGAAATGATAAAGCTGCGGATCCTAGAGTGTGGCATGATCCAGAGGAAACACTTTCATATGGACGAGTCGATGTTTTACCTGTTCAAGAAGCGGCGAACCTTCAGCAACATGCACCACTCGGAGGTGTGCGACTGTCGACCCACCCGTTAGTCGATATTATGACTAAACTAACTAAACGTATTATAACTAAACGCAGCGCGGATGCTGTCTACCGCTGATTAGTTTTTTCCCAGGCACATTCGGCATTAGATCCTTGCCATTGAACGCGCACTGCAAAGTACTGGAATTCACGATAGGATCTTATCGAAAGCTCTTGTACGACATCCTACCGCCACACGAGAAGAAGGAGTATCACGCGAAGGCCGCGAACATCCTCCAGCGGAACGCCAGGAAGTGCAGCACTTGCGGTGGCGGCAAGTTCCTGACGATTTTTTCGAAAGAAGATACGATATCGCCCGTCAGTTCCTTTCTCCATGTTGTTTTCAAAATGTTTAAGAGGTATCTAGTCTAGAGCATCAATTTTTAGTTCTCTTTGAGGATTTTTTTTTTAAATCAATACAAGTAATTTTTTTTTAATGGGCTTTGCACATATATTTATTCACATTTTAAGAACATACACAATTTTTTGCAAGTAAAAATAATACAAATTGAACGTGGTACAAGTGATCTTGTACAGACCCTTCTGAAAAAGTATGTTCGTGTTCCGTATTCGACAAAATTCTTTGGCAGATGTATTTTTAAATGTCCACAGAAAAAAATCGATATTTTGGAAGTTCTAGACTAGAATGCACCCTTAAGACGATAACATTGTATTTTCCAAGTTTTCAACGCGTCATTCTAGAGCGACGAACCGATTTCGTCGATGATGTTATCGATGCAGAGAAGACTGACGACGGTTCAGAGTCGAAGCGACATATGGGAGTCCAGGCGAAGTATTTTTCAACCTGACGACAACGATGCATTAAAAAGACGAGAAAGCGTGAACATCCGCAAGATATCCATTCTGCCTGCCCTCACAGACAGCGTCGAGGGTAACGATTAGGGATAGTGACATTGTATATACAACTATGCATACCAGAGACTGTTCGTTACATAACGTAGGGGTCACCTTCGAGCCCGGAAAGCCAACTTTCTCGAGTTCGGAGACAACGATAGACGTCTCCTGGGAAGGCCAATTGAGGCAGTTCAGCCACATAGACTACCGCAACTGTCGCTGCAGCAACGCTATAAACTATCTCTTCTGGAATCTTCACTGTCACATTTCGAGCGCAAGTAAATCTTTTCATCGGGAGGCGATGCTTTGTAAATACTGTTACGTATCTGAGTTTGTGACAATTGTCCTACCGCTTCTTCCAGTGGACGTCGAGAGGTTGATAAAGTCCATGTTCGAGTACACTGCTGGCTTGATCGAGACCGCACAGTTCGCTTTCGCCATAAAATTCCTCGCTACCAACAGCGCTGACATCGAGATCACAAAGATCAAGGAGCACATGATGACGAACACCTCGGATACAAACATTACCAAAGGAAACACCTTCATTTTAATGGGTAACTGAATATTTTGTATACTCTTAACCATTTGCACTCGGATGTCCCCTTCGAGGGGACGTTGGAAGTCCAGAGAACTTTAGTATCGGATAAGATAAATTCCGTGGAGGTTTCTGTTCAAGTAGCACGAATAGAATCAAAGTAGCATTACTAGCAGTACAAAGTAGCTTTTTATTCTACATTATTTAATACAACATGATTCCTCTTGGCACATTCTGCAACAAAATGGCTTCGAGTGCAAAGGGTTAAGATACAATATATGTAAATTATAAAATATTTTTTTGCTATTCTGTTGCTCAGGTGACGCTTACATGGAGTACGGGTATTACTCGCAGGCGAAGAAGTATTACACGGAGGCAGCAGCGTTGCGAAATCTCCCTCTCCAAACTTACAAGGAAGTTTGTTACAGCACGATCCTGGAGAGATTGCGATACATGCTGGCAGGTTTCTCCAGTTACGTTGCGAATCGAAGGTCTAGCCAAACGGTGATCGAGACGTTGGAAACGTCCGTGTACATGGAGCGATTGTCCACGGTTTTGATGGTACGGAGTATGGTCTTAGTAGAAGTAGAAGTAACAGGCAAGCACAAAGACTTTGAATTGTCAACGTGATCCGCAGCTGGAGGAGGAGCTGAAAAGGGCGAGGCTGATAGTTCTGCAGAGTCTCAGATCCGTCTTCAAGTGCGTGGGAGGATTCCTGGAGAAGGGTAGGATCTACATTACGGCTGTGGAAATTTTTCGGTGTTACGGATATCACGACTTGTTATACTCTCTGGAGAAGCCAATGATGGTTGCCATTGAAACGAAAACTAATTGGAACTCTGTGGAGGAGATGACCTTGCTAGCAGATGTGTATCAAAGGCTGTACGAGAACAGGTGATATGATACGGTTGTATTCGTCCTGTATAGTACTGTGGGGTTGGGTGCCTGTAGAGGGAGAGCGAGAGAGAAGAGAAAAGGAAGGGAGCGTTTCTAAGGACGGGATCTAGCAGGCCCCGTGCCTTAGACGTCGGGATATTTGGAGTTCGATCGGGAAGGGCTTATATAGAAAAGTTTGGAGGAACCGAGTGCTTGTGGGAAACGTGCGGACCGCACGGTTTCCCTCTCATGGTGAGGAGCGGAGGTGCCACCACAGTACAATCCTTTTTACTATTGAAAACTATTCTTGGTAATGTATCTGTTAATAAAAGACTGCTGAGAGGTGATTTGGTCGGGTCCGTCGAAATTGGAACTAAATTATTGAAGATATGCAACTGCCTACACATCTCCGCAGTGAAGCTTGCTATTCTACCATCTCTGATAGAAGTTCTGGTAAAGACTCCATTTCCAGCAGCCTTCTCACTTACGTATAATTTGATTTACTCTCTGATTCTAATGGGTGTTCCAGGTTTGGTTGAAACGTTTGAACGAGTCAGTCGATTTGCTCAAGGAACTATACTTTTCCGCCAAGGAGGACATAGATCAGTCTTCCATCACCTGGTACTACGCTCTGTCTTTGGAATTGCTCCTGGACGCCGGAATGGTCTTGGAGTCCTACGAGGCCTGTCTCTCGTATCACTCTAAAGCTATCGGTAAGCGTCTTTCCCATAATTGTCGAATACGAAACTTGCTAGTACATCGCAGAATCATTTTATGTATTAAATATGTTCTCGATCAGTTTGCAGGTCCAGATCCTGCGTGTCACGGGATCCAGAAAGCTTGATGCGCCTCACCACTTGTTTAGGCATCTGGCAATTGAGAATGTGAGTACTTGGAACACGTTACCAAGTTGTACTTTACCATTTAGCGTTATTTAATTCGCAGGATCATGCCAGTGGTCGACGAGTTCATACTGGACGTAGACGTGTACACGAAGGGCATCGAGCGAGGCAAGTTCTCGCAGATCTACAATTGCGTCAAGGTACGAGATCGCTGAAAAATTGGCTAGTATACATTCGAGGACACTGTATTTACAAGGCTTGGACCAAGTAATTTGGCTGGCCTCTCCTTATCGCAGGGTTTAGAGAGCTACCTGCTAATACTCAATCGTCGAATCAATATCAAGCAGTCCAACGACCTGATCGTTCGATTGGAGAACGCCAACATCCTTAGGACGGTCCTTCGAGAATCGTCCTCTCGCGCGCCGTTCGTTAAACCGTTTTTATACTTGTTACGAGCCTACATGAGCGTCCAACGAGGAAGAAAGCCCATGTCCCAGTACCTCTTAAAGAAATCGCATAAATGGTCCTCGTATCAGCAAAATCAGATGATGCTGGCCTGGGCCATGCAGAATGAAAGAGTAAGGCTTCGGATTAATGGCTTTTCTTCGCAACAATGTCGCGGGTTAATCGTTGTAGACGTGGACGGAGAAATACAATAACATGGCGGGCTATTGGTCCGAACACGTGGGCGCCGCGGATGCTATTCGATGGCAGGAAATTCACGATTTCGACTTGGACGCTTGGTCGACGATAATGTACCCACTTCCGATTCCTGATAGTACTATTTAAAGAAGCTGTACCTCGCAGGTGACGATATACTTAGCGATAACGTAACAGGAGGTAGGAATTTTAGCGAAATATTTATTGATTAAAGGCGTGTTACAGTTCCAGGTTCTAAAAGGTATACACGACGATCCCCTCGTATGCACGACAATTCGTTAAAGCGAACGTGCACGTTCTCTAGGTTCGTTCCTCTCGTCCGCAAGGCGACCCCCTCGCTAGCTGTACAGCTCGACGAGTCGAATAAGATCTCCCGGCTTGGTTGGACCTCTGACAGAATCTTACCACAGTCCCATGTTCGCCACCTATTCGTCGATGCTCGAGCGACTACCTCGGAGATCTTATCAAACTCGTCGAGTTACATCTCCGTATTATTTTTTTTTTAGGAAACCTCTCGCGACCGATAGTTCCAGTTACTTTCGCGCGTCCGACGATTACGGAATTGCACTTTGTAGTTAATTGATCTAAAGGATTCGGCCGAGTACGCCAAGGACGCTCGATTGCTTCGAGGCTAACAAAACGGGGATCAGCGAACAAGGACAAGACAATGAAGGGAAAGTAGGACTGCAGTTGTAAGGCTCGAGGGACAACGCGATAAAATACAGAAAGAGTAATTTGATTATACGTCGAGCATAAGGCTAGAGTGTCGCGGGCATGCACGAGTGGAAAGATATCGAAATCTTGCTTGGCAAATGGGTTAAGTGACCTAATCTACAAGGTCGTTACCATTAGCTATCGACGTATATTAATATAATATACGCCCACTGACGGCGACGACGCGCATTTATCTTCCGTTTACCGACAAACGTCGTGTTCCCTTCGTGGCGAGCAACTCGTCCTTATTCGTCGACGGATTTCCTATCACTCTTAAACACATGCCTTTATATGTATATGTTGGTGTAGATCGTAGACGAGAACACGGTTACAGCTATGGTTAGACGAAATTTTCTGTATTCGAATGTCGTTATATAAAACATTTTGATTAGGTAGTATCTAATACTTTAAGCTAAAGCATCCAAACGGACGCGTTGAGAGCTGACAGGAAATCTCGCAGCAAGTAGACGTTAGTTTCGCCGCGACTCTTTTCTTTCATTCGAAGAAGCAACATTCTATTTAGATAAAAAAACTATAATACATTTTTTTTTTTGCAATGTTCATCCACCATTGAACACTTGAATTTTAGTTTTCTCGTAATAAAATATCATTCTATAATACAAATTCTACTCTCTACTCGCTCAACGAGTAACGGATAAAAAAAATCTTTGCGCGTCTTTTATTCGTTATTCGAGATTTCTAACCAGACGTGAATTCTGCTCGTCCTGGTCCAGTCGCGGGAAAAGAGAAAGTTTAGATGTTCGAGTCGATGTTTCATTGGCGTACTCGGCCAGAAATGAACGTATTCATCGGACACGGTCGGCGGAGAGAAATTGGTGACGTAATTTTTGATCGAATGGTTAGGTGTAAAAACTCGTTTCGTCCCCACCGGTGGCGCTTAACTCTTTTCGGTTGGCTGGTCCTCGATCGCACGGAACAACGACGGTTCATTCGTGCCCGTCGACGTCGTTGTCGATGCGACTGCTTCGTATACCCGTCTTGCCCGTCCACGGGTAGATGTCTGGACACGCCTGACAAGTCTTCATGTATCTCACGCCGCTCTTGTGCCAGAGATTACAGACCTTTGGGTTGTTGCACTTCTTCGGCCGATCCTGCAACGTTCAATAACAAAAGCTCGTATTAGAATAGATTTGCAAACGGTGTTTTCCAATTGCTTGATACCCAAACGTTGAAGTTATGCTCGCGGATCTACTGATCGAGTCCACGTACCGGGTAGTTGCATCCAAAAGGTTCGAATGTGTGCATCAGCGGCAATGGCGTGGGATTCCTGACCCATTGTATCGCCTGCCAGTTCGTCACGATCCAGACGTCGTCCATCGCGACGATGGTGTCGAGGAAGGAAATAAAACCTTCCTTGTGATGAGGCTGGGTGAACCAGGCAGCGTGGTAGAACAGCCCAAATGGTGCTCTGTGAAAATAATTTAGTTTTAAGTGAGATAACAGAGAAGATTCATTTCTTGGTACATGTCCTATTAACTTCTCTTACTTTTTTGCTACAGTTCCCATTACCTTCCCTTCATTTCCTGGCACATTTCCCTTTAAATTCCCTTCATTTCCTGACAAATTTCCCATTAACTTCACTACATTTCCTGGCACAGTTCCTCTTAACTACCTTTCACTTCCTCGCACATTTCCCTTTAATTTCCCTTCATATTCTTGCATACCTCATTTAATTTGCCTCAATTTTCTGATACATTTCTCGTCAATTTCTTCCATTTCCTGATACATTTCTCGTCATGTCCTGGCACAATTCCCCTTAAAGGGTACATTTATCTATCAGGAGAACATGATACGCGAGGAGATGGCACGAGGATACATGGTACGTATGAAATTGTGACTCCAATATTACTCCTGGTATCAGAAGAACATGATATGCGAAGACGTGGCACGAGAAATTCATGGTACGTATCCAATTCTGGCTCGAATTTTACTCCTGGTATCAGGAGAACATGATATGCGAGGAGGTGGCACAAGAAATTCAAGGTATGTATCGAAATTCTGAGGAAATTTTATATTTTGGTATCAGGAACACATGATATGTGAAGAGGTGGCACGAGGAATACCTGGTACGTATCGAAATTCTGAGGAAATTTTACATTTTGGTATCAGGAGAACATGATGTGCGAAGAGGTGGCTCGTTTGCGCCTACGGACAGGCAACCGGTCCGACATGTCTGTCAGTATAGGTTGCCTAATTCAAGGGGCTAATTTTTGCTAAATTTCGGAATTCTGGCCGATTTAGCATTTTGGTAACAGGAGAACATGATGTGCGAGGAGGTGGCACGTTTGCGCCTACGAACAAGCAACCGTTCCGACATGTCTGTCAGTACGGGTTGCCTAGTTCAAGGGGTTAATTTTCGGTACATTTCGGAATTCTGGCCGATTTGGCATTTTGGTATCAGGAGCATATGATATGCAAGGAGGTGGCACGTTTGCGCCTACGGACAGGCAACCGGTCCGACATGTATGTCGATACTGGTTGCCTAATTCAAGGGGCTAATTTTTGCTAAATTTCGGAATTCTGGCCGATTTGGCATTTTGGTATCAGGAGCACATGATATGCAAGGAGGTGGCACGAGGAATACCAGGTACGTATCGAAATTCTGAGGAAATTTTACATTTTAGTATCAGGAGAACATGATACTCAAAGAAGTAGCATAACTACGGCACATGGCACGTGAACTTTTAATTAAATATCGATACTTACCTTTTTGTATCAGGAGGACGTAATTTACGAGTAGGTATCGTAATTTTTATTTTCTGCTCAATACTTACCTCTTGTATCAGAAGAACGTAATGTGCGAGTAGGTATCATAATTTTTATTTTCTACTCGATACTTACCTTTTGTATCAGGAGAACGTAATGTGCGAGTTGGTATCATAATTTTTATTTTTTGCTTGAAACTTACCTTTTGTATGAGGAGATCATGATGAAGGAGGAGGTGGCACTAATCGAATTTGGCTCGAATTTTACTTCTGATATTATAAGAACATGTTATTCGAAGAGCCGGAATAAGTTTTAATTTTAGCTCAAAACTTACCTTTTGTATCTGGATCACTTTAACAAAGAGGAGAGGTACCAGAGAAAGGGGGAAAATTAAAGGGAAATGTGCTAGGTAATGAATAGAAGTGAAGGGAACTGCCGGAAGTTGTTAGAGAGTGTTAAGGAGGTGTTAGAAGGTGTTAGGGAGTGTCAGGAAATGTCAGGAAGTGTAGGAGATGTTAGGTGGTGTTGGAAGGTATTAGAAGTTGTTAGAAGATGTTAGGAGATGTTAGAGGTTCCGTTTCAGTTGTGAAGGAAGCTTTTAGCCATAGATTACAGACTCTATACAGATGTATAGCAGTCGTCCAGTACGTCTAGCAACGTAATAAGGCGGCCATGGCTTCACTCTTGGTTCAGCTATGGCAGTCCCTATATTTCTATGTCTATGATTGATACCTGTTGGTGGTGTAGTGTCTCTCGAAGTTCTTGATCAGCATCTTGTAAACACCATCTGCCGTTGGGGGATTGCTGCAGGCGTCGCCCATGGAGCATCTGCCACCGTTCAGATCTTGCCACATCACCATAGGAACCTCCCACAAGCCTGGATAAGACCTGGTGGGACAAGGAGGGATCATGCAGTCGTGGAAGAGCCTGTAGTCCAGGGTGTACGGCCAGCTAGGGGGTCGATTCTCGTAGATCGGCATCGACGAGTCGTAGGTGAAGTTCGTGTCCCACAGCATCTTGAACATGTTGTTACCTCCGACCTGTTGACCATTAACATGAAGGTACTTTGGTTATATATGTAGGTTATATATGTATATGAAGGAGATATACAGATAATAACTATGTTAAAAATGAACATTGCAGTATTAACTAAATTTTGAATTTGTTTAATTTGTAGAGTTACCGATAGGAAAGGAGCCCTCATTCCTCTGACGTCCTCCAGCTTGACACCTCCATAGGCAGAGAGGATCTCGCGTTGTCCAGCAACTTCACGCGACCACTTTCGCTGAGAGAACTGCTCACCGAAGCTGTGCCTGCTCACGAGGAAATTCATTAGTCGATCGTTCTATTTTTAAGGGAATTAAGCGTTTCGCGAGACTAGAGTTCAGGAAGTTTGATCACCTGTTGAATAACCTACGTCCATATTTAGACAAAGTAGATTTAGAAGCGTGGGAACTGTGTATTTCCTAACTAGAATTGAACCAGGAACTTGGTAACAAAGAAACTGATAACTTCACTATTCAAGATTTAAATATCAGGCTGCTCAATAATAGTAATTGTTCTTAATCGTGTCTTGAAGACTGGTTCCTCGGTTCACGTGATCATTTCCTGGACTCTGGCTCCCAGCAATGTGCGAAAGCGGCTTCTGACTGACAAAGCGACTGGTGCCTTTAATAGGACCCGACTAGCCAAGCTAGCGTTAGTTACTAATTAATTGATCGGCGTAATGACAGAGCGTGACCGACTATGATCGGTTGTAAATTAAGCGACGCGAGATTGCTCAATGGTAGAATGTAATCGTGATTAATGATCGAAATGAGATGACGAACGCGAGGATTCCGTGCCCTGACGCTTTCGCTGAAACGTTCTGATTTTCCTTGTCGATCATTCGATGCTCGATCGATTTTCGAACACTAGGTCGTGCCATGAGTCTGTATTTATAATATTTTATTCGTTAATGATTTGTATTATTTATTTACATAATTTATAATCTGTAAAAGCATACGATGAATGTTTGCGTTATACAACTTTCCTATACTTCAAATAATTGTTTCCTTAGCAAATGCAGTTATTGCTTTTAATATATTCTCGTTACGTGGTAATTATTGTTAATTGTAAGCTGTCTGAACAATAAAACATACTTTTACATTATATATTTTTGTCTAATTGCTTTCCATACTAACATATCTTCTCCCATTTCTCACTTACGATTAAGTTAAAGACTAAACTTCAGTATATGAATTGTTTTCTAACTATTTGCAAACAATTTAACCGCTTCAGGACTCTTGATATAGAGTTAAGTTCATTGATAACATTCAGGAATGATTTTTCATACGATCTTGATTGTTATTAAATAATTATGAACATTTTCTGAGAGCGTTTCGCAAGATAGTAATCACGAGAAGTTCAAGTATAGGTACAGAGTGAGTGCGAGAGAGAGAGAGAGAGAGAGAAACATGTGCGATAAGGATATCTATCGATTTTGTTTTTAAATTGATAATATATATACTTGGAATCCACGTTTGACATATAGCTATCATTCGTGACCGGCGACCGATTCGCCATCTCGCAGCCAAACACCCGAAGCTCGAGTGCGTGTGTAAGAGAGGGAAAGGAATATGTAAGACAAGGATAGAGTGAGCCTGAGCGAAAGAGAGAGAAAGTTATATATATGACAAAGATACAGCGAGCGTGAGGGAAAGAGAGAGAAAGGAACATGAAAGACAAGGATACAGCGAGCGTGAGGGAAAGAGAGAGAAAGGTATATATAAGACAAGGATACAGCAAGCGTGAGGGAAAGAGAGAGAAAGGTATATATAAGACAAGGATAGAGTGAACGTGAGGGAAAGAGAGAGAAACGTTTATATAAAAGACAAGGATACAGTGAGCGTGAGCGAAAGAGAGAGAACGGAACATATGCGACAAGGATAGCGATTGTGGTGGCGCCATCTACTAACAAGATGCTCAAGCTTGTCGTGAAATAGTTCTACCGTTTCGCCGCTAGATGGCGCCAGCTATTCAAATTCCCAAAAACGTAATAAAAACAGAAAATTCCTATTACAGGTCAATTTTGTAATGCTTCATGAGCATTCTCGTTAACATTCATTGTTTAATAAAATAAATTAATGAATTAATTTACATGTAAACGTATGGTAAAAGGTTGGCGCCATCTAGCGGCGAAATGATGGAACTATTTCTCGACAAGCTTGAGCGTTCTGTTATTAGATGGCGCTACCACATTTGCTATCCTTGTCGCACATGTTTCGTTCTCTCTCGCACTCGCACGAAAGGACCTGTCACTCGTCATAAACGATTTTGCGCAGGTTATCTCGTCGAAAAATCATTGATTATTAATTAATAACAATCGGAATCGTACCACTAATGGCTCTAGAATGTTGCTACTGGTCCAGACTTTATTCAAGATGCATCAAAGTGCACAAATTATCTACTGATAATTAATAAACAATCGAGTAATGCGAGGTGTGGACAATGCCGTGTACCGGTGTAGGGTTAACGTTGACGAACAATGATTAATTATTACTTAATAACAATGGAAATCGTATCGAAAATGGTCCTTGAATGTTGCTAGTGATCTATACTTGACAACACAATTGCAAAAGTGGATGAATTTTCCTTGGAAAGATAGAAAATTATTGATAATGTTTACTGACATTCGGTGGGCTGTCGCTATCCTTGTCTATCATGATCCTTTCTCTCTCTATCTTTCACAAACCCGGTCTGTCCTTGTCGTACATGTTTCTTCCTCTCTCTTTCCCTGCACTCACTCTATCCTTGTCTTTCATGTACCTTTCTCTCTCTTTCCCTGAGCTCACTCTATCCTTGTCTTACATATTCTTTTCCCTCTCTTACACACGAACCCGAGCTTCGGATGTTTGGCCGCGAGATGGCGAGTCGGTCGCCGGTCACGAATGATAGCTATATGTCATACGTGGATTCCACGCATATATATATATTATCAATTTAGAAACAAAATCGATAGCTATCCTTATCGCACATGTTTCTCTCTCTCTCGCACTCACTCTGTATCCATACTTGAACTTCTCGTGATTACTATCTTGCGGAATGCTCTCGGAAAATGTTCATAATTATTTAATAACAATCAAGATCGTATGGAAAATCATTCCTGAATGTTATCAATGATCTAAACCTTATATCAAGAGTGCTAAAGCGGTTAAATCGTTTGCAGAAAGTTAATAAACCAACGAATAATTAGAGTACCAAGAGGGTCAGACCACTGCAAAAGCATTTTAAAGGGAGCTATATTTAGAAAGTATTTAGTACCTTCAGTACGTTTTATCGAGCATATAAGCAAACAAAAACTGGACACATAATTGTCGTTAACATGGAGTTACTCGATTCTACAATATAAAAATGAAACAATTGGCGTAGGATTTAGTTTACGAAAGTGTGATGGGATGGAAATGAAATTATTCTGGATATTAAACACACATGTACATTTATTTTACTTGGATCTACAAAGTAAAAATAAAAAGACTGGTGTAGGATTTAGTTTACAAGAGTGTAACGGAATGGAAATGAAATTATTCTGGATACCAAACACAGTTCACAAATCCTTTTTACGACCCATATACATATACATATTTACGTACACAATCATATGTACACAATTACAAACTCACACATGCATGGATATTTATTTTACTTGAATCTACAAGGTGAAAACGAAAAGACTGGTGTAGGATTTAGTTTACAAAAGTGATGGAATGGAAATGAAATTATTCTGGATACCAAACACAGTTCACAAATCATTCTTTCGACCCATATGTACATATTTACATACACAATCACATATACATAATTACAAACCCACACATACATGTATATTTATATACAGTTTGTATTAAAATAAGGGCTCTTGAAAAATCTCATGCGTTGTTGCCAATCGTTCACATTTTTCTCGCATGCAGTTAGTCTAACATAAACATTCTCTCGATCTTCTATCGCTCGATCACTCTGCACTCGTACAAGCAGTCGTTCTGCAAAAAAAATCAAAAATTTTTATAGATAAATTTCACTTTGTGATTAAAAAAAGAAATAGATTTGTAAATTATGTTACAGTGGTCTGCCCCCTCGCGAGGTTTCATGGCCTTCCTCGACATCATGCAAATATTAAATTCTATACATTTAATGAACAAATATATCACCGTAAATATTACAGTGATAGATCAATTTGTTAAAGTATACACACGAATAAAATTAAAAGGAAAGTTGTACGATATCATCGCACCATTCCTCCTATGTCCACACATTAATAAAAAGAGTCCTACATCCAAGAAATAATTAATGCCCTCGTCCAAGCCCCTAACGAAGACCCGTGGAGTTACTTCGACTCTCGGAATACCGACCAAACGAACTAACTCATCGGTGACCGATGATCGTCAAGAACTGAAAGACTCATGGACCGACCCGTACGGTTGCAACGTTCCAAAAAAGGAATTGGTATCCAGAGTTCTCCTCGTGGGTACTTACGAAACCGTGTGGGAGGCAATCTCATGGCCGGCGGCATAGAGATTTTGGACCTGGCTGTAGTCTGTCCACTCGTGGGACACGTAGAACGTCGCAGAGATGGGACAGCCGTTCGGATTTTTCCGTCCCTTCTCGAATAGGTCAGCGTAGAGACCCTTGTTCAGGTCGTTCACGGAATCGTCGAACGTCAGGAGCACGATCTGCGGTATCTCCTCGGGCAGATAGTCACCTGTTTCAAGTTTCGTAGGCGGGGAACGAGGAGGGGCACGGACAGCGTGGAGATTTTTTTTTTTTTTTTTTTGAACGTGTAACGTTGTTTTCGTGTTTTGGATGGTTGTTTCCGCGTTCGTTCGGACATGTTCGTGGGCGGTGGATGATCGTGTGGCGTGTGAAATCGTGGATGTACGTCGACGAGTGGGTGCGCGGATGGGAGTATGCGAGGGATGACAAAGTGATGCGAAGAGAGAAAGAGAAAGAGAGAAAAGAGAAAAGTTGCGGTTAGCGTGTCATTAGTATACGGCACAGGTGTGCCACGCGGCAGGTGAAACCGTTTCGCGAGCACCAGGTCTGGATTAAAGAGGAACGATCTCTTCAGGGGCACGGCCCTGAAGACCCCCCTGAGATCTCCGAGATTTTTGGAGAAAAGTTTGGGAATGGCTGAACTTGAGCATGAATACTACAAATGTTTCACTGGCTTCTTAGCCATCTCTGAGTATACGTGACGTAATAAATCTACAGTACGTAGTTCAACACATTCACGCCGGTGCTGTTATTTATGGGGTTCTCGCCATGGGGCGGCGCGGTAGTACACGCCATTTGATTAACACGTGAACGCGAACCACGGGTGGTACACGTCGGCATGAACGTGTCAACACATTGTTGACCGGCAATTTTACACAGAAGCGACTTTATGTCACCGGTTATTATTTCGTAATTTTTGTACCACTGATGTGATATTAATTTAAAGACTAAAAAAAGTATACTCTATTGTTAAAAAAGAATGTATGACAGGCTGAGCCTGAGTTTCATAAATTGAAATAGATAACGCGAGTGCAAACACGAGTTTAACACACCGGTTAACAATGTGTCAACGATTGAATCCTAATCTCGAGATTTAACCAAAACAGGATAACCAGACTGTATGGAAATATTCGCGTATTCAGGCATTCCCAGGGCTTTGGAAATCTCAATCCAGGACTGGTGTCGTCGTTCATCTCCGACGGGGAGCCAGTTTCACCAGTCTAGCGGCAGCAATTTCAATTTCATCGCGATTCTTCCGAAGATCCTCTAATTGCACGTCCCGGTTACATCGGAACGGAAGCGAAGCAATTTGTTCCGGAAAGGCTGGCTCATTTCTCGTTAGTGCCCCGACGCGTGTCAATAAGAGACGCCTCGTCCGCGCGGGACGTCGCGACGATACCATCGAATCCTTTCTACGGTGGCGTTTCTCATGCACGGAGAAACAACAACTGGAATTTTAATTTTAGATGAGCTCGAGTTTCCTTCCGCGCAGGTCGCGCTCGAACTAGAAGAGCGACTATTCGAATGATTTAATATTTGGAACGAACAATTATTTTTTAACCCTTTGCACTCGAGAGGTGACTCTCAGTCACCATTTCATGTAGCAAATCTATGAGTAATAATGTTTCTTTAGGTTTAATTTCTTTGGAGCTCGAAGTGTCGATAAAATGATTGTCGGCGAGGTAAAAGTGACCTTATTCTCAAATCTAGATAGCTTAGAATTCATGGCAATAGAATGCTAAGAAACATCTCGAGTTGCTGGTACATACCGGAAAAAAAGGCCTCGACTGCAAAAGGTTAATATTCCGGATGCATTTGATCGGTGGATGTGGTATTCGAATAGTACTCGAATAGTACAATCTCGAAGTCGGAGTCTCAGAGTGAGTCTCAGGCAAGTACAGTACTGTCTCGAAATTCGGCTTGACTTTGTTCTCGAGCGTGACGAGAGGGAAACCGTAGACAAAACAGTTCGGTGTAGCGGCAAACTAAATATTAACTAAATTATAAACTGATTGCTCGAGCACAGGATAGAACATAACATGCTTTCTCATTTTAGCACTAGTAAAATCGTATTCTTTTCGGATCTCTTCGGATAGCGAGTTGCTTATTTCGAGACAATGCTGTATTCGAATTATAATCGCCGAATAGCTCAAGTACTGATCTCTTCAAATATTCGATCTCGACAAATAGTCTCAGAACTAATTTGAATTGCGCTTTATCCAGGAACGAAAATCTGCTCCGCTTTCGTCGGCGAAGTTAGAGGATCTTCGGAGAAACGAAGCGCTCGATGGTATTTTCCTTCCTCGAAGACGTCCTCGAGGAGGAAGATCGCACAAACAAAGGCGACAGCGGAAGTCCTGCGCCCAGAGAGAAAGAAAGAGATAGAGAGAACGTTAGTCGTGGCGGAGGCGATGTCGTTCGATGCCTTAGCGTTTACGCGTATTTAGAGGAACGGTACGAGTAATCCATGAATAATTGAAACGAAATCTTGAACCGGAGCCAGTCGAATGTACGTTTTCATGGAATACTTTTATCCATGTAAAGAGACAGACATATGTACGAATTCATTTCTGTTCGACCTTCCTAATTAATTCGAATAAATCGACTTCGCTTATTAAAGCAATACTTTGGTAAGAGAAATCTAACGAGGAATGTGTATGTACTTTTTAGTATATCTTCGTGAAAATATTATGAATGCATTCCTGAGCTATTCTCGATGGAAACGTGTACCAACACGACCACATTCGGACTACTTTTAGTTTCCCATGATTCATCAATTTTGAATGATGATTCATGAATCATTCGTAAATCTGGAGTAATTAAAAAAAAAAAAAAAAAAAGAAAACATCGTATGAATGAATTCTAAGCTTAAGATTAATCTCGAGAATCTCAAGATTAACCTCAAGATTAGAATTCATTCATACGATTACTGTAGATGTATGAATGATGGATGAATCATTTTTTAAAATTGATGAATTATGGAAAACTAAAAATAGTCCGAATAGGGTCGTGTTTGGGCTCCTTTTTGCCGGGAGAGCCTCATCGATCTATTAACAACAATCTCACGAAGATACAGTAACAAACATAAACGTTTCATTTACTATTACTCAATGAATACCATCGGCACGTATAATGTAGTCGTGGTCTTGCAGCTACGGGAGCTCCCGTTCATGTCTGCTTTGGATCCTTTAGCTATCCAACAGACGATATTAATTTTTCTTTTGAATTTCGTATTAATTTAACTGATTCCTCTTGGAGGCGAAAATTTGCCTATCGCGATGAACTCCGCCAACAGATGACATTTTCGACTTCGGTTATTCATGGATCGTCGGTACCAGGAACGTTCGTCCCCCTGTCTAGCCAAACAGGAAGAAGAACGCGGCGCTCCTCGCTCCCTATCGAACTTACGAGACAGTGTGCGATGCCATTTCGTGACCGTCCGCGTACAGGTTTTGCACCTGGCTATAATCGGTCCACTCGTGCGAGACATAGTACGTGGCCGTGATCGGGCATCCGTTTGGATTTTTACGGCCGTTCTCGAACAGATCGGCGTACAACTGTTTATTCAGATCGTTCACGGCGTCGTCGAACGTCAACAGAACGATCTGCGGCGTCTGTTCCGCCGGGATTCCACCTGGATACACGATATCGTTACGAATCGACCGTGGCCACGGCCGTTCCTCGCCCTCCGATTGACTCGTTCTCGCGTTTCGTACGTTACACCTCCCCGCAAATCATCGCGGTACACCGGGGGGGTTTCCGATGTCACCGGCGAAGGTAGGGCCCGCGTCGAGGACTTATCTGAAAAGCGGGATCTGCGCGCGGAAGGGATCTATACGGTTGATCCATTGCTCAATTAAAAACGAAACGTAGGCAGCGAGACACCCGACGCTGCCAGGATCCTTCCCGGTGATTTATACGAGGTGTGCGGTTGCACAATCCTTTCTAGACGCGGGAACATACTTAGACCCTCTCAAGGTAGCTGTATTAGTTGTGTCCGCGGATGTATTTAACGCGTTGACTGCCATGGATTCACATGGAAATGTTTACAGAACTAAAATTTTGTCTCGGGACAATTAGAAACTGTAGAATCTAACATTTGTCGTATTACTCATTTTTGTATTCTCATCAAAATTTACGAATTCTATCCAGATCAGTTTTCATCAACACTCAGCCCTTGAAATCATTTGTTGAAGTTCCTTGGCGAAAAGCTCCGTCACCCGTATGTGGGTGACGCGGCGTTCAACGTGTTAATGGAGGATTTTATCGAAACATAATTTAATCGTTCTTGGATCGAGTATGAATCGTACGAGTGATTCGCTATATCGATTTTAATCGACCAACCTAATTTGATGAAAAACGACATCGAGATTTTGTATTTTGAACCCTTTGCGCTCGAAGCATTTTTTTGATGGAATCAAATTGAGTCCATTTGTATAATAAATTTTTGTAAAAGCAAAAACTACTTCGAAAAGAAACATCTACGAACATTCGTGACTCAATGTATTATTATTTGAAACCTCCAAAATCGAAGTGTTTGTACACTTTTGATACGCAGTGTATACAGGAATAAAAGCTACGTGACTCAAACCTCGTGTCCAAATAATTTCTTGACCCCGACTCTGACCCTATAACTACCTACAAACAGCCTATAAATAGTACCTAATTACCCCAAACGACTACAATCAATTCAATAAAATACTATTCTTGTCCAGAACCTTCCTTTCCATCACCTCGTGTCCAGATAATTTCTCGAGCCCAACTCGAAACCTAAACCTATCTACAAACAACCTATGAATAATACCTAATTACTAGGGGCGTGCGGGTATTCCCGAAAATATTCGGGATTCCCGTAAAATGCCCGGGATTCCCATAAAATGCCCGGGATTTCCGAAAATATCCAGGATTCCCGAGAATATTCGGGATTCTCGAGTTTATGCGGGATCTCGAGAATACACGAGATCCCGCAAAAATCCGGGATTCCCGAGAATGTACGGGATTCCCGACAACGTACGGGATATAGAATAATATCTGGGATTTCCGAAAGTGTTGTTATTCTTGAAAATTTCAGCAGCCGGAATGTACGGAATTTCGAAATTCCCGGGAATCCCGAACATTTACGGGATCTCGAAATTCTCGGAAATCCCGAATGGTTTCGGGATCCCGGGAATTCCCGGGAATCCCGGATGTATTCGGGATTCTGAAATTCTCGGGATTCCATCCCGATCCCGGGAGGAATTCCCATCTCGACCGAGTCCCGCACACCCCTACTAATTACCCCAAACGACTACAATGTACTTTCCCAGAGCCTTCGTCTCAATCATCCTTTCGATCGAACGACCCCCGCTTTTGTCACGCCCTATATGCTACGCAGAACGCGTACATCCGAGTCCGCTTCGAATTCTCGTCACGCGGGGGCTTTCGATTTTAAACAGTGCACGAGCGCGTGCAAAATCGCGACCGGACACGGCGGGTCTGTTTCACTTTCGAGCGACCGTTGTACGTCGGTTATGTGTAACGTTAGAATCGGAGAAAGTCAACGGTGGCTAGCTAAACCGATCGGCCAAACTTAACATTCGCCGCGCGTTGGACGCTTGCGTCACCACGCCTGCCCACGTATCGCAGTCCTTTCCGACGATATCGATACCGCGTTTCCGCGTACCGCGGACAGGACTCGCGTGATTCGCGTGTCTCTCGATATTAATCGGCCGCTGATCAGACGGACGGCGCTCTGGCGAAGTCTACGGGCCGATAAGAAAGTAACCCGACGTTGAAAGGCAAGAATTCTGGTCCGAAGGACGTACTTATCTCAAACGGAGGAAATGGGGTTGTATTATGTTTTGAGTTGGTGCACGCAGAAATTGAATATTGAAGTTACTGTTTGGGGGAGTATGTACTGACGAACCCATGAGTGTTAGTACTTTCTAGGTCTATTGACGAGATTACACTAAATGGTAGGCTAGATATTCCCAAATAAGTGTTTCGTTATAAATATGCAGATGAATGAATCTTACACAAGTATATGTTTATGATGAAAAAAATTGATTCGGAGACATCAAACCTACCGTTTCATTTACACAATTCTCTTCGATAGACAGAGAGGATATAAATACTTATGGCGCTGCGAAATAAATGTTTCGTTATAAATATACATATGAACCTTGCACATGTAATATATTCATTGGGTTGTCCGGAAAGTTCATGGCTATTTTTAAGAAAAATTCAAAGGCATATTTGAATTTAGATATATATTTATTGAATTATATATGTACCAATTTGTTCCACAACCTTTCCACCTCTTAAGGAATATACACATTTTATTTGTTTTCAGCCATTCCGATATATTCAGACCTGTATCGCCTACTAAAAATCGGCATGGACTTTCCAGACAGCCCAAAGTAATGAAAAGAATTGATTTGAAAACGTCAAACCTGCCATTTAAGTAAATTCCTCCGATAGACATAGAGAGTACGAGTACTTATGTGACTGGCTATATAAACATCCCTGCATAGTTTTACATTTTAAAGATTCATCTGTACCCGTTGAAACCGCGATTATTGACGTCCCTGACTCGGCCAGAGCGCTATATCCGTTTCAGCGACTGCGGTACTTAATGGTACACGATAATTAACGAGTGACAGTCGCGTGCAGGCTTACCTGGAATGTCGGAGCCGCCGCAGCTGCAGTCAGGAATCAGGCAGATGTCTCTGCGACACTTTGCCGCGGGTTTGTCGACCTGTGGGGTGGGATAGATGGGCGACGGCCTCGTCGGCGGGTACCTGTAGATGTCGATGAACTCCTGCGCCTTGGACACTATCTCCGTGGACGGCTTCAAGGTTGGCCTCGATCGCCTGAAAACCCAAATAAAACATTCCATAGAATCAATCACAGCGAAAAGAAAGTTGCAGCGATCGCCCCTATCGCGACGATTAATTGTAGTTTTAATTTTCAGCGGCGATTGACGCGTTATTTAATATCGACGAATTGTTTGGCAAGTGGAGCGGCACACGGTCGTGCAACTCGCACGCAATTAACTTTCTAGTCGCATTAATTCGATGGCTACGTTCGTTCACCCGGAGGAGCGACGCTGGTGACGCTGGACGATCCTGAGGATTTTCAAAATCTGGATCGGAAACGTCTAAATGACTTTCGCAACTATCGTGTCCGTACCAATTTCGGAGCGTTACTATCTGTATTTTATTAATTCCATACATGTCAATTTTACCATCGAGTTAGAAATGGACGCGTCACGATTTTCAACTGGCGTCTTGCGCGACAATACGTCGATTAATAGGGAAATTACGGATGAACTGGCCACCGTGTATTCAATAGCAGGCAAAGAGACAAGTCGAACCGCGGACTTTCTATCGAGTCTTCGCGTAAGATTCAAGCGGTCGTTGGACCAGTTCGCTTTAAAATGCCAACGTCGAAGACTCTCGAGAGCCGTTTGGTCCCGTGAATCTTAAACGCGTACTGCGAGAAGTTATTACAACGATTGCTCCTGAATGACATTCGCGACATACGACGAATCTGTTCCATAAATTGCCATTTTCGTATCGGCGAGGCTATTATTGATTGTATTAGAATTTAAATTGGAGCGGAATTATAGCGTGAGAAAAATTTGGGACTTACGGTGGTGCCGTGCCACGGTGGACCTGCTGTGGGCGACCTCGACTGGAAGAAAAATAGAAGATTAGAATGTATCTGGTATTTGGATAGCTGAATGGTACATTTAATAGTACATTTATTGCATTCGAGTACTTCAATGGCAATCCCATTACGTCTGGGTACTTGAATCATTGAAATATTCGAATACTTGAATACAGTAAAAATTCTACTACTTTAGTTGATATACCTAGTTGTAGTTTATAAAAATTGATCATCTTAACTTTGTCGACTGTTTGGTTCTCACAAATTATTTTGACAAAAATGATGGTATTCGAATACAATCAATGAACTATTTCACTGGTGGTAATTGCATTACATTTGGGTACTTGAATCATTGAAATATTCGAATACTCGAATACAGTAAAAATTCTATTACCTTAGTTGATATACCTAGTTCTAATAAATAAAAATGTATTATTCTAATTTTGTCAGCTGCTCGATTCTCGCAAATTATTTGTATAAAATGCTACACCTCTCTTGGAGTAACGGGGTTAGTTTTTCCCCGGATCGAGCGAAAAGAAGGACGAAAAATGGACGCAGTTTCCGGTCGGCACACAAAAGGAAAATGTCGAGAGAGAAAGCGAGCGCTTCGTTTTGCGGAATAAAGCGAGCAACAAAGTTAGGTGTCGGTCGATGGATACGTCGCGGGACCGTCCTCTTCGCTCTCACTATAATAGTTGAATAAATTAGCGGAAGCCAGGGAAGATGGAAATTAAAGACGTCGATGGAAAAGCCTCGAGGACTTTTCATTCGGTAGAATTGCCATTATTAAATACTGAACGCTTTCACAGTCGCTGGCGTAGTGTTCGTTCTTTACTTTCCTTGTCGTGCGAGTTATGAATGCTATAGATTTGGAGGCAACATTGTGGACACGGGTTACAGAAAATGGTATAAGTGTGAGAATACGATAGCAAGATCGCGGATCGATTATAACCCGTGTGAAAGAGGTGTTATTTGAGGTGTACGAAACAAATCAGATCTTGTTTACGATCGTAATTGAGAACATGACATTTGGGTGTGTTGAGTACCATTTCTTTCGCGGGATTTTTATATCATCTTACCATTATTAATAATTGCACGTACGTCAACCTATAACTCGGTCGATCTCGTAGAGGAATCTTAAATTATGACTGTGATAGGAAATTACTGTTATTATATACTTTGGCGATATCGTTGACGAATAAATTGAACGGCATGGAAAGTTGAATAGTGGAATAATATTGGAATACTCGAGAGTATTAACCCTTTGCACTCCGGATTATATTTCGATCATGTTATCGGTAGCTTTCAACGGACGGTGGAGCAGTGTGTAGCGTAGTGTGTAGCGACTGCCACGCAGATAGCCCGGGTTCGAAACCCGGGTGCCTGGACCCAGTTTTTTTTCAAGGTTAGGTATGGCTAATTAAATTTAGAAAGTAATGGAAAAAATTAAGATATAAATAAGAACAAAGATGTTATGGAAAAAGAAAACGTTCGTGATAAGTGCGATACGAACGAAAAATGCGCCCATGTCATTATAAAATAAACAATCGAATAACCGACGTACGAGTGCAAAGGGTTAGTACTATTCGAGTACTCAAGTACACGAATGTTTAAACAGCCCGTTACTAATTTATTAATTAGCCGACATAGGATCCTGTCCTGTCACGCTAACTGGATGTCTATTTCTGTTTGATTGCGCAAGCGTAAAAACGAAAACTAGAGACCGACAATCGTCGAGGTAATACGTGGATATACCGTACCTGGGTGCGTTGACCGTGTAAGGCCTGCCAGTGGTGGTCGGAGGCTGCGTGGTCGTCGTCAATGGAATGAACGTGTCCACGATCGCGTTAGGAGTCGTCACGTGGACGACAGGGTGGCTGAGCACGTTAGATCTGCGCACACGCGACTCTTAATTAACAAATTGCCGAGAAAACTCGACGACGATTGCCGCGATTCTAGGAAACGAACTTTCGTCTCTGAAACGAACTGGATCTCTCGATCTGTCGATCGTTTCTCCCGTTTTCGGAATACAACGAGCTATTTATTTACCGACTACTAAAAATTATAAAATACAATGGGGAAATAAGATCCATGTCGGAGGATTCGAAATTTCGCTTCGATAAGTTAATAATAAAAGTCGAAATACTAGGATTACGAAGCGAGGATTTTCTTGTTTTAAGAAAACGCTTCACGCTCGAGGAGTCGAAAGGTTTCGAGTCTTTTTTGAAAACAAGAAGAAACTTCTCACCTGAACGACTGGCCCTCGTTAATGCGGAACTTGTTCTTGTTGAGTTGAGCCTGGGGACAGGGCACGGAGAAACAGAGAATGATGTAAACGTTCACGTTCGAATGTTATTTAAAATTTCCCCCGCCCGCGAGTGTATTACTTCGCCCTACCTGATTCTCGTAGATATCGTAGTCCTGGCCCGTGACGTCCTGATTCAGATTGTACTTGTCCGCCTCGTTCACCGCAATCTTCTTCGGCTTCTGGTACTGCTTCGTGTTCACCTCGCTGATCTTGACGCTCGGCTGAACCGGCACCGATTGATTCACGGTGTACTGGTTGTAATCTAACCGAGAAACAACGGATCACTGAGATTCCGATCGTCTCCCGAGACTCGTGGATCCGTGAACTTGGATCAAGGAGTGAAAAGTGAAACTGCGGCTCGAGTCGATTCAAGATCAAGCGCGGAGGTTTGAAGGGACAGTGGTTATTTCGAATCAGAATGTTTTCAGAAGTCTCGCACAATTTGCACTACGGAGACTTAATTTTATGTCTTACCTATTTTTCTTCCTACTTCATTAACTAAACCTAACCTTAAGCCTTAAAAACTTTTGAGAAATTCAGTAAATAAAAGGTTAAAGGGACAGTTTGATTATTTCAGATCAGATGCTTAAAGAGATATTCCCATTGTTCCAGATCAACTGTTTGAAGGGACAGTCTGATTATTTCGGATCAAAACAATCCTGAAGGGATTGTGGTGAAAAATAGGACCTTGAACAGGATTATACTGCCTCATTGATCCACGACTGGGATTTTAGTTTACGTGTGATTGCAGATGGATGATAGCTTACCATCGTCCTTGTAGATGGATACGTCGTCGTCGTAGATCGTGTAATAGGGGTAGCTCTGGTCTGGATCGCTGTAATACGCCTTCGAGATCACTGGGGAGGCGGTAGACGCCAGAATCTTCGCCACTCTCGGTGATTCCGACGAAGGCACTTGCGTCCTGCGATATTTAACGAAGTTAAAGAAATCGATTATTCAAACATTGGCGTTCTCAAATTAGGCGCTTTTTTTTATACGAACACGGAATATTATCTCATCGGAGATATAAAACGTTGGCTTTCGAATAATAAAATAATTTTTACGGGGTGACAAACGAGAATTAACGAGAAAATCGGCCGTTATGGAATGGTCGCCTCGACGTTATTCAATAAGGCGTCGAAGTGTCTCTTCGAAGTTTGGAAAAAAGTGCTAGATCGTCGGTTACGCAAGCAAGGGACAGCCATTGGACGATTTAGTGGAGACCGCGGCGAAAGAGAAATCGAAGAAAATGTTCGCGGAGCTGTTATTGAGTTCGATCTCGTTCCAAAGCCGATTTTACGCACCTGTAATGGGCTTCCGTTTGGGCGCGCGTGCTCAGGCTCTCCTTCTCCCTTTCCTGTTGAACAGTAAACGATTAATCAATTCCCGGTGATTATTGACGAAACTTGTCTCGTTTCCTTGAATGATAATTCTGTAGTCGTCGAGGACCAGACTCACAGCAATCACGTTTCTTCGCAGACCATCCCTGTCTCGCTGCACCTGACCAATCGTCGAGGGTTGCCCCCTGTAGACTCGTTGCTGCCTGTCGCTCTCGACTTCGGACGCGGGCTCGTACTCGTCCTCGTGATAGTTCCTGGCCTGTTGTCTCTGACGAATCTGCTTTTCGGTGATCTGCGGCAGAGGGGACTGTGTGGTCGTGATGGGAACCGGTTGCCTCTGAATGGGACGCTGCTGCTGTTGCTGTTGCTGCTGTTGCTCGCGTCTCTGCTGCTGCTGCTGGTCGCGGATCTGTTGCTGTCGATGATGGTGATGCTGTTGCTGCTGTTGCTGTTGCTGCTCCTGCAGGCTCTCGATCTTCGCAGATCTGACAAAAGCGATGCCGGTGGCAAATTTGCAAGGAATTAATTAACTTTCGCAAGACGGCTGTGGGTCGCGGGATTTTCAGACCTCAGAAACCAATGGGATTACGCAAACAGGATTAGGTTGAAGGAAATGGAGAAGATTGCAGGGAAAGACGAAGTTTGTTGCAGACGGAGGAAATTGAGAGGAAGGATACTTAGATATTCGAATAATAATATTTGGATATGTAGGGATTCGAATACTCCATTTTGATGATATTTAGGTATTCGAATAATAATACTTCAGCATATAGGCATTCGAATATTAGTACTTGAATATATAGGCATTCGAATACTCCATTTTGATGATGCTTGGGTATTCGAATAATAACACTCCAACATATAGCCATTCGAATAATAATACTCGAATATATGAACGTTCAAGTACTGAATTTCATTTTATTTTCCTATAAACGTGAGCCTGTTCCAGGTTCCATTAAAATGCAATCGGAACGGTCTGGTTACGCGTCGATTCTCGGCACGTAAACGGACGTCTCGCCGAAAGTATCAGGCGGAAACGTGGCGAATTCGTTGTATAACCGAGAATGCTCGTCTACAATGAACTCTCCCACTCTCTCCGAGCTTGGATCCCCTTGTGCAAGTAGAAGTGAGGCAACGAGCGTTTGCTGGCCGTTCGTTGACGTATTGTGCGCGACTAATCGGAGAAAAGAAGAAGTTTCCAAACCGAGGGGCCCGATCGCGATCATTGCGACGCGTCCTTGCCATTCGAGCCAACGTGTGTCGGAGAAACTAGTTCGATAGACTGGACAGGTGAAACGGGGAACTACGGTAGCATTAGAATTCGAATGGTATTACTTGAATGGTTAAGTATTTTATCAGTGGACAAGTATTTGAGTTATGGTATTCGAATAGCTATGCTGGAGTATTTGAGTAGGGTGAATACTAGGTGATCAGGTGTTTGAGGAAGGGTGGACGAATCCTCGAGTATTTAAGGAGACGAATGCCAAGTGTCTCAGTATTTGAATCTTTAAATATTACAGCATTCGAATGCTAGATATCTAAGTACTCGATTCCTCGAGTATCTATGTAGTCCAATATCAAGAGTACTCTAATCCTCGAGTATTTCAGCACTCCAATACCAAGTGTCTAAAATCCTCGACTATATGAGCAATCGAGTACTACCTGTTCAAGTGTTTCGAATAATGGTGTCCGAATACAGAAAATTTCAACGAGTCCTCGCAGTTTTATCGCGACTAAACGCGACTTTGATTCTCGCGGAACACAAAGGGAATTAAATCGATAGGAAAATCGCGTGGCGATCGAGCCGACAACGGAAGTTTTCACCTTCGTGGTTTTAACGGTAAGTGCCAGGTAAGACACAGGATATCGTAACGGAGACTGGTCGATCGCGGTCGATCCGAGTCTAGTTTATTGTTTCGATTCTTGACGTCACTTCTTCTATTCTCTCAATGTTTCCTCGCGTGTTGCCGGATCGTTCGTACCTGTTCAACGATCTCGAGCCGCCAAAGAAACGCCGTTTCGATCGCCCGCTGCCTTTTCTTTTTTCCCCGTCGACTCTCACTCCTTGGATATTATTCTTTTTTTTTCTCAAAGTTCGAGCGCAGCGTTTCGCAATCGGAGCCGAAATCTTGTGCAATCGACGGACGTCCGATTGACTCTGCTCTTAAACGGTGGCTTCAGGGAAAAGAAAGCTAGCGCCTCGAACGAAAATTGTTTCTTACGCTTCGATTGCCGAGCTTGTACCAGGTGAAATAATTTGGACGTCCATTAGGGGATCTAAACTACCAAAAATTGGATCGATTAGGATATTTTGAAGGTTTGTATTTGGGGTGAATTGATGAATTAAAGGGATAGATCGTGTTGAATTTTTTTATATAAATTCAACGTCGACTGGGGATCTAAACTAACAAAAATTGGGTCGATTAGGATATTTCGAAGGTTTGTATTCGGGATGAATGGAAGAATAAAATGGATAGAGATTCTGGTTCCCGAGATCTGGAGCTACCGACGAGACCAAACCAGTCGCGGTCGTATGAAAAGCTTGTTTACGATATCGAGACACGTCTAGGTCCCGATCATCGGCCCTCGCCGAATCGGTTACGGTAACCGCGCGGAGTTCATCGAACCCCGTGTAATAGTTACGAACAGCATGTTCCAGCATCGAAAGCTCACCTTTCCAGCAGCGGATCTTCTTCGGTTTCCTTATTGGAGGATCCGCCCTCGGGGCAGCCCACGTTGCGCGGCCAATCGCACGTCTGCAACTCGTGGCTGTGAAAATGAAAGCATCGCGAGTTCTGTCAGTACCGATATTGTTCTTGCTTCTATTTTTAGTCAAGGCAATCGCGGATCGAACGATCACGGAGTCGCGGCGTGTTCGTATCAGCAGTCGACGAGATCGTTCGATCGAATCTAGGATCGTATCGATCGTTTTAACCAGTTTTCCTGGCTCCCGGAGACGAATGATTCGAGGAATTCGGAGGATTTTCGGTGGGCGCGCCGAATTTCGAATCGTGTCACGAGTACGCTTAATTCTCGAGCGTCCTTAATTGGACGCCGAGTTGCCATAGGTCACCTCGTGCTACGACGGGTTTTACAACTAGTTTGCGCACGCAGCGTCGTATCGGGAGAGGTGTGGCATGTTGATTTTTTTTTTGCCAGGGTTATGCGTACGGCTACCGACCCCCTTTTACCGCGCAAATCCAGATCGAAAGTGCGCCAGGATCGTGATCGCGCCCTCCGACGCCCTGGTCCTTTCAAGGACCCGCCGTTTCCTTTTTACGATTTTCTCGTTATTTCGGTTTTATGGATATTATGGATATTTCAACTGAATTATTAGTCACTTACGTGAAAGGTAAAATTGTTTTGTCGTTGGAAAAAATTGTTCTCGTTTAAAGGAGATATCTGAGGCACCACCTTTCCTCGAATAATTTATTACATTTAGCGTCGAGTAAAAACATCAACGAGTGAAAACGAATAAGAGCAAGCTAACTTTGTATTAATTAAGATAAACGGAATTCTTTCGCCCTAATGAAATTTGATAGCTCGAGCGATAAAAGGAAAAGGCGTGTTCCATGTTAATTTTTGGTTGTTTAAGCGGAAGGAAGTTGGATCGCAATAATATAAACACATTTCTTGAACCATTTGTCATCCTATTACACTACTGTGAAAGTGGTAGGCATTGCTTCTGGGTGAATGACCAGTGCAGCGCCTATCGAAGGCTTAACTCGGATCTAGACAGGTTTCGTGGCTGCATGGGATTATGATAAAATAATCCGGAGAAAATACGTGGAGAATATAATGATAGAATAACGAATTGATACGATGCCGAAATGATGAATTGATGTAATGGTAAAATAGGGCCAAAATAATGCATGAAGATAATAGTAAAATAATGCTAACACAATGCATGATTATAATAGTAAAATAATGTATGAATATAATAGTGGAATAATGCATGAATATAGTAGTGAAATGATGCCAAAATAATGCATGCTCATAATATAATAGTGAAATAATGTCACAATAATGCATGCATATAATACTGAAATAACGCCAAAATAATGCATCAATGTAATAGTAAAATAATGCATTAATATAATAGTGAAATGATGCCAAAATAATGCACGATTACAATAATAAAATAATGCATGATTATAATAGTGAAATAATGACAAAGTAATGCACGAATATAATAGTGAAATATTGCCAAAATAATGCATGCTTATAATACTAAAATAATGCCAAAGTAATACATGCTTATAATAGTGAAATAATGCCAAAATAATGGATGAACATAATAGTGAAATAATGACAAAACAATGCATGAATATAATAGCGAAGTAATGCCAAAATTCTGAATGAATATACTAACAAAACAACGAGTGAGTCCAACGCTAGAACAACGAATAGAGGGTTCACGGTTGTAAAGAACCCGGTAACATTTTTATTACTCCCGAATCAGCCTCTAGCATCCGAGGTCGTCGTGGCGTGCCGCTATAATTTACGATCGGAATTCAATTTCGCGCCGACTGTAGATCTAATCGCGCTGTTAATCACAAAACCGTGTTTTCAGGTGTCGGATAGCTGGAAGATAGGCCGTTCACCTCGCGATCGTTCCCGTAAATCAGTAAACAAATATCCGTACAAGCTTAGCCCGACTCTACTCCGTGTATCGTCCCTTAGAACATCCTCTCGACGTGGATACCATTGACCCTGATAATTTTGGGCAGGAAAATACGTAAAACTTTATCGAGGTCTCTGCGATTAGAATGACGTATAGAAAAAACTATAGAGAAATCTGCTTATGCTCGAAGTAACTTTATGTTTTCAATTTGTTCGTTTAAATGAAATAAGTCTTCCGAGGTTTTGATGGAATTTTCTTTGTCAAACGCGCAACGAATAGAAATCTCCGCGGAATCGCGCAATACAAGGCCCCTGGGAACAGTCGGAGCACATCCATTAAGCTTGTCTATATCTGGACGACAATGCCGCGTTGCGTTTCGCTTTCGATTCGACGCCCAGGCATTATTCTCGCTCTCGTTTCTCCGATCCTCGCCAATCCCCCCGGCCATATTAGTCGATCGGTCCAGTAACGTCGAGGATCGTTTTTCCACGATCTATCCGTTTTTCGCGATGCCAGTGTGCCCCAACGATCGAATTATCTGCCTATACGCGGAAACGTCTAAATGACGCCGTTTATGGTCGCGCTGGGGCTCGTGGAGGATCGAAATCGCGGCAGGTGGATCGGGACACTCACCTGTACATCAACCCTCCGGTGCAGGACTCGAGCAGGGCTCCCCCGAAAACGCAAACATAGTACTGCGTGCAGTCACGTGGGTGAGGGTAGTATCCGAACTCTTCGGGGCACTCGAACTCCAAGGCTGCTTCGTTTCTGCTCGCCCTGGCGCTCCTGGGGATGGTTCGTTGGCATTCTGCAAATATAAGAATTTTCATTGTTAATAAATTTTATTTTATATCGGTCCAGGAACCTTCTTAAGACAAATATTTAAGTAAATTTCAAGGGCACATTTGAATTTCGGTATGTATCTATTGAATTACATACAGCCAGCCTTATAAATATTCGTATCTTCTACATATGTTCATTAAAGAAATTTGTCTAAATTAAACGATAGGTTCGATATTTTCAAATAAATTTTTGAAATTGTTGAAAAATCTTTGTATCGAATGATTAATAATTAACTTGAATAATGAACTCGAATAAGGAAACTATTATTATATATATTATGTGAAGTTGAATGCAAAAATGAGAGAAAAAAAACTGGCGAAATAAAAATTAACTGAGCGCTCTCTACTCACGTATGTTTGCACGGACGATATGTCGTCGACTAACTAGTCAAATCATATATCGTCTTCCTCGTTATCGTTGAAAGTCCGTCACCTTCAATGTTTTCGTACAGCGCCGACGATCTGTCCTTTGCTGTTTACGTATTCACACGGATAACACTCATACACATTTTCTTTTACTTATTTTTGCATTATAGAATGCTAATATATATATTTTCAAATAAATGTTTCGTCATAAATATGTGCATGAATAAACTTTACACTTGCGTGTATTAACAATGAAATATTTATTTGAAATTATCGAGCCTATCGTTTAATTTAGACAGATTTCTTGAATACACATAGAAGGCACGAATATTTATGGGAATGACTGTGGGTACCATTTTGTTCTACAATTTATCCACCTTTTAAGGGATGTACACACTTGTAGCATCTACCAAAAATAAGCATGGACTTTTCAGACAAACCAATATACCTTTTCGTGCGTTTTAAATTGAAATTATCTTCTTCGATTTTATCTTTCTGAAATATGCACAGTAAATCGTATAAATTTTCGTAAATATTCGTTCTATGACTATTGAAGAAATTTAACTAAACTAAATAGCTTTGATATTACCAAATAAATTTTTCTATGACTTCCGCTTGGAAACATCTAATCTACCATTTAATTTAAACAAATTTCTTTAATACACATAAAAGGCATTTACGAATATTTATGGGACTAAGCGTGGGTACCATTTTGTTTCACAATTTTTCCACCTTTTAAGGGACGTACACATGTTATTTGTTTCCAACCATTCCGATAAATTCAGACCTGTAGCATCTACCAAAAATAGCCATGGACTTTCCAGACAAACCAATATATCTTTTCGTGCGTTTTAAATTGAAATTATCTTCTTCGATTTTATCTTTCTGAAATATGCACAGTAAATCGTACCAAATGAATTTTTCTATGAATTTCGCTTGGAAACATTTAATCTACCATTTAATTTAAACAAATTTCCTTAATAGACACAGAAAGTATTTACGAATATTTGTAGGACTGGCTGTATATTACTGTAGATGCAAATAATGTCTTTCGTCCACTGACCATAAATGGGTACATATCCCCGGTGTAATTATTATTGCTCCTTTCCTTAAAAAAATCGTCTCCTTTCGTAATTCGAGAGACCTAAGAGAGCCAACGGACTGCAGAGGTTTATACGACGTAATAAATAACGGATCGCTACAAATTCGGCGCCAGGATCTCGACTCCTGATCGCCCTCGAGGCGCCACCGCTTCCCCGCGGTTCCCAGACAGGATTCGCGATCGATCGGCAACGCCTTCGATCGAGTTTCTCGGGTTGCCACTGTTCGCGCTCGCCAGCTACGGCAAGGTCGACCGAAAATCCGGTTACTTGGGTACCAGGGTTGCGCAATCCGTTGCTTCGCGCGCCGCTCACGTTTCAGAACGCCTCCCCAACCGTACGATAACGAGATCTACACGAAGGCTGTCGTTCATAATTCACATTGTATCGACGCCCCGCAGACACCACGTTTTCTCGTCTCCGTCTCCTTTCCCTCCGACGCTGACCCCTTTCCGCGAAGGCGAACCATTCTGGTACCGTTCCGAAGAAATAAGGAATGCCCCGAAGAAATTCCTGACCATTGTTGAAATCGCCAGTCCGTCGTCCGTTTCTCGCTTTCGTTGTAAAGGATTATCCACTTTTAGCGAATTTTGCTTCGGTTGGTTTCTTTTACCAATTCTGGGACTGCCTTCCTTTATTAATTTTTTCTTGTAATTCTAGAGTGGTATACTCCTTCGCTAATTTTTTCTTTTAATTTCAAAGTATTCTCCACCTTTAAAAATTTCGTAACAATCGAAGATTCCCTTCTTGACCATTTTTATTTAATACAAAGATGATTCTCACACCTCAAGACAATTCAAAATATTTTCCCTGTCTGTCTTCGGTTATTAATTTTTTCTTTTAATCCTAGAGTACTGTACTCCTTCACTAATTTTTTCTTTTAATTTCAGAGTATTCTCCACCTTCTAGAATTTTTTAACAATCGAAGATTCCCTTCTTGGCCATTTTTATTTAATACAAAGATGATTCTCGCACCTCGAGACAATTCAAAACATTTTCACTGTCATCTGACATGAAATAATCCGTTACAAAGTCCTCGAAAAAATAAAAAATTCTAATAATACCGAATTATCTCTCCTGACGTGAAATAATCCATGCAAAGTCCTCGAGAAAAATAAAAATGCTACTAATAATCACAATTTAACCAATCCTTAACCCATCCCTCGCTCCTTCCCTGCTCTCCCTATCCTATCCACATACCCTCCCATCTTTTTCGCGGTTGGTTGGTTTCCCCGCGAGCGAGGTTTCGTCAGGGATGCTACTTGGGAACCGCGGACGCGTTGCGTCGCGTTTCAAACCGATTGCGGCTTCGTTACGCGGTAAATAGCATGCCATCGTTGAAAAGCGTTTCTGCGTTCCGCCATTGTTTCGCCCCGACACCGGGATTCGATTATCCCACTAAAGCTCTTTCTAGCACAACTTGGTATCGTGGGACCGCCGCGGCAGCGAACGACGAATTGATTTGTTGGAAACGTGACTTGCGCCATTCCTTGCCCGCACTTTCGACGTGAGAATATGTGTCTATACAATATAACGCCGTTCCTTCGACCTGCACCCCCTCCTTCCGCGACGAATTCGCCGTTTACATGTAAATCATTTTCCGCGTCGAAGCGCTTACGCAACTGTTACATTTTTTTAGAGGAAGCTGGGGAAAGACGTCAGGACACTGATAAATTTTGGGGTATTTATTTTTTTAGCGATGGATCACTCAGGCTTGAAGACACTGACAAATTTTGGGGTAACTAATTTTACGCGATGGATCACTTAGACGAGGACATTGATAAATTTTGAAGTAACTAGTTTTTTTAGTGATGGATCAATCAGACATGGGAGACACCGATCAATTTTGAGGTAACTATTTTTTTTTTTCGACGGATTACTCAGACGTAGGGGCACTGATAAATTTTGGGGTATTTATTTTTTTTGCGATGGATCACTCAGACTTGAAGACACTGACAAATTTTGGGGTAACTAATTTTACGCGATGGATCACGTAAATTATATCTTAGTAATAATACTTAGACGAGGACATTGATAAATTTTGAGGTAACTAGTTTTTTTAGTGAAGGATCAATCAGACGTGGGGACACTGATCAATTTTAAGAAACCTATTTTTTTCGCGATGTATTGCTATTCGAATAATCGAATTCTCTTCTGCATTCGAGAATTCGTATAGGAATAAGTCGGGCAAGAAGTGTCTCCAACAGTCGAAGAATTGTTCAACCACGAGTAACTGGAAACGCGAATTGTCTCGGTCCCGCTGGGAAGGAAAAGAACGCGTTCTGACGCGTGAACGAGGCTGATCGTCGGGAATGCGACTAATTAGATCAAGACCGGTTGATTGAGGCTCGTGTTCGACATCGAGCTCTCTTTCGTAAGATCGAGTCACCCTTGTTTCTTTAGGGCGGGTTGCGCAAAGGGCCCTTTGTTCTATATGCAGTTAAACTCCATCGCATACTCTCCTCGTACAGGCCAAAAGAGTACTCGATATACGGAGAGTGATTCTAGCGAATGAACTAAATAAAATTTTTAAAACGAACCGATACGTTTTTCTCTAGATTATGCGCATAAATAACACGTTGACTGGCAAATCGATGCTCTCGAAAATTTCTAATAGGATTAAATATTGGAAACTACGTAATCAAACCCTGGCATTTACTTTTGTAATTTTGTCGAAATTCAAGAATTTCGTTCATTTTATCCACACTCATGGATAAATCGACAACTAGACTGCGAATTTTTATCCATTTATAGAAAATTTGAATGTGCAAGAAAGAATAAAATAAATTCCAATTTAGGTTCAATTTTTGTAGGCACGTTCGCGAAGATTTTATTTTGCATAAATGATCCACAGTCTAGCGATAACGAGGAATAAATTCAATGGTTGAATATGGTCCATGGAATGGTACGTGCAAACTCGACACATAAGATACAAGTTTCTTTGTGTCCTGCATGAACGAGCAAACTCCATATCGCCTAAGTATGTTTGAACAGTGGACGAAGTCATGCGGCAAGGGATCGACGTACGATTTTCTTTTGCAGGCAACGCAAAAACTGGTGGCCTAGTTTATTACCACGTCGTACTTTCTATTGCCGATCGAACGTGTTCAGAACGAACAGCCCCCGCGTATGTGTCCAGAATATTGGGATTCTTCCCATTTTCCTTCGTTGGGCCTAGAATCCCAAACGAGACCCTCCGTATCGATTTCAAGAACCGTATTATGTGCGGAGACTTCATTCCGTTTCGTAATTTCTATGAAACCTCTCCTCCGTGACATTTGCCCTTTCGAGCGGATGTGGCCGCGGCCCTTCGATAAAGTTTTTACTAAGAAACTAAGGCGCGTCGCGGGACTGATTTCCACGGAAAAATAGGAGCTACGTGCCTCTACGCATCTCCGCATACGGCGGCATAGAATTCATAGAATCAACTCCCACTACAGCTTTTTAACAGAATCTAGAGTATATAAACCGATGCGTTTCGTATCTCGAGGGCTCATTTTTGGAGGACACGTTGAAGTTACGTCGTGATATATCTTAAATCCACGAGGCAAGATCGGAAAGAATCCCCTTCGAGCATAGTCTTGAAACAGTTTTGGTAAATACCTTGTTCAATGGTAAACGTGACCCCCGCATTTCAACTCGGTGCGTAACCTTGAGAGTAGGAATTAGTTTCCGCGATACATACAGAAACCATTTGTATAGTCCTTTAAATAAACCTTTAATATATACGTAGTTTAGTAGAATAAACCTAACTATTTTCTTCCGAGTGCCTATCCCTTGAATTATTTAGTTAAGGAGATCCACAGCAATACACCTTTACCGTTCGAGGTGTATTACATAATAGAAGTTACGAGGCCAACTAACAATCCTAGTGGCAACCCTACGTTAGCCATACGTAGGTGCGTCCACGACCGCACATCCCTATTAACAAAAATTGTCCAAACGACAACTATCCTCGGCAGCGCGGTCGAAACAAGCTTCAAACCCACGGCTCGTAACATTTTAATCAGAAAAATGTCAGGAATATGATGGTAACAGTTTTACTACAAAAACGGTAATAATAAAAAAAAAGTTTGATCGTTGCATTAGTATTGTCTCATCGAGATATCTGATCCCGGATCATGTTACTGTCCATTTATCGTAGAGAAACTTGTGCATTTAAGGAGACTGTTGAATTATGTAGTTGTATTCTGATATAAGTAAAATGGAAATTTAAAAAATCAAAAAGTCACTTTTAAATTACATCTGTCGCCTTAGAGCGCCACTCGAGCGCATATACTACCTATCGAATGTTAATAAATAAACAAGCCTTCTAGACTGTAGTCTTTAGAGAGTCAAGCAAATGGGCCTTCAATCTCGACGCTTCGATATATTAATTACTAACGATTTATCAACGATACATTACGAACCACGAGGATTATTGTTTATTAACCGGCCGGAGAATAAATTCCGGAGATGCGCGATTCATTAACCAGTTTCGCGTCGAAGCCAGCGGAGCTGTCTCCGCGTTCTCTCGCGTTTCGATTATTCGAATGACGCGTAAACGCAACAATCCGAGAAGTTGCGAATCGATAGCGTCGCACACGCGACCGAGGGCCGCGCGTGTTGCGTCGGCGTTTCGTAACATCGACGGCAGAAATTCCATCGGGGCGTGCTGTCATCGATTACTATCGTCATCGATGGCGATCCACGCGAGGATGTTGTCGACCAGACGCTTTCCTGCTGACATTGACGAGAAGGTGGGGCCCGTGCAGTCTCGAGACGTCTCGAGTCGAGGAGGATAGTTCGAGATCTCTCGAAATACTTCGGGATCTCTCGAAATACTTGGCGAGGTAAACATGAGATGATCGAGTGTCTTGGAACGTTTAAAAATTGTGTAAGAGAACCTTAGAATGTACGTTATGTTATTTTTTGGCGGAGTGTAATTTTGTTTCAGTTTGTTATGGTAAGATTGGAAGGGTTGAGGTTTGCGATAGCGAGCTTGAGGAAATATAGATCTCAAGAAAGGAGCATTCGGAGCGAACATCCTGGTACCGTTCTCTGGGTCGGCCTTCCGAGGAACCGCCCGCGACCCTGAGATCGGAGCAAGGTCGACGTCCTCGGGCACAAGGCGATCCTAAAACTCTTTTCGCTTGCCCTGACCTCGCGGCGATCGTTTTGGAACGGGACTGGGGTCGGTGGCTTCCTCGATCGACGAATTCGATATACAAACGCGTCATTTTACGAAGACTAGGCCTGGAAACAAATAATTCGGTATTCTGATATTTGATAGGTACTCGAATGCCACGAAAATCATCGAATAGTTCGAGATTTTTGATATTATTATTGTACGTGGGTAGAGAAGTGCTCAAAGTATTCGAACAGTTCAGTATTCGAGCATCGTTCTTTGAATACACGAGTGTTCGAATTTCATTTTTCGAATAGTGCGAATAATGCCATACAGTCATTGTTCTGGACATATTCGAGGTTCCAAGAATTCAAATACAATTTGAATTTCTAAGTGTTTGAATACAACTCGAATTGGCAAGTATTCGAATACAACTCGAATGGGCACGTATTCGAATACAATTACAATCGTTAAATATTCAAACCCAATTCGAATTGCCAAGCATTCGTATACAATTCGAACTGCCAAGTATTCGAATAGTATTTGAACTGCCAAGTATTTGAATACAACTCGAATCGTTAACTATACAAATGCAATTCCAATCGCTAAACATTCCAATCCAATTCGAATTGCCAAGTGTTCGAGTGCTACTCGAGTACCAAAACTGTTCAACAATTTCTCTGGTATTGAAGTATTCGAGCAGTATTCCAGTATTTGAATAGAAATTCATCGACTGCTCTCAGCTTCAAGCGCAACGGAGGATCGAATTCCTTGACCGCGATGGGGATCGTTCCGTCGACGCGTAATCGATTTCTCAGTCGTGAATCCTCGCCCCTTTCTGGGAGGATAATGGCCCGCCCGTCACGGCTGACATTTGCTCCGCTATCGCGCGAACTGTAATGCGGTGGAGCGTCATTGGCCGATGACGAGAGAGAGAGAGAGAGAGAGAGAGAGAGAGAGAGAGAGAGAGAACTTCTTTAAGAGAGGTCCGTAGAAAGGAGAGTTCACTCTCGTCTCGCGGATGCAACTGCTGCATTCGAGGATTAAATGTCAAACGAAACGCAATCCCGCCTGCCCCATGCGTCACGTACTTTTTCGATAAAAACACGCAGCTTCCTCGACTACTCAAAATCGCAGCTACTCGTATCATCTGCGCATTTCAATTAAAAACGCTGCACAGGAATGTACAGGAACTAAAAGATCACATTCGTACTCGTTGGACAAGATATGCCAACTCGATTTCGAACGACCGAGGCTGATTTTAAATTACCGAGTGACACGTGGCGAAGCAGCTCTATTGAATTCGCCTCCGAGAATAATAATAATTGGAAATAGTCATCGAGCACGATCGCAAAGGGCAGAATGCGCTCGCTGAGATACTTGGGGCGTTCTAGCGCGTGCCCGCCGAGGCATGCACCCTCGTTAAAAAAATCTCGATAACAGAGAATAATCGAGGAGTGGCACAAGCCGCCGTGGCCGCGCTCATTGTTATGAAAAATCACAAAAGACGTCGAACGGCCTGCCGATGATTATTGCGCGAACTGCGGTTTTCGGTGGATTCATTTCGCGATCGAGACGTGGTACTTCCGTCAATTTTTATCGTCGAGGAGAGACGAAATTCATTCGTTCGAGCCAACTAAATATTAAATAAATATTCTTGGGGAATAATCTCGGACGAATCAACTGCATAGAGAGTCTTTAATCGGAGTCACGAAATATAGTGTTTTAAATATTCTTCTTCGATCATTTTCATCACGAATTGTTTTCACCGAAGACAATACTAGTGTGTTAAGAAGAACGAAAATAATTGTATCGCGACGTGTGAATTCGGTGCAATAACCGAAGCGATAGTTACGCACTTAACCGAGCTGAGATTGGTGCACGCCTCCTGTCGACGGCGCGTGAAAATTTTAATCGCCTCCAACTCGGTGATTTATGGCTTGGCGAGTTCGTTATTCGCACCTTACACGGTTTTCGGTCGTTAGAGGGACGAATTTGCGGTAATATCCGTACCGAGAAGCGATCTGCGGCTTTCCGACGTTTCGCGCATTATCGCCTAAGTACGTTCCGCGAACAGGAGCACCGCGCCGGCGGGATTGCGCATTTTACGAGGCGCATTTAGGGTCGTTTAGGCCGGTCCCGCGTGTTGGTTTTGCGGCGACCGATGATTTTGTCGTTTCCAAATTACGTTTCGACGCCTGGAACGGAACGTGGTTGCGCAAATCGCGAGCTGTCCGTGTTAATTGACTGCGAACACCCGTCCACAATGGCTCGTTACGCGACAATTGTCTGCTTGTTAAATTGTATGCACATTCTCGAAATAATTACGAGGTCTTACGTTTCGTTTAAAAATTAATGATAGAGTTTTATATAATCGCTGTTATTTATAATCTACTTCGACTGGAGGTTTGGGACTATTCGAATAGCGTACGGATATAAATCGAATGCCACTCGAGTACTCGACGAATTTGACAGTAAACCTACAGTAATTATTTCTACCGTGGTGGAATGAAAAACCTTGAAGAAAAATTTTTCAATCGAATGCAAAACTATTCTACGTGGGATTAAATTGAATAATGAAGCACGAAACGATTATATTGCGAGAGGATTACAAGATGGATAGGGATTAACACGAAGCTCTACTAAAAATTACTTTATGTATTCGGAACGACCGACTTCGACAAAATCCGCCGGGCGACTGACTCTGCTCATCAACGGCTTAACAGAAAAGCGACGATGGCCGTGTGCCGTCAAAAGAATGCCGATCAGAGAATTCTTACAATACAGGGTATCCCAACAATGTTGGAGGTCCTTGAAAGGGGTGGTTCGGGGGGTAATTTGAAACAACTTTTTCCTTGACGAAGCCTGGGACAACATTTTCCACCCCTTTCTAGGAACTCCAACATTTTTAGGACGCCCCGTACACATATAATTTAAATATTGCAAGAACTGTATACTAAAGTTTGAAATCAGTAATTCGTGGTAAATGTTGTGTTAAATCGAACAATTTATCATTCGAGAGATATTTGACGAGACTATTACTCAAACACCTCAAGCTTATCGTTTCAACTTGTTCAATTCAACACTGCCGCTGCTTTCCTACAATAAAAAAGAATTTCTTTCCCTCTATTGACCCTCACGAAATTGTTCAACGACGTCATTTCGCAAACCGGGAGACGGTAATGGCGTGTCAATAAGGAAATAACCGCGAAATAAGATAACATACTATTCGAAGTTCTACTCCAAACAACATCGAAGCTCATAACGTCTTATTTCATGTTGTTTCAGGCCCCGCTCGAGGCATGCGCTCCATAAATCGTTTCCGAGTTCACTTTCAGTGCGGTGCGCGAGTTATCCGAGACGACCAGATCCCAGGCACGAACGCCTTCGGACGGAAAATACGATATTCCGCTTGTGCATGCTCGTTTGCCACTGCAGTAACGTTAGGAGACCAAAAAGTCGAGTGGAAGGATTCGTGGCCGCCGCAAACCGCACGCGAAGTTCACCAAGCAGGAAATGTACGATAGTTCGGCTTCCAAAGCAACGAGCATCGCCATTTCGCGTGAATCAGCGTTCTGCGGACTCTTTTTAGTCGGTGCTCGTTTCTTTGCAGTATACGAGGTGGAAAATAAAAGCGAAAGGAGAAGTTAAGAGGTATCTTTGGGTTGGTTGATTTTGGGAGAAATAATTTTGAAATGAGTGAGTGGACGGCGAGCACGCGAACCAGTGGCGCTGCGATCAGTGGCGCCATCAGTTTGGGCGTTTGATAGCACTGAAAATTGTAAAGACGCTAAATTGTTCATTCATTTAGCGAATTAGTAGTCAAGATTCGTTTTCACGGGTTTGTTCACATGGCAGGGAACGCTGTTT
>NC_071980.1:11125364-11134042 GCF_026283585.1 Hylaeus volcanicus
CAAGATTCGTTTTCACGGGTTTGTTCACATGGCAGGGAACGCTGTTTGGGAAACGCTGGCGTAAATCATGCGACCGCGGTTTTCTAAGGCGTTCCACGGTGGAAGTCGACAAGCGAAAGACACGGGGGGCCCCCAGGAAGGAACGGACCCGCAAAGCTAAGAGAAGTGAAAGTCATGCGAATGGCAAAACGGGGGAAGGAGATAGACCGAGAAAGAGGTAGGAGAGAGAGGCGCGGTGATAAAGCAGCTTGGCGAGTGAATGAGTGAAAGTGAGCTGGAATACCGAAGCGGGGCTTTAAAACTGGAACACCGCTTGCATAATATCGAACAGGTCGAACAGTTTAAGGCGCGTGTCCACCCTGACTGCCCGGCGAACATATTGCAGTGAAAATTTAACACAAATATAGTCGCTACGTATCGAAATAGTCACGTATTTGAAGTGTATTCTTGCTAGAGTACGTCATTCGAATGGTATTCGAGTAGCCGGGTGTTTGTAGAGTACTAAGACAAGTATTCGAATGGGGTATTTTTATATTTGAGTAGTATTTGAAGGGTATTCAGGCTCGAGTACACTAGTCGAAAGGTATTCGAGTAGTCAAGTCTTTGAATAGGACTAAAAGTATTAAGACAAGTATTCGAATAGAGTATTTAAATATTCGAGTAGTATTTGAAGTGTATTCTGACTCGAGTACGCCATTTGAATGTTATTCGAGTAGTCAAGTCTTTGAATAGGACTAAGAGTATTAAGACAAGTATTCGAATAGAGTATTTAAATATTCGAGTAGTATTTGAAGTGTATTCTGACTCGAGTACGGCATTTGAATGTTATTCGAGTAGTCAATTCTTTGAATAGGACTAAGAGTATTAAGACAAGTATTCGAATAGAGTATTTAAATATTCGAGTAGTATTTGAAGTGTAGTCTGACTGGATTACACCATTTGAATGGTATTCGAGTAGTCAGGTCATTAAATAGTACTAAGTATTCGAATAGTATTTCAACTGTCACGTATTCAAATAGAGTATTTAAATATTCGAATAGTATTCGAGAATGAAATATTTCGACTGTTTGAACAGGCAAGTATCCGAGCGATTAAACTAGACGAGCAGTCTCGCGGCTCTAACTGCGAAACATTTCCCATGGTTAATGCAGATTCGTGTCGAGCAAATTAAATATCCTTCCCCCGCAATTCCAGGCTGCGTGAAATAATTCTCTGCGGCAACAATCCCAAATCACGTCCGCGCGAGCACGAGAATGCGGTAACGCGATATCGTAAGCAGGTTCTAGTCACGTCAGGCCGCCAAATAAACACGAGATTGCGGGATCCTTGCTCCACCGTGTATTTTAATTAATTTTTATACGCGAGTTAAATCGAACGTGACTACTTGGAAATATGCGATGACATTCTAAAAAAATCTAGTCATACATTCGAATAAGTATCCAAACATGTACTCACGTATTCAACGTTTTTGTAACATTTGAATTCCTACGTATCGGAATGACTTCAGGCCAATTTCTAGGCAACCATTCGAAGAGACTGCTCGTGACTCAAGACTTGCGCTCCCCGAACCAGGACGTAATCGCGAAATAATTTGATTGCTTCTTACCAGCCCGCGAGACGCTATGGTCGAATTAGCTGCGCGCACGATTACGGTCGGGCCGGTTTCGTTTGGGACCGGTCACGCGTCCAATTACGCGAAGCAAATGTGTATAATTATTCCAGATCCAGGACTTTGAAACTTCGATGCACATTACGATGCACGCGTTGAATTAATCGAGTAAACAATCTATCGACTGAATTAAATTTTAAAATTAATTAAACGAATTAAATTTTAAAATTCATTTTAGTTCCATATCGACAGAGTTTTTTTAAGTTATTTTCCTTTCACGGTCCTCGCAATCCTGTTTCCATGCAATAAATCTCGCGTCAAGTCAACATACGCGGGATTCCCTCTGTCGTAAACACGTACCTTGAGATTCGGGGGATATTTCTCGAACACGGTATTATTTTGGGCGCGATATTCCTGGCCATTGCGAAAGATTCGAAGGAATTTCTTTGTTCGAGGAAACCTCGTTCGCGGTGAAATGTTACAAGTCGCTTTTGCGGTTCCTCTTCTCTTTGTCCGTTGGAAGGTTTGCGAAATTCTGGCGTTCTAAAAATGAGTCCCACGACGAATAAGAAATCAACCAGAAATGAATTGTGCGGGTGGTAAATGGAATGGAGCGTCGTATGGGATAGAAGGTAATTAACCAAATCGTGAGTATGTAGCGATTTCTACGCGGAAGCTTTAATTTCGATACGCGAGTGAATATGGATCCGAGCGTGGTTTCGTTGGGCCATCGATCAGGCCAACGGTTTCACTCGATCTGATACAGTTTTCGCAGGATAATGGCGCCAGCCAAGGCGGAGTTTCGCAATTGAGAACGGATTCCGTGCAAAAAATCGGAGAATCGAACGAGTCGCGCGAAGCCGGAGAACGAGCTCGATTCCAATTTCATTGCCAGACCTTCCGGTTGCGCAACTCGCGTGCCACAAGCCGATCGAGGGGCCAATTTTGAACATTTCCCACGAGGGACTGGCAGAGGAACATCGAGGGACTCGTTGAACGTTGGACTACTACTACTTGAATACTTAGATCGAATGCTTAGCAATTTAAATACTTGGCTGATCGAACGCTGAGCAATTCAAATACTCAGCAATTCGAACGCTCAGCAATTTAAATATTGGGCTGTTCGAACGCTCAGCAATTCGAATACTCAGCAATTCGAACGCTCAGCACTTCGAATACTCAGCAATTCGAACCCTCAGCAATTTAAATTCTTGGCTATTCGAATACTCAGCAACTCGAACACTCTAATCTAAAACAAACACACTCTAGTTCTCAACCCTCCTGAAATATTCAAAATCTATTTGTAACACTCGAATACCAACGAAACATTCGAACTTTCTTAGCCCCATCGTAAATACTCGCGGCGTTCTTTGCGAAATCACTGGTATTCCGATGTTTTCCCGTCGAACGCGTAAATCTAGCAAATTTATGCCGCTCGTTCGACACACTTCCGCTTGTCAGCATGGAAAAAAGAGCGAAAAATGAGAAAAAAAAAGCGAAAGAAAAGGGCCGGGGCGTCCGAATCGAGGTGTTCGGATCAAAAAGTGCACTAAACCGATCGTCGCGCTCGTCTGGCGATACATCAAGAGGAAAATCGTTTCCGTGTCGGTCTCGTGGCTGCTCGCGATCGCCCACGGGCTCTACGAATTGTCTTTCCCCCTCTGGTAACGGTTTTTAACTCTCCTTGCGTGACTTTTGGAATCGATTCCCAGCTTAAGTGGGGCGTCGACTCGTAACCGTACCGATTACCGTAAAACCTGTTGCGTATCGCGTTCGTACGTGGTTTGGTGGATCGTTCTCCTTCGGGCCACGACGCACTGCTAATACAAAAATAACAGTAGAAGCGTATAACAGAAGTCGTAAAGCAACCTCAGCGGAATCTTTGTTGTTTTCTCTCGCAAGAATTAATTACGAAGATTCCTTTAGCGCATCGGCCATTAACATTCATTTTTCTCTGGTTTCCACCGCGTTGAGAAATCGATCGTCATCTTCTGCGCAACTATCGCGGACATCCTTTGAAGATCGAGAGATCTCCCCGTTCGAGGAGGCTAGGAGATTAGGATCAAACTATTGGGCAAGAAAAACGGAAACGGTGGATGGATTCGGTGAAACATCCGCGGTTCGAAGCTTTCTCGTTATTAAACGACGAGGAACGACCTCGTCGCGCGGAAAGAAGCAAGTGGAAAACGACGAGGAGATGCGCATCGCGCTGGACGTTGCATACGCTAACGACCGCAGGATGCGTGAAGCGATTGGGCAATCGTCTGGCGTTGGGCGAAGCGCAATCTGATCGATGATCGACTGTTATGATAGTCCTGTAACCAAAATAGCGATTAATCGCGTAATTACGCTTCCATTTAAAGAACGTTAGGAGAAGTTCGGCAGGAGAGGTTCGGCAGGAAACGGTAACGCCGATAGGAAGACCGACCTCGAAATGATTCTCGCCTCTTTTGGCGGACGCTTCTTAAAGAAGCCTTCTTTTCACTTTTAAGGCCACGTCCAGCTGGACGCGGCACCGTTACACGATTACATTCGCACGCTGAGACGCCAGTCTAGAAACACCGACTCGCTTGACCAAGAAGCCGGAGCCGCGGCCTTGTAGACTCTCTTTCACCTGAGAATTCTCGATTTAATCCCGATTCCATCAGGGAATCCCCTCGTTCTACCTAGAAAACGGTTTCCACGAACGTGATGGCACAACCCTCGAGGTCGCCACGCTCGCGCATCGTGGATCTCGTCGCACCTAGCTCGATCGACGCGTCTGAAACCTTATAGGTTTTTTAGTAACACGATTAAACAATTTTCGGGACTCGAATGGGACCTGTTGTTCGATAGAGAAGTTACAAGCTGCGAGATGGTCGGGACAGTTAGAACGAGGTATGTGAAATTTGATCGATGCTTAATTAATAAGGTAGATACATTGAAGGTTTCAGGTGCAAGGGAAAAATTTACCAAGAGACACCAAGAGGGACACCACTCGGTCACTATTAGGTTTCACGCAGAAAATCTATCAGCAATAATGTTTCTTTAGATTTAATTTCTTTGGAACTCGAAATGTCAATAAAATGATTGTCGTTGAAGCAGAGGTGACCTGATTCTCAAATCTCAAATTAGAGATCTCATTCGAGAAGTCAATCTAAGCTTAACATTCGTGACAATAGAATGCTAAGAAAGCATCTCGAGTTGCTGATACATACTAGAAAAAAAGGCCTCGAGTGCAAAGGGTTAAGCTTACCGTTTCATTTATACAAATGTCTTGAATATACATAGAGAGCACGCATACTTCTGAGACTGTCTGTATATCCGTTCCAATTGCATAGAAATAAAATTTTAGCCTACCAGGAATTTTGACGATTATTAACAGTCAACGTATCAACCAAGAACATTACTTAACGTTTAAAAAAACAACCATTAGCTACATGAGTCCTCCTAGGGTTGAGCTGAGAGCAGCGATGGGCAAAACCCTAGTTTTCGAATAAATCTGAAGTTTCCCGATATGTTTGCTTCGTTTTCTCTTTTGAACATTTTCCAAAAGAAGAAAACGAGACAAACACATCGGCAAACTTCAAATTTTTTGCGAAGCCTAGGGTTTTGCCCATCTCTGGCTGAGAGAAGCCAATCACGGTCAGAAATTGTTCGTTTCGCGATCGAGATGCGTTCTGGATCACGCAACGGCCGTAACTGTATCGCTTTCGAGAGAAATCCCCCTAAGAAAGTTTTCCTCGGCGCGTAATTGGACCACGCGAGGCCAGAAACTGGGTCGCACGTTATATTCGCGGCTGTCACGTATCATCTCGCGTTGCGAAACGAATATTACGAGTTTAATTGCCAGGTGGCTGATACGATTCGCGTAGGAACGTCTCATTACTGGGGTTGCCCGTTGTCGTCCTCTCGTTGGTCGCGCGTGTGCGCTACCGGCCGATTATTGTTGTTAATCTTCGCAACGTTTCCACCTTTCACTAGCTTCGAACGGGAGGGCTTTCGATTCGTCGCCTGAACCGTGTCCAGTAATTCGTTATTTTGCAGTTACTCGACGATAAGTGGCAGCTGCTTCGAAACTAACGACTTGGCGAAAAGTATGGTGCAAATTATTATTAGGGGAATTACTTATAGGGGAAAATGAAAATTAATTATGTGGTCTTATCGGATTAATGGCTTTAATCCTTTGAGTGAGATTTTCATACATATCCGAGTAACGCCAGACAATTTTAAGCAGAGATGAATGATTGCAAACAAAAGCGTATATCTCAGTTTTATTTTAAGCTTCATGAAATTTTTACGCAATACTGAAACCATGTTAGACCTCCTGTATTAGTAAAAGAATAAAAATAAAACGTTATAGGTTTGGCAAAAAATAAATTTGTACAAAGAAAATATTTGTAGAGAAACTTGAACTTGAATTTTGTTTGTAAATAGACATAATATATCGTCTGTTAAAATGAATCTTTGCCGATATTTTGTCTACGGTTATTTTTGTACAGCATAGCACTTACAGCTTCGAGGAGCGATATATCCTTGGCACTCAAAGGGTTAAAAGTGTTCGTGATTTTCTTGTAACTTTTATCGGTGTTGTGCAATTTGGATTTTGTTTAGGTACTGGTTGTGATCTAATAAACTATCCAAGTTGCGGAAATGTTGGGTGGAATTCGAGGTACGATGAACGTTATGGTTAACGTTATTTAGAGAAGGGAGAAAGATTTAGCCTATAAGGAAATTCTACGAATATACTTCACGAAGGAATTCCGAAAAGGATCCCGGTATGAATAAACAAATGTACGCAAGTGTTTCTTCGAGCACTTAGGTGTAACATACGATTAATTGTAACACCATAAACAATAAATCTACAGGAATTAAACGAGATCCATGTCGTAACGGACGTCGAGATAAAGGCAGGGTCGTAATTTAGGCCCGAGTGGAGCAAAGTATACTTTCGCTCCGAGTACGAAGGAGTTTCCAGTGTTTCCACGGGTCGATCGCGTAATCGTGTATCTTTCGACGGGAGTCCATCGATTACCAGGCATCGAGGGCAGTAATTGGGGTCGCCACGGGAAGTCTCGACGTGTTAACAATAAAACCGTAACGCGGGTTCCTTTCTCGCGATCGATTGGCGTTGATCGGTGATCCCTAACCGATTCTGAAAGACGGCTCGCACCGCGCCACGTGGACGTTGCGCAACGAATCCGACGAACGCTCATCGTTTACGACTTTTATTATAATTGCGGGGGTTCCCGCTATAATTAAACGAACAGCGAAACTCGGAAAGGAGCGTTCGTTGAACTTGCAATTAAGGAGATAAATTGTAGCGTGAAAGACCATTTAAACATAATTGTAATAATTATTTAAGATTAAGAGCAGAAGACTGACGTGAAAGTACGTCTGGGGCCATTTTATAGTACGGTTTCGTCGCTTCTCGGCGTAATCGATTGCCGGCATAAAACCTTCGCGGGCTTCGGACGGCCAGTCCGGGTTCCCACGTGTTAGACGAGCGATTAGAACGTTGGACTTATCGAACAGGCCTCTGGGACTAAACGTTATTAACGTAACGGCGCGTCGAGCGTGACTCATTCCAGCATACGCTCGGTGTGTTCTTGTCTGGAGAAGTTGTTAATTATCCGTGGCTGGATTCTTTCCTTCGGGATATCGTAAGATGCTTGCACCTGGTGCGCTGATTGAAATCTTCTCCAAGGGCCGCTCCACGCGGGGAAATTGACTTCCACGTATTGGCAGCTCATTTCGATTTCACATATTTTTCTACTTTCTTGTAGTTTTTTATGGGGATCTTCTATTCTTCGATTATAACTCCTTGAGCCCTTCACTTTTTCATGTACTTATTGTAATTGTACTTGTCGTAATTTTTGTTACTTTTTTTGAAGTAATCGGTAGACTTTAGCCATTTAATATTTCCGAATATGAGATAGTTGCGAATAAAATTTAAATAAGTAATCGTGAGAAATTTTTCAATATTTTAATATCTCTTGATTAGACCAGCTAAATATTAATATCTGACGATAGTTAAATTAATTATTAACAAGACTTATTATTTAAACAATGACGGGGAATATGATTTTGCTGTGATATTAATGTTTCGCGAAATATTTCCTCAACGGATCGAACGAGACTTGGAATCAACAACCACGCAGTTATTGTTTGCCCTTGCTCCTCTTCTTCGATAGCGAGCCGCGAGTCGCACCCCTCGACCGACACAGGTATACAAGGGGTGACAGATCATTCGTCGTTGATCCTTCGAACGATATGGATCTCGGGATCGCGCGTCCACGTCTCGCGTCCCTCCTATTTGTAGTTTCCCTGGATGACGTTAATTAATCTACCACCTAACTTGCAAACGCAAGTTCTGCTATAGAGATCCCATCGTGTATTCTACCTACAGTAAGATCGTGCTATAGTTTAAGGGCTACCACAGCTTCCGTAGAATATATAATGTAGCATAAATTATGCTAGGCGTGGGATAGGCTTTTAACCGTGATTAATCGTCGGTTTATGAGAAATACGGATCCGGGAGATCGCGTTTTGTTCGCCCAGCCTCCTTTTCACCGATCTACACGCCAGCACGTAGCGCGGAACGGTGAACGCCCCTCGCCCGGGTACTCTGCACCCTGCTGGATCACCTGGGAACACCCACTCACGATTCACCTGGTCCCTGAAGATTACTAAAGCCACCTCGACCTCCCCGGCATCCGTGGCGCGATCCCACGATCCTCCTGCGTCGGTCTCTTTACGCCCGAGTTGCGGTGAAATATCGCGCGTGGATCGCTGCGATGACGTCGAGGTTCGAACCGAAGGTTGACTCGCGGAGTACTCGAGCAAGGTCCTTAAACTTCAGGATAGGCGAGGACTAGAGAATGAGTGGGTTCCGAGTTAAGTGGAGTAATCAAGTTGCTGAGTATTTCAATTGCTGAGTGTTCGAACAGCTAATAAAGTATTCAAATTGCTGAGGATTCGAACAGCTAAGTCTTTGAATTGCTGAGTATTCGAATTCCTGAGTGTTCGAACAGATAAATATCGGAGTTGCTGAGTATTCGAATTGCTGAGTGTTCGAACAGATAAATAT
>NC_071980.1:11134052-11136350 GCF_026283585.1 Hylaeus volcanicus
GCTGAGTATTCGAAAAGTTAAGTCTTTGAAATCTTAGTATTCTAACAGCTAAGTCTTCGAAATGCTGAGTATTTGAATTGCTGAGTGTTCGAACAGCTGACAAAGTATTCAAATTGCTGAGTATTTGAAAAGTTATGTCTTTGAATTGCTGGGTATTCGAACAGCTAAGTATTCAAACTGCTGAGTTTTCTAATATAATTATCTAGGTTATCTCTACAAAGTCTCGGATCAAGGTGAGACATCCTAAAAGGCCCGATCGGTGACGTGTACGTGACGAAGCTGATCGGCAAAATATTCGAGTCGGGTCCTTAACCTTCCGAATCGCCAATTGGCCGAGCCCCCGTGAAAGTGGGCTCTCGGTTAGGTAGGAGGAAGAGGAAGGTGCGATGATACTCGCGAAGATACGTGACTAAGGTTTCGAGAGCGTTAACGAGTTAGATGACGGAAGCAAGGTGTGTCGATAGATCGAAACAGTTCTAGAATATTTAAAAAAAATCCAACCTAAATAAATCCTAACTACCAATAATTTCTGAATTATTTGTTAACACTTTATCTACCGGGCTATTTAGAAGCAAACTTTAATTCAAAATAGAATTTTCTACAGTAGCATATGCCAATCTAGACTGACAATAATTCCTTCATACTGTTACTAGGTACATTGAAAGCCAAGTCTGTTACCAAACACTGAACATTGTAAGTAGACAACCATCAACACAGTAAATAAAAGCCTAATAAATGCCTAATAAAAGCCTAGTAAATAAAAGCCTATAAATAGGCTCCCGGTAAATAAAGTGTTAAGTTAGATCGAGAAACAGAAGTCACTTTTTATTTGGTGACCGCTTCGTGTAACCCAAGCAACGTGTAACTTTTACATAACGGATGAACAGTGATAAAAAATTTGTATCTAGACGAGAAGATTGCTCATCTCTGGTGCAACCGTTTTCTTTCCACGCCCAAACGCTATCATGACAATTACAAAAGCTTCGTGGGTTGGCCCGGTATCGGTGGCTTCTAATTAAGCGTAAGGTGCCGATGCCCACCTGGCGATTCGCGTTCACATGCATCGGTAATAGAGTCTTCCGTGTGCAGCGCGAGAGGTACCTTTTTGTTCGCTATTGCCTAACGATCTGTTTCGAGGTTCGACTTTTTTTTCGTCATAGATCACTGCGGAGATTCTCGAAGATATCCTCGGATCGAACATTACTGTAGAGAGGACATGGGAAAACTGCGAGGTGAGTTTTTTTCGCGAATTTCGTGGATTGGTTGTACACTCTAGACGAAACACGATACCCACATATTTGATTAACGATATTGTATTCAATATTGATAATTATTTGTATTCAAATATTCGAGTACTATTCTACTCCAGATGAAATACGATACTCAAATATTTAATTAATGATATTTAACGTATTTGAGTACTATTTTACTCCAGATGAAATACGATACTCAAATATTCGATTAATCATAGTAGAAGTACTCGAGTATTTAAATATTCTAGTACTATTTTACTCCAGATGAAATACAGTACTCAAATATTTGATTAATGATATTTGAAATACTCGTGTATTCAAATATTCGAGTACTATTCTACTCCAGATTAAATACAATACTCAACTATATGAGTAATGAATAGATCTCCACGCTTTGGTTCTACTCGTTTTAAAAGCGGAGGTGCTCGTCGCTTCGTTAGGCACGATTATTACGGTTCCGAACGAGCACGCGATTAATTACTGTACAAGGAGATCGGTATCGTGCGCCGGTTGCGTCATCGAAAACAATTCGGGGATAATGTTGCGACGAGCGGAGAGAGTACGAAAGAAAGTACGAAAACAAAGGATCGCACGTGGGTTCGCGGACTTCCGCTAAATGCTCGACAGCGTTGTTGAAAGGCAACGACAAAACGCGAGGTAATTCCGCGAAGGTGCATCGCGATCATTGTTCCATCATCAGCGAAGGCGAGATGACTATTGGTTGGGCGGGACTGCGATTGTTCGAAGGATTTAGTATTCGAATATTTGAGTGGCTATTCAACGATGCTGTCGATGTACTTATTTGAAGATTATTATGATGCGAGCATTTAAATATCAGTACTCGAATTTTGAGTGTTTGAATAACGCTACTTAAGAATTTCAGTACTCTTATATTCTAGTAATTATGAGTCCAGCAGGTGAACGATATTCCCAAGTTTGTCAAGCGCGAGCCTCAGGCACGTCTGGTCGCTAGCGTCCTATTCTACTTGCCGCGTGACCCTCGCGTCTTTCTCGCGCGGTCTCTTTCTACTGAAAACGTGCGAAG
>NC_071980.1:11136360-11177863 GCF_026283585.1 Hylaeus volcanicus
CCTCGCGTCTTTCTCGCGCGGTCTCTTTCTACTGAAAACGTGCGAAGGTGCACAAACCGACGATTGCACAGCGATCGCAAGATCCGAGACTCCGACAACTCATCAAATTCTTTTCGCATTAAAATCGCTTGTCTATCTAAACACAATTCGAACAATTTTGAAATTCGGATGTTCCTAGTAAACAAATAGCGCGACGTAGACCATGTATTCGACGAATATAAGTGGAATGCCGAACGAATCTACCGTTCGAGTGGATCCAAGCCACAGCTGACAAAGGTTAGAACGCGATTCGACACTGTGGGCCTTTCTCAGTGTGGAAACGTAGCGCCACGAATTTACGAGCGATCCCGGGGAGAAGATATACGAGATAACTGTTATTGTTTAGCGGTTTTGCCCGATGTAGCTTGTCCGTATCAGGACGAGAGATCGATATTCGCACAGACGCGATCCACGACGCCGGGTAAATCGAAAGCACGAACAACGAGATAACCAAAGGGAGGGGAAGACGAAACGACGAATTCATGCAAATTGTTTCTTGGGAAGTAGCGAGTGTGGTCGTGCGTGTCTCGCTTTGTCTCGATTGTCGGGCACGGGACGGAAAATTGGAACGGAGACGGTGGGAACGGGTCTCAGGAAATTTTGAAACGAGCCACGGGGCTGTACCGCGTTGCTTGTTGCGCCTTTCTAACGTCGCGGCTGCGCTCGCAACGAAATAGCAAAGGTGAGACACGCTCGTTCCGTGCACACCCCTGCAACTGCGTAACCTTCGCGGCCGATCGGTACATTTCCACGCTTGTTTGCATTCGTGCAGAATCCGATCCGGGGAATCGAGGCCGGAACGGCCGCGTTACACTGTCTTTCAGAACCATGGGATCACTCGTCGAAAAAGTCTTTTCGAAGCTTGGGATTACGTTTCTCTATTCTATAGTTGGATAATTCGAAGGGATATTCATATCTTCTTGTAACTTGGGTATTCGAATACTTATGTATTCGTATTGTTGCGTTTCGGCATAATGAGTAAACACAAACTTTAATAAATAACAACCAGCTTTACAATAGAAATGTGTACAATAGGAATGCAATTAAATATAGCTTCGGAACGTCTGCTCTCAATGGCGTCTTGCTCGCATCTGACAGCTTGACAGGCGATCGATCCGATCGCCTTCTTCTCGCTGTCTTCATGTTCCGGTCGCGAGCACCAGCAGGCCTTGGATCCATCCAAAGGGTGCTCGCAACAATATACTTTAACACTTTATTTACCGGGAGCCTATTTCTACGTTTTTTAATTGTAGTATTTAGTTATTCGAATTTATTTACCGTGTCGATGGTTGTCTACTTACGATGCTCAAGTTTTTGGAAACAGACTTGGCTTTCAATGTACCTAGTAATAGTATGAAGGAATTATTGTCAGTCTAGATTGGCATATGCTACTGTAAAGAATTCTTTTTGGAATTAAAGACTGTTCCTAAATAACCCGGTAGATAAAGTGTTAATACTCGAATGCTGCAAAATTCAAAGGCTTCAATATTCGAGTGCTTCAATACTCAAGTGCTCCAATACTCGAATGCTTCAATCCTCGAGTGCTTCGATCCTCAAAGATTTCAATACTTCAGTGTTTCAATCCTCGAATGCTTCAATACTCAAGTCCTTCAACACCCGAATGTTTCAATACTCAAACCCTTCAATAGCTGCCTCCTCCATGAGCCCTCCACCACGAACCTCCGCGCTCGACTAAGGCTCAGCTAACAAAAGTTACAGAGTGCTAGACGGTATTTTCGAGATCCGAGCATGATTTTGTCCTACTGTACTCCAACCTAAATCGGAACCCGATTTAGACCCAACCGTAAACCTCGAAACGTGCGATGGCCCTCAAACTTTCTGGACAGAATCGCATCATTATAGATTCACCGTGCAGCGGTCTAGCGGTCTGAGAGCATTTTCCATGGGAATATTCCCGCGTGGTTTCGAAAGCGCGCGGTCTCGCTCTCGCTATCGTCGGGCCTCGCTAACGTTATCTTTTTCGCTCACGATGTCCGACACGCCACGCTGCGCAGTCGTGTAAACGCTCCACGGATTGAAACACGCGCGCACGCGTCTAGTGCGCGCGGGAACGGAGTACGTAATAAGGTGAATGGTTCCTGGAGACACACACAGCTCATTGCTCAAACTGTTACGATCTTTGGAGGGGTGTTGGAAGGGTGTTGGAGACTGTAGCCCGCGGCAATTCCTCGTTAATGCACTTCTTGCAGTATACAGTGAGGTGGGGGGTATTCATTGATGGCCTTGAACGATCGATACATACGTCTGGACTCATCTTCATCGCGATGACTACGATAATTTTATTGCGATTGCTCTATTCAATACTCGAATGCTTTAATACTCGAGTGCTTCAATACTCGAATGTTTCAATCCTCGAATGTTTCAATCCTCGAATGCTTCAATCCTCGAGTGGTTCAATCCTCGAGTGGTTCAATCCTCGAGTGGTTCAATGCTCGAATGCTTCAATCCTCAAATACTTCAATGCTCGAATGCTTCAATCCTCAAATACTTCAATCCTCGAGTGCTTCAATCCTCGAATGCTTCAATCCTCGAATGCTTCAATCCTCAAATACTTCAATCCTCAAATACTTCAATCCTCGAGTGCTTCAGTACTCAAACCCGCCATGCTTCAAGTTACTTCTCAAAGTTAATTCTCGCTTCAATTACTGATCAAAGCTTGCTCATTGCAAGAAATTTCCGCTCAATTTCTTTCATTAATCGAGGTAGCTGTTTTCATGTGGTTCCTGACCTGGTTACGTCGCGCGGCGAGACGTTTCGTCACTCGTAATGCCAGATATGGGATTCCTTCGGTGTCTCCTCGGCTAGACTGTCGTTAGGAAAACAAAGGACGGGACTTTCTATGGAAAGCGGTTCTACCCGAGAAGTCGCGCAGCAGCGTTCCGTTCCGTCCGAAACGAATGGAAATTAACTGTTACGCCGTTGGCTATTACAGTCACTGGATACTAAACATCGCTACCGTTCTCGCGATTAATAGCGATACGAACCGCCATGATACTGGAACATCTTTTAGGTTTACTATAGCTCTACGGAGGATCACGGCTTGCGCTGATACATCGAGGGAGGGCGGCCGATTTATTGTAGGAATCGTGATTTCTATTTCAATCTAAGGACAAGCACTCTATACCGAGAACGACTAGGAACAGACAATTTAGAGGAAACAGAAACTAAATGATAGAAAAATAGTAATAGAAATATAGGTCAAAATTTATAGAAAAACAACGCGAATCAGAGTTCTATGCTGCTTCGTTCAGTGGAAATTAGCAAAGACGCTATCGCGACCAGCGATCGACCAGTCGTATATCTCCTGTTCTCGCCTCTTTGTTTCCTAACAAACGCCCGTTCGAATCCAATCGATTCCATCTACCGATCTCTCGTCCCAATTAATTTTCGGCACGCGCAACACGCTCATTGTGTTCAAAAGCTGTGAAGGCTAGGAAAGCGTCCGTTGGCCAACCGTCGACCAGCGAGGCTCGATCTCGGGTGAGGAAACCCGTGGATCGCTAGATCGAACAGCGGGATAAATTTGAAAAACTGAGTCGAAAAACAAACGAACCCTCCATTGAGAAAAATTGGAAATCGGAGAGTTCGGGCTCATTTTATTTCTATATTTCGGAACTCGGATGGCGCTTGATCCCATCGCTAGCCTCTGCACCCACGTAATCGACACATACGCGAGCGAACGAGTACTCCCGGACCTGTTCAACGAGCGCATGTAACGAGGTGAACGTTTGTACACGGCTGGCTCCGATCTCGGTTTCATCGGTATCAGCTGACCGCCGAGAATCACAGGCTCGTGTTTTCGCTGCGCAATGGAGATCGAAAGTTTGGATCGCGGGATTTTCTAGATCCCTTCGACTGCTGCGAAGCTTTCGGTAATATTTTCCAAGGGAAGCTAAATGGTAATGTTTCACGAATAAAAAGTAACGATTACAAATTGTCGATTCGTACCCTCTGTGTCTGTCGAATTAAGTCTGAATTAAATGATAGGTTCGATGTTTCCAAATAAATATTCCGTTATATAAACATACATGTGCATACTCACGTACATATTTATAACGAAATATTTATTTGGATATAATTATAATTATAATTACTTGGTATAAGTATTCGTCGTCCTAAAGTGCGCGTGTCATTTCAGATGCGCGTGCTCTAAAAAGTCCGTTTCGTTGGCAGGGAGAAGGACTGAAAGGCCTCTCGATCCGATCTTAATTAACTCACGATGCATGTATTTAAGTATCCCTTTCAAACCAGTCAGTGGGAGGTATTAGCGGCAGCCTATTATTTTTACGTAACTCGAGAGCCCCGCTGTCTCGGGCGACTTGAAAAGCAGTTTCAACGAGCGGAGAGCATCGATGTATCGTTTACGCGTAATCTGAGATCAAGCGAGGCAGAAAGTGCCCGGATAATCGCGTTATTTCACGCGACGCGCGTACGCTAATAGCGGGCGACCATTTTTTCTTAATTATTCGCAGTTGGTGCAGGAATTCTAACCCTTTGCACTCGAGAGGTGACTCTCGGTCACCATTTCACGCAGCAAATCTACCAGCAATAATGTTTCTTTAGGTTTAATTTCTATGGAGCTCGAAGTGTCGATAAAATGATTATCGGCGAGGTAAAGGTAACCTTATTCTCAAACCTAGATAGCTTAGTAATTCATGGCAATAGAAATGCTAAGAAACATCTCGAGTTGCTGGCAGATACCAGAAAAAAAGGCCTCGAGTGCAAAGGGTTAAGATAAGTGCAAGAAAACCGAGACTCAACCATTGCAGTTCTCCAATCGGGGTTTCTATTCTGTGTTTACATTTGGCTCGAGTCGAGTGTCGAACGTACAAAATGTACATGTCGAATTGAGTAACCTCCTCCTTTTTCGAAGTCGGTAAAAGACGGACAGAGAGTGAAAGAGAAAAAGGTCCGAGGAAAAAAGCAATCGGCAGAAGCGTATCAATCGGTTAGGATCATCTCGCTCGTCGAGAGTCAAGGGTGAACCCACAGTGGTAGAGATAGTCATCTTGCATTTATCCAGTCAATACTGTCATGCGAGTAGTGATCAAGTATTGGAGTGGACTCGAGTATTATTCAAAAGCTTTTCAAATGCGACTTGAATACCGAACCACTCAAATACTCTTCAAAATACTCGAATATCGAATTATTCGTTTACGAATAGAGCACTCGGCTATTAAATTGCTGGAATAGTCACGATTCCTCCTGGAAAGGTTGCGAGCGCAGCAGACGCGTTGTTATGCAAGGAAAGCGTATAACGCGTCCGCTGAAACAATTGTCTCCCGTTTTAACTGGGACGACCTATCGACGACCGATTGCCGATCTCGAGAGACTACATTGCGCTTTGTTTCAGCCTAATTACTCATCTATTTTTTCCACCAGTTTCCTTTTTCGTGAACGACCTACATCTCATACTTAAAAAAGAAAAAAACATGTCGAATCGAGTAACCTCCCTCTTTCGAAGTCGGTTGACAATTATTTAAACGCCGACAGCACAGACTTAAACAAAAATTACAAGACGCAAATGTGCATTTAATCAATGGTCCCCTTTACGGTCGACACATTCGAATAATCATCGGCCTGTTCCACTTCGAATAAACTCCAATCGGGGAGAGGAGGGTACAGAGGGGACTGGTCTCGCGCGACGAGTCGATAATTTACATAACGTTTACGCAATTTTCATCGGACGACAACGCATTCGGTAATCGCGGGTACTCGTTTCCCAAGCGTACCAGTGTCCTTAAATCGCTACCGCGGCACGAAACATAAACCGGCGTCGATATTCCGCGTCGGTTCCGATTTCGGCGTGCTTGCGCGCGGAGAAAGCAGACTAACGGGAGAAAAGAAATCGCATCTCGGGAAAGAGGGAGAAAAAAATCGCCGCACTTTTCGTCGATTACACGATTGGGAAACGACGATTTCGTCGATGCTAATTTCAACCGAAAGAAATCGCGAGCTGGAGGAATATCAGGGGGCAAGTAAGGTCCTTTTTGGTTTTAGGATGTGTAGTCGTGAGCAGTGAGAATTTAAAAAAATATGCTAGAGAGATTTCAATGAAAGAAAAGCAAACAAACTTTAGATCCATCTCGTCTAATAAAAGAACCATCACAAGAAAACTGAATTCTTCCGCCATTATTATTATTCAACAATGAATAACTCCAACGCAAAGCCACAAAAATAATATCATCGCTAGACTGCGGATTTTATCCATTTATGACTTACATCAATATATAAAAACCTAGATCAAATATACAGTAGATGTTGAATATATTCTACAATTATCATAATAATATCGTTATTTCGTTTCGCACAAGTGCACATACCTTTTGATTACGTTTAGGATGTATTTATTATATTAATTTATATCAGAAATGCATAAAACCCGCAGTCTAATCGTCACTCTTTAATTTCACCTTATGGATTCGATCCTACGCAAAGAAGATAAATAAACTTCTGCCCCTATCTCATCTACCAAAGAAGTAGAAATTCTTCCACCATTTTTCAACAATTAACCTTTTGCACTCGAGGCCTTTTTTCTGGTATCTATCAGCAACTCGAGATGTTTCTTAACATTCTATTGCTATGAGTTCTAAGCTATCGAGGTTTTAGAGGAGTCGAGATTTTAGGAGTCTCAACGCGGGATATTCGCATCGATTTTAACCCTTTCCACTCGAGGCCTTTTTTTCTGGTATCTACCAGCAAAGTTTGCATTCTATTGCCATGAACTCTAAGCTATCTAGATTTTAGAATAAGGTCATATTTACCTCACCGACAATCATTTTATTGACATTTCGAGTTTCAAAGAAATTAAACTTAAAGAAAGATTAGGATTTGCTGCGTGAAACCTAATGGTGACTGAGAGTCATCTCTCGAGAGCAAAGGGGTTAACAACTCCAACCCAAAGCCTCAAAAATAATATCACCACTCTTCAGTTTCACCCTACGTCTTAATCGCCCCCCAAAAGTATCCAGCACTCGCGACCGCGTACCCCGAGAAACGGGAAAACTAAAGCAGAGCGGCTCCGGTTCGAAGTTGCAAAATCGAGCAGCGCTCGTTTACGGGAGACCCGGCGATTAAGCAGAGCGTGCAGGCGACGCCGACACAAAAGGCCTCGGCCAGTGACGCAACCGTGCTCGCGATCGAGAGAGCGTGCTCGCGATCGTGCCCTGAAAAATAGATCAAAGTCATCGCCGCCCGATCGCTGCGTTCCGGCAGCGACCCGCTTCCAAATCGGCGGGACGACCTTCGCGCGCAGCCGTTTACAGCGAGGAAACAAAAGCAACGGATCACGGATAACCGGTCGAATCGGCGAGCATCCGCTTTCACGCGCGCGCTCCGCAACTTTCCCGTCCCAGCCCAGCGGCTGCTCATTATCATATCCTTATTGACACGCATCAACGGCGCGTTACCGCTTCTTAATTGGATCGAGCCTGGTTACGCGTCGTTACGACACCGCGACAATGCCTGGGAAGAAAAATTTCAGATCCTCGAGCGGGTTTATTAATCGCCACTCAACTTCCTCTGCTCGCTTTCTTCGCCGGTTTTGTGAGAAAGACTCCCATCGAAAATTTAACGCTCGCCGACTCTTAATCATATGACTCTTAGGCCGATCGCACACGGCGCAACCGATCAGTTTCAAATCAGTCTGAAACTAATTGCATGTGACCGTGGATCTAGGTAAAACAAAGATAGAGTAGGTAAAATCAAGAGCGCAAACGATTTGCAACACTAATTTCAAATCAGTTGCGCCGTTTGCGATCGGTCTTAAGGTCGATTCAGACTATACGACACGGACAGGCAACGACACGTACCGGCAGCGACACGACAAAACATTCAAACACGCGTTTTAATGGAATTATTCACACTATTCCCGTTGGCGGAACGTTCAGGTCGGTGTCTGTTAAGTGTGAATAGTTCCATTAAAACATGTGTTTTAACGTTTTGTCGTGTCGGTGCCGGTACGTGTCGTTTCCGGAACGTGACGGTCCGTGTCGTATAGTCTGAATCGACCTTTAGACGTGTCCTTCAAGAAAATTGAAAGAAATTTTCCCTACGTCCAGCGACCCTTTGGTCCAAATTTTTCCAAGACCACGAATCCAATGCTTCAACGAGGTATTAGCTCCAACTATTCCTCTCTCACAAACTAAACCTTCTCAAAGACAACCATTCTCAAGGATCGGACGGTAGCGTAGCCGACTGCCACGCGTTTTTCTCGAAAGCACGTTTTTGGAAATGGCGAGCAGGATTGCGCAAAATCCATTACATGAATCGGGATGAAATTTTTTTTCTACAATTTTCAAACGTAATTGGCGGTACTGGCGGCGAGATTCATGTTAAAAAAATTTGTTAGCCAACGTCTATTAGCCATTAGATAAGGGAAAAGATACCTTAAAATATCATTTTTTAGTGTATACGCCACCCTATTAACAATTTTCAAAATTTTGTGAATATCTTATCGCCAATACCTTCAAAATGTAATGATAAAGAATGTGATATTTCACCTTTTTGTTTCAGATGATCAAGTACGATCAAATCCTGCTCGCCGAATGACTCTTCTGCTTTTAAGTGGTCTCGTTAAAGCACCGTCTAGAAATATCCATATATCGAAACATTGTGATAAAATCAAAAATTAATGTTAAAGCGTCGATCTACCAAATAATAAAAAAAAATTTTAATAATTGCACTAGTACTTTTCCTACAAAAAAATTCTTGAAAATTAAACGTACAGAGGCGGACCCCATTTAAAATGTCAACAATTCTCCGACGCGTGAGCTCCAGCTCGAGGCTCCCATGATCGATCGAGCCTTACCAATAAAAGAAACAGCGACCAGGCCCGCGATGAAAACCTCTACCAAATTAAACAAAAATTATCATAATTGCACCAGTACTTTTCCTACAAAAAAATTCTTGAAAATTAAACGTACAGAGGCGGACCCCATTTAAAATGTCAACAATTCTCCGACGCGTGAGCTCCAGCTCGAGGCTCCCATGATCGATCGAGCCTTACCGATAAAAGAAACAGCGAAAGGCCCGCAACCAGCGATGAAAATCTCGCGTGCATCGAAGCAGGCCGACTGCATCGAAACAGGTCAGCGTGGAAGGTTTCGAGGGCGCGTCGAACGAGAAGGAAAGGAAAGGAAAGGGATCGCCTCGTGGCCGGGTATATTTTCAGTTTCGCGGACACCTCCGAGCGTCGGCCCTGAAACGGGGGCTCCCCGAAGCCGGGGCGATAAGTTAGCGTCGAAGGTCCGGCGTCGGGCGATTTCACTTTCACGAGAGCGCGACGCCCGGCGTCCGGGGTCAGGCGGAGGCAGAGAGAATTCGGCGACGATCGCCAATTAGATTCGTTCGCCTGATCCAGGGAAAGGCTGCGAACGCCTGGCTCAAGGCTGTCCGGGTTATCTGCGCAGGCGTTGCCCGGCGTGGTGCACGTTCACTCGCGGAACCGACGACATTGGTCGCGGATACGAAGCTCGTTAGCGAATCCTGTCGTTTACAATTTCTTCGTGACGTCAGGAAAGTCTTTGTTGCTACGATTGCGAGAGCATCCTGTTGCTGGACGATCGTTTTCGACATCCTTGCGCTAGTTTCCAGGTACCATATGGTAACGTTATCACTCGTGCGTCAGAGCGATTGTTGGCGCAACGAAACGATAGGTTTTATTAGGTTGGATAGAATAACCGTCTTTTTAACCGACTTCGAAAAGGAGCAGGTTACTCAATTCGACATGTATTTTTTTTTTTTATGTATGTTACTCGATTACGCCGAGATGGCTTGACCAATCGGGATGAAACCTGTTGCATCTTGTTCTCGTACTTTGTGAGTCGATCGCGAACGCTAACGCACCGTTGTTTCCTAATGGTCGCTACATTTATTTCGTCTCGCCTTGAAACCCCGAGAACATCTACGAAATAGCATCCCAGACGATAATACGGTATATATCCGATCGAACGATGGGAATAAATAACGCGTTATCGATCCCGTGTTACCAAACGCTTATCTCCGCGTCAGAAACGAGCAGTTCCTTGACTGCACGATGGGTTGGCGTAATCCTCGTCTACGTCAGAGCGTTCATTAAAGCAACGACGCGATTGTTTCTGATTTTAATAACCGTTACGGGGTCTGACGTGGACTGGCTGGCACTTCCCAAGGCGAGCCGTTGATGAAATTTTCGCGTTCCCAGAAGCGCGGAGGCGAACGACTGACCTTTCGTTCCCGATACTTCTTCCGCGAGGATGACGGGTTAACGATGGAAAAATCGCCCCCTCCGGTTAAGGCAGATCGCCGTTCGAGATATACCGCTCGTTTCCGAGATAATACGAGTAATTAGACGGACAGCTAGGGCCGATATCGTGCGCCTCGAGTCCTGGACGCCCGTGGGTCGACCAGGCTGGCGCAATATGCCACATGGCTCGTTTCTGCTCTTATTAAACACCCGAACCCGCAATTTGCCTCTTGCGTACGTGTGCCGAGAGGTACCGTTGCGTCTAACAAGGGAACATATCCAACTATCCGTCTCCGATTTTGATGAAACTTGGTGGGTACATTAGGCAGGTGAAAATAAGGGATACGTACTTTTTTATAGCTGCCCAATCGCAAGTTTAGGGGCTGAAAAAGTAGGAGGCAAATGTATCGTATTATATATCAATGGATTCGGAAAGCAATTTCCGTTCATTTTTGTCGTTATATAAATTTTTGTATCTCTTAAAATAATGTAACAAAATTTTTTTGTTATAAACAAATTACATTTTACAAAATCTGTGACCACATTGTGTTTTACCTCATGAAACCATGAAACTTTTCCCTAAGAAGATTTCTTATATCTATTGTAGTTTTCGAGATAGCATTTGTCTGCTGAAACTTCAAGGGGTGATTTCAACCCCTAAACTTGCGATTGAGCAGATATAAAAAAAAATACGTATCCCTTATTTTCACCTGCTTAACGTACCCACCAAGTTTCATCAAAATCGGAGACGGACAGTTGGATATGTTCCCTTGTAAGTTAAGTTTCTGAGTTAATTCGTATTTTTAGTATTGGCCAAAAGCGACAAAAGTTCATTTGAAACGGAACAGACTTTAAATTCTAAACAAAAAGACACGTTTTTGTCCAACAGACGAATATAAATTTTGTTTAATTCCTACAATATTTATATTCAAATTATGTTAATTTTAACATTCTAATAATTAATTCAGTAATTATTTAATCGTGTTTTGTATAATGAATATATCTATAAAATAAAATATTAAATTAATTATATTCAAATTACAGTTTATCATATAATTTATGAATAAATTCTAATCTACTTTTTAAAAAGCAAAAATAAATTGAAATTTATACGAATTAAATTCATTTAAAAAGTAACTAAGAGTGAGAAAAGCAAATTACTTTTTATGTTGTATCATTCTTCTCGAGCCACTCTATGCGTTCTCGCGTAAAAAATTCGCGGACTTGGAATGAAAAGGGATCGTTAATGCGTCTCGCGCCAAACGACCGCAAATTCAGACGGAATTGCTCGTTTCCTTTGGTTTTTATGGCGATTCGCCGTGTTGGTGGTCGCTAATGGACAATGAGATTTCATTTCTCCCGTCGAATTCAACTCGCACTGCGTAATACGCCCAGTTGGGACGACCTAACAAGATTCCTGATATTTTCAAACACTATCCCAATAATATTCAAATCATCCAAGCATTCGAATTAACCCTTATAAGGGTATTAACCCTTTGTACTCGAGGCCATTTTTTTCTGATATCTATCAGCAACTCGACATGCTTTCTTAGCATTCTATTCCCACGAATACTAAGATTATATTGACTTCGAAAATGAGATCTGTAATTTGAGATTTGAGAATCAGGTCACCTTTGCCTAAGCGACAATCATTTTATTGACACTTCGAGTTTCAAAGAAATTAAACTTAAAGAAAACCTAGTGGTGACTGAGAGTCACCTCTCGAGTGGAAAGGGGTAATACAGAAAAATACCTAAAATTGCGTACAAAAGGAGAAACAACGTACCGATAGCTAAAAAGTTGTTGCGAAGCTTGAACTACCAGTACGCGCAACAGTGACACACGTTGACCTGTGGATCCAGACGCAGCGCCTAGATGCATTACGCGTCCAGGATCTATCGGGCTCCGATCTCTACGCCATCGCTTACGCGCGATAGTATATCTGCCCAGTGGCAACTTATCACAAGGGAATCCTGTTACGCGTCCATGCGGGGTGACCCGGCCAGAACCACCGCCGAGAGCTCGGTGAACCAGGTATTATTCCAACCATGTAAGAGGTATTATTCCATCGACCGCGGTTACGAAATCGCGATCTGTCGGAAAGAAATTGATGTATTTATCCAGCTGGAACACGCTCTCATTCGCGGCGATAAAAAGGTGAACTTCCTGTGGTGTGTTCGACAGCCGTCGCGAGGTTCTCACGTGTTGACAGAACCACGAATCGGGAAAGAAACGCGGTACCTTTGCATTGGATTGATAAGAGGCGAGAGAAAACAAAAAGTAGCTACTATGCGATTGCGGTCGAATCGAGGGGACCTGAGAGTCGACTTTGAGAGTGCGAGAAAGTGCAGACTTTACCGTGTGAAACTTATGAATTCGCTTCCGCTCAAAACTTTGACAAAGTTGCAGTGCTTAAGATGTTAACAAAATGTGAAAAATTGCTCGGCTCGAAACTTTTGAGATGCAATTTTGTCGAAGTTTTGAGCGCTGCAACTTTGTTGAAGTTTTAACGAAGCGAAATTCATCAATGTTCCAAATCACTCTGTTTCAAATTTCAACAAAGCTGCAGTGCTTAAAAGTTCGGAGAAAATGTGACAAATTCCTCGACTCGAAACTTTTGAGCACTGCAGCTTTGTTGAAATTCGAAACAGAGCGATTTGCAACAAAGTTGCAGTGCTCGGAAGTTTGGAGAAAATGTGAAAAATCGCTCAACCCGAAACTTTTGAAATGCAACCTTGTCGAACTTTTGAATGCTACAACTTTGTTCCACTTCTGAACGGAGCAAAGTTCAACAATATTGTAAATCGCTTCTCTTAAAACTTCAACACGGTTGCATGTCAAAAGTTCGGAAAAATGCGAAGAAATTTTCTGGCCTCAAAACTTTTGAGATGCAACTTTGTTGAACTTTGGAACGGAGTGAAGCTCACCATACGAACGTTAATAACAAAGAATAGGAGCCATTTCCAGGTGTTCGCGTTTCAGAAGAAATCGACGTGACGGGTCACGATTGCGGCTTTGCATATCAGCGACCGTCGCTAGAAGGACGACTTTCGCGAGAAACGTGTCGCAACGCGACAAAACTCGTGCAGATCACGATCGAGCGTGTAAAGGGAGAACGTGCGCGTACGTCGCGCGTCGGCGATGTATGGATCTACAGAGCTGATTTCTCGCGTATGAAAAGCCACGCGCTGACCCTCTCGGTCCTCGTCGCGCTATCGAAGAGATCTTCGCGTTCGCAGTGACGCCAAACGGGAAGACACGTCTGTCGATCGTTGAAAACAAATACAATGAATGAAATTATTTCCAACCAGACAATTCTCGAACGTTACACATAAGTACGACGAAAGAATTATTTCCTACCAGCTAATGCAGCGACAGGAATACTATTTCTCAAACGATCAAAATAGATGCAATAAATGACAAATATTCAATGGATGAATACATATTTTGTCCAACGTGGTCCAGGTTAGAACGAAATTGACGCAAGTCAACCCGACGTTATCGTCCGTTGCAATCGTTATTTTTCGAACGGAGAACCGTGGTTGTTTCGTGCCACGGATCACCGAGAATCTACAAGAGCGTGAACGCGTCGATCAACGGAGCGGTTCGTGTCGCGATCAATTTTCCTGCTGGCGAGACACCCATCATCGCAGGGGCAATCTTCCGACAGCCTGTGCTCGCGTGCTGAGCTGCTTGGGCCTCGTTAAGATCGCGACCTAATCGTTGTGACAATGTATTCATCGATCGTCAAGTTCTAAACACTGTTATTGCGCGGCCTAACCCCGCTTGTAATGTGATACGGCACGAGGAAGCTTGCAAATATTGCGACACGTGTATAGTAGTCATGTAAATACATTCTGGATAAATTCTGAATGTCCACCAGGTTGAGACTTGGGTATACATATACAGATTAGTAGATTAATTGTAATGGAGGTTGAGGAGTTCGAATGTTAAGGAAACCTGACGAGCAGACAGTTTTACTTAAAGTAGAGTTATGAATAATTAAATGTAAAAAGAATTAATATGTACACTTGATAGTTGGCAAATACATTTGTGAATTGTTAGAAAAACGATAAGTAAGGCGTATTACCAACTTAAGGAAACAAAATGATCAGTGGATATATTCTAACCAGAGGTGGGTAATATTTGTAGAGAAAATATTTTAAATACTATTTTAAATAACAGATTCTTCAGAATTTAAATACAGTACTATTTTGATTGTGATATAATATTTCAGCAAATAAAATATTTTATTTTGATAATGTAAAACGTAAAATAAAATATGTTTCATTATAGTAACGTAACTTGAAAATAAACTTTGTATGTATGATACATTGATGGAGAAACCATTTCTTGCAAATATTATGATTTCTTGCGATTGTACGACATCTCTTTTCATCACTCATTTTATAAAGATTCTTATTGAAGATTCTTAATAAAAGTTTTTATTGAAGAACTATAGCAAAAATATTTTCAGTGTTTTTCAAATAAAATATTATTTGAAGTATTATCTCAAGAATAACAAATAAAATATTTTATTTGTAAAAATACTTGCACGATCCGAAATAAAATATTTATTTAGTATTTGCTATTTAAGGTACGTATTTTACCCAGCTCTCTGATTCTAACATCCACCAGTAATTTTATCACAGCTACAAATAATTAAACGTAAAAACCCAGGATTGATATCTGCATCCAATACTCATCCACGGAACCGGTTGTGATAAATTTGTCTCGAGATTTGCGTAACGCGATTACGGAACGAAAGGAACGTCTAGGGTTGAAATGCCAGTCCCACCGTTGTCTTCTTCCAGCTCGTGGCCCGAACGTTGTAATTTCTGTTACGAGTCGGCGATCCGTACCGGGAAATACCGTAACGAGCGATTTCCACCTGCGCGACGAGCAGTCGCGGCCTTTGAAACGACGATCGAGATCCTTCCGGTTTCGATCCGTCCGTGCGCGCGCCGGCTATCCGCGGTGAAAGTAATTACGATTACGCGCGACGCGTTATCGGATGTATCTCCTGGACGTAAATTCCGCTTGTTCCCCAGGGGAACGCGATCTCGTTTCACCGTTATCTGTTCCCGAGTTATGCCAGCTCGGACCGCCGGCTTTCATGCATTTATGGTAACGTATGCGCGATACGCACGGGGAATACGTTTCGCGAATTAATATAATAATGCTGCGCGATTTCTCCGTACCTAATACTCAAGTGAAATGAATGAAATTGCAACGGAAAAATTGTAGGGTCTAATTTGTTATTACCTTGTCCATTTTTTTTTTTTGTTTTCATGTCGATAGGGTGAACAGATCGGGATGTAGTACGTAAATAATTAATTTTGCATAAATGCTCGCGATCTATAGCACGTTCAGGATGTTCGCGATGCAATCGCGTAAAAGCTAATTATACTAAATTAGTGGAAGTAACGTAGAATCATGGTTGGTAGTTACAAAGTGGTAATCTGTTAATTAGTTTATAGAAGCATGTTGAATAAAACGATTTCGACCTTTACGGTTGAGTACTGTTGGAATATTTACTAAACAGCAACATGTCGTTTTACTACAAAAATAAATGTACTGAGAATAAATCCACAACGTTATATCTAACAAGATTGAGAATTGGCCACACAAATCTAACCCATTGTTACAGAATAACGAAATCATAGCCACTATCGTGCACCTTTTGTGGCGAACCTCTTACAGTTAAACGTTTAATTGAAGAATGTCAAGGAATGCAGCACGATCGAGTAGAATTCAAACTTTTAAATAATATGCAGACGATTCTCAGCAATAGAAACGAATTTCTCAAACTAGTAGATATATTAACGAAATATGAAATAATGAATAAATTCTAATTGAATTGTAGATATTAACGTGGTCACTAATAATCATGTAGTTGATGCGACCTTAAACAAAGTAATTAAAAAAACAAACAAAAAAAAGACGTTATATCTGTCACTGCAGAATAACGAAAGAGAAAGTTTTCGTTTAGGCTATGGCAGAGATGGGCAAAACCCTTCGAATAAATGTGAAGTTTTGTTTTGCCGATATGTTTGTCTCGTTTTCTCTTCCTCTTTCCAGAGAAAGAAACGAGACAAACACATCGGCAAATCTCAGATTTATTCGAAACCTAGGGTTTTGCCCATCACCGGGCTATGGCCTACCCTGAGAGGATCCTTCCTGCAGTTTACTAAAGACTAAACAGATGTGCTAAAACTACGCTGTATACAGCTAGAAATTCTTACGGTAAAAGAAGACGGTTTTCTTTTAACGTTCGTATCAGTCAGCAATCTTGCGCAGCTCCTCGTTGAGAAAAGATCATAGTTTGCTCGTGACAATTTAGTGGATAAAGCTAAAGTCAATCTATAAATTCAGTCTTTTATCGTTCACTTATACCCCGTTTCCAATAAGTACTCTGCGTTACTCGGAGGGATTTCTATGAGATTTCTTAATCTTCTACAGATCTCGCTACATGTAGAGGGACTCGTAAGTTCGTCCGGTGACTGCAACACTTGGACGTTTCGATTGATTTACATAACGACCCCTGTACGCGCGTTTCAGGCTTGACGGACGTTTTTCGCGGCGTATAGAAAAGGAAATCGGGCTCGAATCGAAGGTGGAGAAAATCGAAGGAGACCACCGACGCTCGACGTGACGTCGACCGAGTCGAGTTTAAACTCGCCTTTCTACGTCGGAGTGGAAGGTCCGCCGCTGCCGTGCGTGTTAATACGACGGTTACGTGCCACGCGTGTTTCTTAATACTGTATACGGTTACCGTCAGATTTCCGTGGGAGTGCGCGGGATCGGTCCCACGGATCGATCAAGGTTTTACGTTACCGATCGCGGCCACTCGAGAAAGGAACGCCCGACCCTCTCTGTCTATCGCGCGGTCTTGTTTCGCACCTTTTTCACCTCTATCGTGCCCATTGTCGAGATAGATCGCGAGTGATAAGATCGCCCCGGGTCGCCGCGTCTTTGAACGACGTTGCTTTGTTTTTCGTAATCGGTTTGCGCAACCATCGTGGGTAGAGCTCGATCGAGCCACTTTCTTGCGGATCGCGAGGTGTTTTCTCGCCGGGTCTCTTTCTTTGAGTCGAGACGAGGCACTTTATCGCTTCCGACGTGTATCTACTAGTGGCGCCAATAGTTAGCGTGCTCGCCGTGTACTGAATCAGCGATAACCCTAAAAAAAAAGCATCCTTTTTCAACGTAGTTTCGCTTCTTTCGAAGGAAAATAATCAAGATTTACCAAAAAAAATTGCTGCGTTTAAACACTGTAGTACTTAACCATCGACAAATTTTTAGAATTCAATGTCATTATTAAGGAAGTGTTGGATTTTCTTTTCCAAAAAGAGAAGGAAGGGGTTTCTTACTATACACAAGTCAAGAGGGTGCAGCTATGTCCCATCTTGACTCGTTTAAACGAAATATAGGACCGATAGGGTCTAAGGCGTTACGTGACGAAATTCTTCGTTACTGACCTCGCATTCATTCGAGCTACTTCTTTCGTGCAGAACAAATGTCCTCTTCCTAGAGTTCCAAATCAAGTTTTTAAAGTCAACGATAAAAGAAAAGACTAGCTCATTTATTCCACCGCCTATATTTCCAATAGGAAGTTTGGAGCCAGGATGCTGTCTGTTAATTGCTCAATCGAAAACTGCCCGATGCCCTGAAGGTATCCGAAAACAAGACCGGTCCGCCTGTTTCGTAAACGAAGGTCAAATTCTCGAGTAACTTCTTTCGTCAAGGTCAGAAATTTGCATCGGCCGGAGGTGGGTGGTGTGTTTTCGATGGTCTTGCTCTTATTTCTGAGTCACAGAAGAATGCGAACTATTCGTGTCTATATGGATACCACGCGAGTAGATTATGCCTGGACGATGTTGTTAGTGAACGAAACGACCATAAATTGGTAGAAAGTGCCGGAATGGCCTGCCAATGGCGCCTGCGGAGGCGCGAGCTTTTTAATAACGTTCAAAACAAAGATAACAAAAATGCCCCAAAAATGGCGCATTCGCTGTATTTCCTCTACCGTGACTTCTACGATAAAAATGTATAGGACAAAAGTTGTTGCACATTAAATTTGGGGACCTTTTTGTAACAAGGTAATTTTCGATAGAATGGATGGTAACCGAGAATATGTATAAAACTCTACCATAGCCCAAAAATGGCCTATTCGACGTATCTCCTCTACCGTGACTTCTACGATAAAAAAGTATACGACAAAAGTTGTTGCAAATTCAATTTGGAAACCTATTTATACCACGTTAATTTTTGATAGAATCGATAGTAACCGAGAAAACATATAACTCTCTCATAGCCCAAAAATGGCCTATTCGCCGTGTATCTCCTCTACCGTGCCTTCTACGATAAAAATGTATACGACAAAAGTTGTTGCAAATTTAATTTGGAAACCTTTTTATACCACGTTAATTTTTGATAGAATCGATGGTAACTGAGAAAACATATAAAACTCCCCCATGCACTTTAACATTAACGAATAGTAATGAAGCTGGAGCGTGAACCATGATCGATCGAGACGTGGTAGGACGTTCATCGGCGTTATCAGGCCGGAACATGTCGCAAGGAACGACAAAGGAAACGGGCAAGGACGACGCGAATTCCGGGATCGAGATATTTTTAGGAGGCTTTGGAAATCATGCGCATACGGGGCCACCCTTTCTCTCTCAGCTGTTTACGAGGACTTCGAGAGAGCGGACAAGACGTCGACCTTGAGGTGCAGATTCCGTCGCATTTTTTTTATCATCGTCAGAAAATACCGCGAAAGAAAGGAAAGGGTCCGTCGACGCGAATCCTGCTTCTGGTCTTCGACATCGACGCCTACAAGAGGAATGCTGCGGACGATACCCCTGAGGGATCGTTGGCCGTGCCATTTTTTTAAGAAGACTCTAGAGTCTACAAGATAAGGCAAGATGAGAGTTCTTAAAAATGGTCCTAGAAGTAACCACGTGTCACTTTCAGCGTATCTATATAAACGACTAAATAAAAATTCTCCTTGCAGTATTCGTGGCTTTCTGCGTTTCGCAAACGTTGCAGTTCGCATTTTCAGGGCTAGGTAGCTCCCATAACGAAGCTTCCTTGGTTTAGGATATCTTTTTTCCACGTAGTAATATAAAAGACATCCCGAACCAAGGGAGCTTCGGTATCGGATCTACCAAGTCCTGAAAAGCCGCGAATGTTGCAAGGAATAATACCCGCGAAAGCCTTTCATCTAAAATATTATCCTCGTTCTTCAAGATGCAAATAAATGCAATGCAAAAGAACAGAACTCGCGTTCACTTCCTCGGAACGAATTTCTCTAAAAAAAAAAATAAAAAAAAAATAAAAAAAAAACACTATCTCGAGGCAATTCGACTCGGGCTCTGGCTGGTCCCCTTAGTGGCGGGAGGTCGCATTCCTAACAATTTTCAAAAACCATTCGAAACACTGCGACACGAGAACTGGTCGCATATCCCGAATCCCGTGGAATTCCAACAATGAGTGACGACGCGGTGGGCGTTCTATAATATTTACAGTGGCGCCAAGCGAGCGATTAGAATGCATCCAGAAACCAGCTTAACGATCGCCGAACGGTCGCTTTGATTGTTGTTTTTAGCAGACAGGCGCAAAAAACACGTCGTCGACCCGATGTACCCGAAGAATATGCATTTTTCGCGAGGAGGAAGGCGACGAGCCGAGAGGAGTGAACCGCGATCGCGCCACGGCTATCTCGACTTGGGAATCGGCGTTGAATTCTTTTTCACGGATTCCTTAATTAATTAGACCGAGGTACACGACTCGATGATCACACGCTGTCTGCGTTGCCAGGAAACTTTTGTCTGCGGTACGAAAGTGATCCCACAACGTTCGTTGCCGGGCAGAAGGCTGAAAACTCGACTCGTAATCCAGCATGCGAAATTTCGTGATGCAACCAGGGACTGTTCGAATAATTAAACGTTATTAGGGCCGTCCAGGAAACGGTGGCTGTCTCGAAACTTTCATTTGTCGAGCGATGTATAATTCCAGGCCTGATCCGTGGTATCTTCTTTCGTTGAAATTTAGTGCGTTGAAAATGAAATTGAAACGTGTCGTTTTAATTACACGTTGAAAGTATTCTTTAGCCCTTTGACTGCTAGACGATTTCTGCTGGAATTTCTGTAGAGTCATGAAGGTACGAATTTCACAAAAAAATATCAGCTTATAGAGAATGGCGAGACGAAACTTTCTTCTCTTTACAGTTTATTCATACGACGTTTAGTTTCAGAAATAAAAATTGAAAACTTAGAAGACCTGAAATTCAATTTTTTCGACAAACTTCGAACTTTACAATTTTTATTATCGAAACTAAGCGTCCTATGAACAAACAGTAACTATAAAAAAGTTCCGTCTCGTCGTTCCCTAGAAGCTGATATTTTTTAAAAATCGATTTAACCAACATGAACTTCGCAGTCAAAGGGTGACAGATGCTAGGTTTCAAGTACAGCGTTCAGTTGGTCAATGAATGAACGAAAGAACGAGGAAAGGAGCGCGAGAAATGAAAACGGTGAGAATTAGATCGCGGTAGATCGGTGTTACAGATCCCAGCGCGCGTCCGCATCTGTGTTGTATGTACGTGCAAAATGCAATCGTCGTTCGCGCCGGAGAAACGCTATTAACGGGTGACACGATTGTTTCGATAACGCCGTTTCGCGATCAACGTTTTGCTCGAGGATTGCCAGTTGCGCAATAGGGCATCGAATGACAGTCCGTGATTAGCCGTTCTTTACGTGTAACGCGAATCGACTCGGACGCGGCGTGTCGGTAATTACGGTGCCCGGTCGAGGAAGAGTTTAAACCGCAAGATCGCGACTGCATTTCCTACGTGCTGGAAACCTTTTCCTCCCGCGACTGGTCGCCGATAGACCCGCCAATGATTACTCGGTTGCACAATTTTATTAACGGGTTGCGCCAGCCTTCGAGCCTGGATAAAATCGAATTAAACGGTGGGTGGCTCGAGAATAACGTAGGAGACAATGGAGCACGTTTAAATAAATGTGAAATTAAATTAACGTCGAAAAGGTTCCACTGGAGAAATCGCGTAAGCGTGTGTCACCTGAAAGTGCTTGTTTCTTTATTTTGTAATCTGTTTTATATAGATTATTGCATCTAATGGTCCAGTCTTGCACATTTACATTTTTTGTTTTGTTTTCGTTAATCCTTAACTTCTTCCATTAAATTCCTTTACGTGTCTGTCGTGGCCCGCTGGCCCTCTTTATAGCTACAATCAATGGTAACTACAGCCCCTGAGGGCCACCTGTAAGTGTCGTTAACGACAAAGTAATTTAAGTTGATAACAACGCGTTAATTAACACGTGACTGCCAGGCTAACAATATTCAAATTTGGTTTCCATACAATTAGAAACGACACGATCTAACTTCTGCGATTGCACTTATTTTTGCGACCACTTTAGAATTTACAAATCCTATCCGAATGAATTTTCTTCGACACCTCATTCTTGGAATTAATTTATTTATTTCTAAGTAAAAATTCTCGTCACCTATGTATGGGTGCTGTAAACGTGTTAATAATAACGTGAACGATAAATTCTGTCCCTCGCTTTCTTGCGCAAGCGCGTGCAAACTGTTCGCCCAGGACCGCTAATTTTAAATCGAGTCGCAATTGGCTCTCAAACGTAAATTTTAGTGTAAGTATTACTAATGGACAGTCCATTGCGAAATGAACGCGATGCTGTAACAGGTGGCGTGGATTATCGATTCTCGAGTCGGGCGGCAGGGTACGGGAGGAAAACACGCGCGAACACAATTTATCCAGTGAAATTTCTCATGACGATGCACAGCTGCGTAATCGAGCGTCCATCGCGGTGCGTTTTCGCTATCGTTGCGCATCGAGCGCGTACGAAAGCGCCGTGAAGAGGATTTCGCAGAGTCGAGAGGCGAAATCCTAATGTAAACGCAATTCTCGAATGGGAAATAGGAGGAAAATTAATTTTTATTGCTTATTAGTTGAACTAAAGAGACCAGCACTCGAATGGCATTCGAGTAGCCAAATACTCGAGTAGTCAAATACTCGAGTAGTCAAATACTCGAGTAGCCAAATACTCGAGTAGCCAAATACTCGAGTAGTATTCGATAGTACCGTATAGCATTCGAGTAGTCAAATACTTGAGTAGCATTTGTATAGCCAAATACTCGAGTAGTATTCGATAGTATCGAATATCATTAAAGTTGCCAAACACTCGAGTAGTATTCCATAGTATCGAATAGCATTCGTAGTAGTATTCGATAGTAATTTCAATCGAGTCAATACATTTTAATAAATTCAATCTCGTGAATTCATTCAACAATTTAAATCAAATGAATTCATTCGAATAGCATTTGAGTAGCCAAATACTCGAGTAGTATTCCATAGTATCCAATAGCACGTGAGTAGCCAAATACCGGAGTACTATTCAGTAGTACTCGTATGCTATAATTTATAAAATTCAAAGAATTCCAGTCTACTTTTTTTTTTTATTTTGCGACGTGATCCCTTTCGGATTTCGTGGGTGACGTTACGGAAGACGGAAGGTTAACCGCACTCGCTGACGATTAGGGTCGACGCAACGCTGCGGGGCACGGACCGTGTTACGAGGTATTTAATTTTCACGAGCAGGTTGGCCAGGATAATTGCGCTAACGCCACGGCCTCGGTAATTGCACAAGTATTTCGAGCAGCGAAACGGGGAATGCGCAAGCCCCGCGCGGTCGAGACCCGTTTTCGTTTTCGTCGCCGCGTCGGGTCGTGGTCGGTGAAAACAACACGCGAGCAGAGGCGGCGAGGATTCCGCGCGTGTCTGGCGAAAGAGAAGGTGAAACCTCGTTTCACGATGCGCCGCGGCATCTTTCGAGGGCACTAGGCACGCGCCTCTAAAGACGGCCTACTCGAGTATCGTGACATTCCAGTATTTTACAAATATTTTACAAATATTTCACGGATACTCGAATGACACGAACTTTATTTAACGCAAAATCCGTTACTATTCTATGTGGAAATATTGTACGTGGAAATGAATTGAATAGTGCATGAAACAATTAATGTATAATTCATACATCGCGTATAAACTCTGTAAATAAATGTTTGAAAAGATTGATCATGATATATTTACTGTTAAGTTTCGATTAAATAGAAAGCACGCTAAATAAAAACCAGAATATTCCTCTCGTTACTCCTCGATTACTCCGCTTATGTTAATTACATCTCCGTCATGGCTACAGGAATTTGGGTGACCGTGAAAGCAACGCGATTCATTATGCATGCGGCGTTTAATTGCGTCCAACAAATAACTACACGCTCGTAGATAGAGAGAGGGGCCAACGTCCGAATTTCGTAAGGTAACGGGGGGTCTCGCTTAACATTGGGGAAACGATCTACCGTCGTTGCGACACATTAAATCATTCTCCTCGGTGGCTCGTTCGCCTTCGTTCTGTAGGCTACCTATTCGATAACCGTTATGGTGATCATGCTTCGCGCTTATGCGAGCCAGCGTCTCGAATCGGGAGCAACAATTCCATCGGGGCGTATGTGCGCGGGGAGAAGGTTGAACAACGCCCGATGAAAAACAATGGCAAATAACGGTCTGGGAAATCGCCCGTCAATATCTCGCTGAGACTAATGGGGCAGCGCGTTGCGCCACTTCTGGCAGATTTCGAGATAACGCTGTCACCGTGTCGCTCTACCGCGAGCAGGATCTCGTTCGCGGACGTAGGCAGACAATACTTGGGGTGAAAAATCATATCAGCCTTGGACGACACGCGTCGTTGGGGACACTTTCTTTACGACAGTTAATTACATTCATTTTATACATTGAATCGAGTGAATTCATCCAATAATTTCAATTGAGTCAATTCGTTTAAAAAAATCGAATCTAGTGAATTCATTCAATAATTTCAATTTTGTCAATACATTTTAATAAATTGATCAAGTGAATTCATTTAACAATTTTAATCAAATGAATTCATTTAACAATTTTAATCAAATGAATTCATTCTAATAAATTGATCAAGTGAATTCATTCAACAATTTAAATCAAATGAATTCATTCAATAATTTCAATTGAGTCAATACATTTTAATAAATTGATTCGAGTGAATTCATTTAATAATTTCATTTGAATCAATACATTTTAATAAATTGAATCGAGTGAATTCATTTAATAATTTCAATCAAATGAATTCATTTTAATAAATTGATCAAGTGAATTCATTCAACGATTTAAATCAAATGAATTCATTCAATAATTTCAATGTAGGCAATAAATTTTAATAAATTTAATCAAGTGGATTCGCCCAATAATTTCACCTGCGCCAATTCGTTTAATAAATTGAATCAAGGCAATTCGTCCGATAATTTCACTCGAGTAAATTCGTTTAATAAATCGAATAGAATGAATTCATTCACAAGTTTGTATTAACACGGTTATTATAAAGCGCATTGCGGCACTTTTCGGTTGATTCCGAGATAAGACGGCGAGCGTGTTGCTCTACCTGGAGCAGGATCTCGGTCGAGACGTAGGCAGACAATCCTTCTGGTGGTAAATCATATCGGTGACTAGCGACGCACGTGTGCGTGGGCGTTGTTTGCGCCGCGAAAAATGCTTGACCTACGACACTCGACTACCCCCGGGACCCTTCGCGTTGAACCACGCGGCAATAAACGGACGGAGGGACCTTTTAACGAGCGTGTACGCGCTGAGCCCTAACTCATCGCTTCCACCCTCGACTTATTTATGGAGAACGCGCACGAGTCTGAATCGAGACTCTTTCAACGACCGCGAAGCGTCGAAAGCAAAAGTTTTGCGTTGTCTGTTGGAAATCAGGGAATACTTGACTACTTCAATAGATAGTACTCGAACATTACACTGCTCGAATATTTGGATACAGTAAAGACTGGATAAGTGCAAGATGAGTATCTCTAACACTGGGGGGTTCTCACTTGACGCTCAGCAAGCGAGCAGTGTAATATGAGTTCATTTAATAATTTCGATGGAGACAATAAATTTTAATAAACTGAATCAAGTGTATTCATTCGACAATTTAAATCAAATAATTCATTCAATAATTTCAATTGAGCCAATACATTTTAATAAATTGAATCAAGTGAATTCATTCAATAATTTCAATTGAGCCAATACATTTTAATAAATTGAATCAAGCGAATTCATTCAATAATTTCATTTCAGTCAATCCATTTTAATAAATTGAATCAAGTGAATTCATCCAACAATTTCAATCAAATGAATTCGTTCAATAATTTCAATTGAGCCAATACATTTTAATAAACTGAATCAAATGTATTCATTCGACAATTAAAATCAAATAATTCATTCAATCATTTCAATTGAGCCAATACATTTCAATAAATTGAATCAAGTGAATTCATCAAACAATTTCAATCAAGTAAATTCGCCAATAATTTCACCTGCGTCTAACCGATTGATACGTTTCTGTCGACTGCTTTTTTTCCTCGGACCTTTTTCTCTTTCACTCTCTGCCCTTTTTTAACCGACTTCGAAAAGGAGGAGGTTACTCAATTCGACATGTATATATTTTTGTCTACGTTCGACTGGATAAATGCAATGTTTGGGTCCCGGTTTTCTTGCACTTATCCATTTTTTACTCTACTGGAATAGTGTAAATCAAGTTTCTGAAATCTACAGTTCTCTATCAGTCTACTGACCTCTCACTTCTTTTCGGATCTCTCACTCGACTTCAAACAAAAAGATGGGGATAACGAATTGCTTATTTGGAGACAATACTGTATATGTATTTTGATAGAAGGAAGCTGGCGTCCTCGACGTCCGACGATGACTGTTGCAAGCGCGGATGTTTCGCCGTACACGTCTTCCGCGGACAGGTGGCTCGCGATGCTGGGTTAATGTTGCCATGTTTTATGGCGTTGCGACAGGTAAGGGCATACTGACTCAGTGACAAGAATTCCTCGACGTTTGACATTTTACAATCCGCGGTATCCCGAACCGGCCTGGGACCACTCGAATAATTCATCGTTCATCTAGGTATTCAAATGCTACGAAACTTTGAATATTCGAACACTCAAATATCAGTAATCGAATTCCAATTTTATTTAGTAATAAACAATAGTACTTCGATCTTTTATTACCTACATTCCGTTCCCACGGTTAAAAATGATGTTTAACGATGTCCGCGCATCAGACACGTCCTTTTTATGTAATACGCCGAGTATGAAATAAAATGAGATTCCTCGTACCGGTTAAAATTTTAAATACCTCCGCGTGTTCACGACCCGTTATCCGAGAACAACTTCCAGAGCCGCGGTATATGATAGGCGCAAATGGCACGGGGAACGCAAACGATTAAGTAACGAAAAGATCACCCCTCGCGCGATCAAACCTACTCGAAAGCTCAAGCGACTCCCTCGTAACGTAAAATAGGCACAAAGACGTGTCCGCGAATGGCTGTTACGACCTGTCCGAGTGCTGTCCCCCGTGTAAAATTGTTTCCCACATGCCGCAGTCATACTACTTGAGTGCGAGAGCTGAAACTACTTGGGTGCTTGTAATTTTAAGAACAGTGCTTCTCAAACTTCTCAGGCCCGAAGCCTACGTTCACATTTTTATTTTTTGCCCACATTTTGAGTATTGTTTCTCCTACCTATGCAAAATAAAATCCCACTTATGCAAAAATTAAACAATTCTTAAATAGGAATTTATTTTACTCTGCAAATATTATAATACGAACTCTACTTTTAATATTATTTTTATATAATCTCATACTGTGTGCATTTTGTAGCCTCAGGTCAGGGTCAAGGTCACAGCTCTATCTATACCATTTATCGAGTTTATACTAGTTGTTAACCCATTGTTCATTGTTTTTTATTTAAGTGCATGAGTATTTATACTCGTCTTGGACTCCTCTTTTCTTTAGTCTCTTACAAACACGACTTATAACTAGACTGCGAATCTTCATGCAAAATAAAATTTTTGCGAACGTGCCTACAAAAATTGAAACTAATTCAATCTTTTTTATGTTCTTGCATACTGTGTGCATTTTGTAGCCTCTTACATATCCAAATTTCCTATAAATCCATAAAACTCCGCGGTCTACTCATCACGCTACAAGGGAATACCTCCTACCAGAACCCAGCTCACCATTTCACTCGCTATCCATCCAGAAATATTCCCCGCACCCGTTCCCCAGGGACTTCTCCTTATCCCAAAAACATCCATCTACAAGCTCCAACAAGAATTTTTCGATTATCTCACTCCGTTCAAGAGTTCTTACGTATATTAAGCTGGCGTGGCCATTTCAAAAGGCCAGTGGCAAATTAACACGATATTTTTTGTTATTTATTTGCCAATTATTTGCCAAAGAATTAATTTTTTTGCTCCAGCCGTTTTCGAGAAACAATGGCTATCCTAGCGTAATATTAAGCTAGCGTAGCCACTTATGTATCTCTGTACCTAACAGGGATATCGATTCCATTCTTGCAGCATATTTTTTTTGCAAATTATTTGCTCTTAATCCATCGAATATGAATTTTTTTGCCCCAGCCGTTTTCGAAAAACTGTGGCTGCTCTAGCTTAATATTAAGCTAACGTAGCCACATGTTGTATCATAAGACATAACAAAGATATCGATGCCATCTTTGCGACATATTTATTTGCTATTTATTTGCTCTTAATCCATCGAATATGAATTTTTTTGCTGCAGTCATTTCCGAGAAACGACGACCGCGCTAGGACAGCGTTAATCTAGCATAGCCAAATGTCGCGGCTCCGTACCCAACAAAGATATCGATACAATACTTGCGGCATATTTATTTGCTATTTATTTGCTCTTAATCCACCGAATATGAATTTTTTTGCTGCAAGAATGTAATTGATATCCCTGTTAGATACAGAGATACATAAGTGGCTACGCTAGCTTAATATTACGCTAGGATAGCCATTGTTTCTCGAAAACGGCTGGAGCAAAAAAATTAATTCTTTGGCAAATAATTGGCAAATAAATAGAAAAAAAAAAATCTCGTGTTAATTTGGCATTGGCCTTTTGAAATGGCTACGCCAACTAAATGTACGTAGAGTTCTTCGGGTTTTAGTCCCGCGCCTCTTAGAGAGGATTCGTCCCGATACGCTCCAATACATCAGTCCACGGGTTCCCGCTTGAGAAGCCCTGCTCCAGGATGGCTCCTCGCGCGAAGTGTTGCTCGAGGGTATCCAATATCCAGCGCTATCTCACGCGCGCTTGTAATTCCGTTTTGTTAGCGCGTCGGAACGCCGCGTCTGTCGGAGGTCTTGCCGCTTTGTGTCGCGGAGGAGCCCGCTTCCCTCGGGCCATTATCCTTCCCGCGGGATTCCATCAGCACCCACACTCTCCCCGTGGCCCTTGTTCGCAATTACCAGGAGAATTTACCGCGGCGCGCATAGGTTATGCCACGAGCATCGCGGCGTTGTTACCTATTACGTTCCCTCCGGCGCGTTATCCATCGATGTCCGCGCCGTGGGCCCTCTCGGCGCTCGCCAATTACCTGCGAGAATTTACCGTGGCCAATGCACCGATATCAGTTCCTCGACTCCTGCGTCCATTATCCTTGGACCTCCGACTGCTTCCAACCACGGGAAAATAAAGTCTCGGGGAAAACCGTAACCTGCGGCAGAGTTTGACGAAACCCTTTCGAATGAACACGAAGCTTGTCTCGTTTGGAAAATGTTCGGAAGAAGAGGTTTCTATTCTGTGTTTACATTTGACTCGAGTCGAACGTAGAAAAGGACAGAGATCTCCACAAGTTTAATCCAAGGGTCGGTACCTATGCTTGAGGGCCATACCCGACCCCACCCGAAGGTGATGGGTTTGTAAAACGACAAACGGGCGCCTAATAACTGATTATTAGTACCAGTTACCACTGGTAGGGGTTCTTATTCTAACGAACCGACACAGGCCGACCGGGAAAGAAAATGGAAAGACAAGCCCTCTTCATTATTACACTTCATCGAGGCAAGTACTCGGAAACCTCGTAAAACTTTAGTCTCCAGCAGTGATGGGCAAAACCCTAGGTTTAGAATAAATCTGAAGTTTGCCGATATGTTTGTCTCTTTTCCTTCTTTGGAAAATGTTCAAAAGAGGAAAGGATATAGACATATCGGCAAACTTCACATTTATTCGAAGTCTAGAGTTTTGCCCGTCACTGGTCTCCAGTCTCTAGCAATTGTAAGGAGTTTTGCTCTAGGGTCCTCTTGTTCTGGGGAGGTCTAGCACCATCGACCACCCCAGGCGACGGACCCTTAACGTACAAAAGGACAGAGAGTGAGAGAGAAAGAGGTCCGAGGAAAAAAGCAATCGGCAGAACCGTATCAATCGGTTAGGATCATATTACATTGCTCCCTCGCCAAGAGGGAATCCCCCAGTGGTGAGGATAGTCATCTTGCATTTATCCAGTCAATTCTGTCTTGCACTTATCCAGTCTTTACTGTATCTCGAAGAGCTAGGGTAGTCGACATGTCATCCTTAGGCTGCTTTGAAGTCAGGTGTGTTGGACTCCAACGTGTCTTGTTCTGGTAATATAGGCTTCGAATAAACCTGAAGTTTGTCTCGTTTCCTTTTTTGGAAAATGTTCAAAAAAAATATCTTGGAAGTCTAGAATTTTGGCCAACTCTGGCCTAGGGTGTCGTACTATAAGAATGTCTGTTCTGAGTATCTCGAAGACCTGTAGTCGACATGTCATCCTCAGGCTGCTTTGAAGTCAGGTGTGTTGGCCTCCAACGTGTCTTGCTCTGATAATATAGGATTCGAATGAACCTGAAGTTTGTCTCGTCTCCTTCTTTGGAAAATGTTCGAAAGAAGAATCTTGGAAGTCTAGGATTTTCGCCAACTCTGGCTCAGGGTCTCGTACTCTAACGTCTGTTCTGAGTATCTCGAAGACCTAGAGTAGTCAACATGTCATCCTTAGGCTACTTTGAAGATGTCTCGTTCTGACAATATCTGTACTTGGGTTTCCTCATTTTTCTTTTAAATATTCCAATTGTTCGGTCAGAGGAACTGATTTCGTAACTGATTAGTGATTACTCATGAAACAGCGTGCTTGTGTTCTTCCCGAGTTGTAAAATGTTTCGGTACAATGCGCGAGGGAATAATCGCGGCGAGCAGCAGCAATAAAGCAGAACCACCCAGCTATCATTTTTAAGAGCTCGGGGCGATCGATCGATGAACGTGGATCCGTATTTGGCTCGGCAAATAACCGAGTATTATAGTTACAGCGTTCGGAACGACCCTGGCACGCGTTTATGCGCGGAATGAGCGCGTTAATCCGACTTGAGCTGGCGCTCGAGCGTCGGGTTGGGTGTTGGTAACGATAATCAGGCGATAACTGCATGGTATCCTGAGTAATGCCTCTGGATTCTACGATACTAATTTTACATATTAGTCTTCTTATGCGTGGTGTTTTGCAAGTTCTTCTCGGGGCGGTAGATAGGTCTGTGTAAATAGATTTAGCCTTTGCCAATCGCTTTTTGTTCAGGTTATAGATGAGAGCTGGTTCAGGGGGCGGCGAGCACGCGAACTAGTGGCGCCATTATTTTACACTAGGGGTGTGCGGGATTCCCGAGAATATTCGGGATTCCCGTAAAATGTCCGGGATTCCCGAAAACATCCTGAGAATATTCGGGATCCCGAGTTGATTCGAGATTCCCGAGAATACACGAGATCCCGCAAAAATCCGGGATTCCCGACAATGTACGGGATATAGGATAATATCTGGGACTTTCGAAAGTGTTGTTGTTCTTGAAAATTTCAACAATCCGAATGTACGGGATTTCGAAATTCCCAGGAATTCCGAACATTTACGGGATCTCGAAATTGTCAGGTATCCCGAATGGTTTCGGGATCCCGGAAATATCACGGGAATCCCGGATGTATTCGGGATTCTGAAATTCTCGGGATTCCATCCCGATCCCGGGAGGAATTCCCGTCCCGACCGGGATCTCGCACACCCCTAGTTTACACTCCACTGCGTCTCTCTCTTTTTGTTTTCATTTTTTCTCATTATCGACTCTTATTTTTATCATTTTTTCTTATTTTAAGCCGAAAGGTTTTCTCCATACTCCTTAGCCGATCCTAACCCAACCATGAAAAATCCGGCTACACTACCCATTCTGCTACTGTCCGCCTTGCACTGCGTTTCTCTACTACTTCTTTTACTACTTCTGACCACGCATCTTTTTTCCTTTTTTTTCCAACAAACTTTTGAAACTGTTCCTTTCTTTGACCGCAGGAACAGTTATCACTGAATATAATGACCCCTTATTCCCTGAATGTAAAATGCCTGTCCCTTTTCATAGCCCGCGTAATGAGAAAAAGGCTCGACGGCGAAAGGGTTAATCGCGAGGTGTAAGTGCAGCCGCGGATGCGCATAGGAATCCCAGGGGAAGGATAATAGTCGAGGAACGTGTGCGGTGCGACGTGTATCGTATTCCTCGGATGCCGGAGTGGCAGCACAGCCGAGGTATCGGTTTTAGTGCGCGGCACGAACATAATTTAACCATCGGACCGTCGACGGGTAAAATATCGTCGGCTTGGTTACAGGAACGCCTGTAATCCGCCCTCTTAACCCCTCCGCTCACGGTGGAGATAAATTTAACGCGTTGCAGTTCATAGCGAATCTGTACAAAATTTCAATTTCTGGGGAGTTTGAAAGTTTTACTTGAAAGTAAAAGTTCCGTTGAATTGCAGGACTCCCGTTCGTAAAGAGCTCGTTAACGTCTCAAGGGATACGATACGTATGTCTGTAGTTGCTTTTATATAAAAATTGTCATTAATTACGATCGCAATACCTTTTAGAATAAAAAAAAATATATATATATACAGGGTGTCCCAAAAGTCGGGGAGGAGCCGGAAATGGGGGGTAGCTGAGACGATTCTGAACAACAATTTCCTTTGCAAAAATGTCGGATGGGGCTTCGTTAAGGAGATATTATCAGAGCGATAATCCGACCAATCAGAGCGCGCGTAGACCGTTGGAGCGGCCGCGGTAGCGAAGGCTATGTGCTAAGCGCGGCCGCCCTTGTACGCGAACAAGTGACTCGACGTGCATCGAAGGACATTGACGCTGCCGCCTAGCGCGTACCCTTCGCTATCGCGGGCGCTCCAACGATCTACGCGCGCTCTGATTGGTCGGGGTTTTCTCTTAATATCTCCTTAACGAAGCCCCATCCGACATTTTTGCAAAGGAAATTGTTGTTCAGAATAGTCTCAGCTACCCCGCATTTCCGGCTCCTCCCCGACTTTTGGGACACCCTGTATATATATATATTATCAAAGTGAGACAGATCATTACAAATTTTTCTTGTGAGAAATTAAAAATTATAAAATTTATCCCTCGAGATGGGAATATAATTCAGATAAATTGTTCGATGAAAATGACCTGTCCTCCAGCTCCCGCTGCGCTGGAACGCGAAACAACTTTTATCCCCGATAATTGGAACGATTAACGAGCTGATTTCTCTTTTACTTGGAACCCCGTCACCCGAAAGTGATACGAATTTTTATGAAACGCACGAGCGGCAGGCTCGCTCCCGAAGAGAATGGAATCTCGCGAGTTGTCCACTCCATTAGAATTTCTTTTTCATCGTTTACTCGACCACGCGGGATAACAATATTCGAGGAACGCGCTTCCTGATCGCGAGGCGGCGAAAGAATTCATGTACGGTTATGCGGATGCATATATTCATGAGCCTCGGTCTTATTCAAGTTATTCCCTAGCAGATTCTTCGGAAATGCTTGCGAAAGGGAGGTTTACAATCAATCTCGTATGTATTCGTACCCTCTGTGTCTATTAAAAAAATTTGTCACTATTCCATTATAGGTTAGATGTTTCCAAATTAATGTTTCATTATAAATACGAACACGAGTAAACTTCACACATGTACATGTTTATTTATAACGAGTATTTGCAAAGATCAAACCTATCGTTCAAATCAGACAAAGGTCTATTAAAGAAATTTATCTTAATTTTTCCAACATCTAAAAATATAACAATACGAAAGGTAAAATACACGTTACAACGTTTGGAAAACAAAACATACTTCGATCCATGAATATGAATTTATGTAAACATCCACAGGCTTATTAAGCTAAATTCTACAGGTTTCTGGCTTGTCCATATTTTTCTGATAATACTACGCGTATCAATTTAAAAATTTAACGCTCCTCTTCAATTATATTATATACAATGGATACGATATTTGAAACTAACCCTAGCACAGCCAGTCAAATGACCGTTTTCAAACTTTATGTAGTTTCTTAAATACGATATATAAATTGTATAGAGCTGGTTTGTGTATTACTCGATTCAGTAACAAATTAAATATTTCTGAATTGAATTGGAAAAGGTGGATTTAACTAGTCGAGGTAGAAACAGGAATAAATAAAATGTTCGTTTGGCAAAAATTTTCTTGCGCTGTCGTGCAAAATCCCTACAGGATTACTAAAAAGCTTATTCAAATGTACTAAACAGAAAGACTGGGCAAAGTACTAGCTGTTTCAACGGCGTGTCCTGAACGATAACGGAAAACCAAGGGAACGGCGAGGCGATTCATAGTCCTTTGGAGAAAAATGGTACCGGTTTGAAGAGATTTCCCCGTAGCCGCGCCCTGCCGCCACCCAAACATAATCTCGATAATATTTCCGAGCCGAGTCCTTGACGCCCAGGCTTGGATTGGGCGGTGGATAAATTACTGGGCGTAAATTGCCTCCTGACAGTAAATTACCAGATAGCGGTGGACGATACCGCGAAACATGGCGCCTACGCACTCGACGACGTCCGAGCGAACGCGCTTCTAGGATTTTCAACCGGAGACGTGCGAATGGGACGAATTCAGCCAATGGAATAAAAGTTCGTTGTATATTTTTCCTATGTCGAGTTGAATTTAAGAATTTTATTTCCACATATGTTCACCCATATGATAACTGATATGACTTTAACGATAAGCCTATCGACATTTTATTTATGCCTGTTTCTATTAGGTTGTCCTAAAAGTTTCTTTCGTGAGTTGCATTGAATTATTTTCTGTGCCAGTGTTTATATAAATAGGCAATCTAATTTCTTAGACATTGATGCTGTAACAGTAATGAAGCGAAATGAATTGTACACAATTTTGTAATGTAACATGAAACATAAAATATTGAGTACGAATTAATTATTAATAAAACGATAGAAACTTTTTGGACAACCTAATACCTGTTAAATCCACCTTTTCCAATTCGATTCAGAAATATTTAATTTGTTACTGAATCGAATAATACACGAAACAGCTCTATATAATTTACAGTGGGTGTAGAAGGTATTGGTTAACTGATCAATTTCCCAAAAAAACTTTGTAAAATTGTGATTTATTAACTTATTTTTATTTTGAATTATATCTATCTCAGAGATTTCCGAGAATATGTAAAATATCATTGATTATAAAAAAAGGAAGTTAAGAACACTACAATTTCACACAAAAGTTTGTGGGGAAATTGATCGGTGTACGAATACATTATAACATTCTACACTCACTGTGTGCCTGTTTTTACCTCGACTAGTTAAATCCACCTTTTCCAATTCGATTCAGAAATATTTAATTTGTTACTGAATCGAATAATACATGAAACAGCTCCATAAAATTTATATTAGGTTGTCCCAAAAGTTTCTTTCGCTTGATTAATAAGTAATACATGCACAATATTTTATGTTTTATGTTACATTACTGAATTGTGCACGATTCATTTTGCTCCATTACTGTTACAACATGAATATCTACGAAATTAGATCGTCTATTTATATAAACACGACTACATAAAAAAATTTGAGAGGAACTCGCGAAAGAAACTTTCGGGACAACCTAATATATCGTATTTAAAAAACTACGTAAAGGTTGAAAACGGTAATTTGACCGGCTGTGTTAGGTTTAATTTCAAATACCGTATGCGTTGTATATTTCGTAATCGAAGAGGAGCATTAAATTTCGAAATTGATACGCGTAGTATCGTCCATGTGTACCTTTGCTTCGTATCAAAATGCCGTTATTTACGACGACCTTCTCGAATTGAAAAATACACAACGCCAAAGTGAGACAACATATTTGTATGTCAAGTATATTTGCGATTTATGCCGGGAGGATAACAGAGGCGACGGGGATCGAATAAATTTGAATAGCAGTTGCGCAGGCACGTGGCCCCGCTCAGCTGTTTACACGGATAACGTCTTCGTTGGTTGTGCGTTTCTACGAGGGGAGAAAATATCGGAACCACCATCGAAGGTCGGATTCCGCGAATCTGTACATCCGTTACCTGTCGATTCAAACGATAGAACGTCTATTGAATCTAGTAAATTGCGCGTAAACGATCATCATCGATTCGTTTCAATGACACGAGCGAAGGATGTATGCACAGGCACGTGCTCCAGGAATCTCTTAACTTTCTACAGAAATCATCCACGAGTAGACTGCGAATTTGTATGCATTTATGGGACGTGAAAATATGGGAAAATCTATGAAAATGTCCGTAAATGCAAAAGTGTATAAAATAATGTACATGGTACATTCTTTAGATGGACAAAGTTTTATTTAGGCTTAAATTCTTTTTCTGTATCTATGAAAATTACCATAAAAGCATATTATAAAATATCAACAATGATATATACAGTGGGTGTAGTAAGTATTCGTACACCGATCAATTTCCAAAAAAACTGTGTAAAATTGTATTTTATTAACTTATTTTTTATAAACAATGACATTCTACATGTTCTAGGAAATCTCTAGAATAGATAGATTACAAAAAAAAAATAGCTATTTATGTAAGTTACGAAATTAACAAGAAAAAAACAATTAATCGATAGAAATATTGAAGCAATAAGTATTCGCACAACTGTTTAAAAGTACTTTCCTGGAAATTTCATGTTTTCTAATTTTCACGGAGCAATAAACTAATGTGTTTACGTTACAAACTCTGCTGTGGTTCGACATAAGAATCGTACAAATACTTATTGCTTCTATACTTTCACCCACTTTTCGCATTTTTTTGTTAATTTCACAAATTATATTAACTAGTAAATGTTGTTTGGACTATATCTATCTTAGAGACTTCCGAGAATATGTAAAATATCATTGATTATAAAGAAGGAAGTTAAGAAACTACAATTTCACACAAAAGTTTTTTGGGAAATTGATCGGTGTACGAATACATTCTACACCTACTGTATATTACACCATTTGGAATGTTAGACAAATTTTATTTAAGCTTAAATTCTTTTTCTCTACCCATGAAAATATGAATTCGCATAAACATACGCAGTCTATTTGTAAGTATCCGAAGACTAGTGAAATAAATCTAATCGTGTTGAAGAAATTCTATCCTCGAGTATCGTAAACCTTGTTCAACCGATGGAAACAGATTGCCCGAGTCTAAGGTGCACCTACGACGATCAATTTCGTAAAAAAGGATCGTTTCCACCGCTGGTCGACATAGATCCATCGACAGCGTTACCGAATTGTACTACAATGCTGTTAACATTTCCCTTTGTCCGGATCACCGCCATCTCCGTCGATTCGATTCCGTGAATCGTATGCTCGGACCGATACGATCGCCGCACGATCGGTTTCGGTATACGTCTCGCAACGAGTTTTTTTACTACGGAGATCGATGATTGGACTTGCCCGTTTTACTTGAAAATCTAATTCTCCTTCCATATGCTCGAGACACGCTTTCTTCGAGGTTTCGTTTTACGTAGATTTTGCTTTCAAGGAATATTTCTTTATTTGCAGAATAATTAAAAAAATTCTGTAGAGCAAGAATAATATTTTTAGAATTAAATAAATGGCACTGTTATGCCGTTCTGCTTTCTAAAATGAAATTTATTTCGGTTTCTCTGCTCGAAAGAAGAAAAGGAAGACTATTAAAATTATTTGGGCAACTCCGAGTCCCAGTTTCGATGATCGAGAGGAATTTCTCGCAATCCTGGAAACACGGTGGTTTTCACGGAACGACTTTGCGAAACTGTGGCCGCAAACTCGAGGCGTTTCGGTGAATCGACGAAAATTAACAGCCGCGAAACGAAATTGAAGTAGCCGCTGCGTAATACTTGAAACGTGCGAGCCCGAAACTTCACGGGAACGACCCTAATGACTGTCGAAACTTAGTGGATCGACACGGGGGGGACTAACAAATTTCAAAGTGTACAAGACGAGCTCCACGATATCATATTAAATTTTCAAACTGATAGCGGTTGTAGTTTTACCGCGAAAAATTCTGGAAGAAATGCCCATTTTTAACTTGAGAGTGATTCACGAAGAAAGCCCTGCACTAACATAGTATTTAATAACTCATTTTCTACCAAAGCAATTAATACACCAAAATTCATGTAGCATTTACACAGATGTACCAATACTCTCAACAAGTTTCAGGTCGACCACTTGCTTATTCGTTCAAAAGAACAAATTTTCAAATTATGCCTCCTTTTTGACTTGAAAGGAAACGAGGAAATCCCCTTACAAACATATTATTTATTAACTCATTCTCAACCAAAGTAACTAACCCACAAAAATTCATGTAGTATCTCCACAAATGTACCAATTATCTCAAAAAGTTTCAGGTCGACCTCTCGCTTATTGATCTCAAAAAAAATCTCAAATATTGCCTCCTTTTTGACTTGAAAGAAAACGATAAGAAATCCCCTTACAAACATATTATTTATTAACTCATTTTCAACCAAAGTAACTGACCCACAAAAATTCATGTAGCACCCTCACAGATGTACCAATGTTCTCAAAAAGTTTCAGGTCGACCTCTCGTTTATTAGTTTAAAAGAAAATCTCAAATATTGCCTCCTTTTTGACTTGAAAGAAAACGAGGAAATCCCCTTCCAAACACATTATTTATTAACTCACTTTCTACCAAAGTAACTAACCCACAAAAATTCATGTAGTATCTCCACAAATGTACCAATTATCTCAAAAAGTTTCAGGTCGACCTCTCGTTTATTAGTCTCAAAAAAAATCCCAAGTATTGGCTACTTTTTGACTTGAAAGGAAAGGAGGACGAGGCACGCGGAAACTCCCTTAAAAAGATATTCAAAGCGATATCAAGTATTCTCGACGCCTCTCGATAAGAGCCGCTAACGAGCAGCGACTTTTCACCGAAAGCTGTCCACGCGAAATAAGCCAATCTGTTCATTCGTGGAAGCGTTTTAGAGCGTGTAGCCGTATTTGGGGCCGCGGGTACGGGAAAAAAAGAGGTTCCCGTGCACCCTTGGGGCACACCCTCGGGGACCAAAGCCGAGCTGCTTCGTTTCCGCGTGTACCAGTTATCCGGCGATCCGACGCGTTACGTAAACTGACATTTTCGCGGCTAACGCGAATCGGCGAGCCGCCGCAGTCGACAAGTCGATTCCACCGGAGTTCACTGGCAAAAGCACCGTTTACAAAGGCCTCTTTACATAATTCCCATCGAATCGACACAATGCTACATTTGAGAAATTCGGCTCTTTGAGCATTCGCGATTAAATTGTTTCGAAAGTGAACGAACATGAAATACTAGACGTGGAAATTAATTTTCTGCTTTAATTCTTTGACAATCGATACTTTGAGTGATAACAGAAAACTCCGAAAATTATTTTCTGTTAAATTTATAATATACGAAGATTGGGAACTTCATGGGGGAGCAATAGCGTCTTCTACTGATTTGTAATAAATAATAATACAGGTGAAAATAAATAATCAATTCGTTAAAGCAACCAGATTTCGATTCCGAAAGTTTTTGGCTGACCTTTTGAAAAATTTATCGCCATTTCGGTCAAAATAATACGGAAACGTTACGTAACGCGAACTATTTGCGATATTTAAATAGTAGCCGCCGTTCACCGCTGCGATCGGTTTTCCTTTTCGACCTTCGAGAGCGATTCAAAAGACAACCGCGCAAAACGAGGCTAGCCAACGAGTTAATCCTCTTTATAGTAGACGAACATATGTGTTTCATTTGTCAACGTTACAAAAATATTAACGTCGATTTTATTGTATGAACGTCTACTTCCAACTAAACTAAAAACGCACAGGTGACAAGGTCACAGGTTATACAATTGATGACGTGCTACAGCTAAAATTAAAATAAATTTCTGCCGTCATGATTCAATCTTTCCATTTTATTCGCTCATTCTAATCGAGCATTTAACTCGTCTTTATTAGACTTTTATTCCATTTTGTCTAATGATGGGGTCTTCAATAGTGAGAAAATGTTTAGTAAACAAGCAACAAAAGATAATCATCGTAAATCTCCTTATTCTTACCAAGGTCTCGGAACATGTCTAATTAAAACAAATACAATACTTGGAATGGCACGCTACGTGTTAACAATTTCTCACCAAACAACGCTCAAAAAAAAAAAAAAAAAAAAATGTCGAATAGTTCAACGGTAAACACTTCCTCAGTACCGAAGACCACGCAAACTCTCACAATGGGATTTTCTAATTAAATTAAAATCCCATGGGAATATACAGTCAGTCTCATAAGTATTCGCAGCTTCGATATCTATTCAAGAAATTTGCGTAAATTAAATAATAGGCTTAATATTAAATAAATTTTTCATTAGAAGTATATACATGCGTAAACTCATATACATATTTATAATGAAAAATTTAGTTGGAAAGAAAAGAATCAAACCTATCATTTAATTTAGGCAAATTTCTTAGATAGACATAGAGTGTACGAATAGTGACAGGACCGACTGTGGATTCCGCTACCGATTTGTCATCGATGAAAGGTAACAAGAAATCCGTCAAATTGGTCACTCACCCACTGTGGAGGCGGCGGCCAGCAGGAGCACCACGCTGCTCGCGACGATCATCTTCGTCTCCCTGTGTGGATCCTGTTCGGTCCGCGAAACGATTCACGCGTGGACGGTACGTTGAAAAATCTCCTTCGGGGTGGCTAGTCGAACGTCGCAGTATACGCGCACATGCGAGTGAAATCGCGATGGTAAACAACTAAAACCGTGCGAGGGCCTAGTCGCGCGATCGAGCTGACTACGGACGCGTACGTGTGATCCTCGCTACGACGATTTCCTTTCGTTCCTTCGTGGATCGCGTTTCTACCGAGCATGGACAGCAACTGGCTGCGGGGCTGTTGGCACGCTGGTGAATTCGTTGGAAATCCAGCAGGGGTTGCAGGAAAGCCAGGCGAGAAGAGAAGCAGGGCAGCGAAGGCTTCGATGTTGGGCGACGATCAAAGCCGCGAGAGCTCCATCGACGTCGCAAAACATATGCTACGGTCACGAAGAGAGAAAGGTGACTGGATATACGCAAGGCGTGCTCAATACCTCCTGTCTTCTTGGCATAGTCACCTTTCTAGCAAACCAGCAACAAAGAAGAAGGGGAGCGTTGCTCGGCGTACCGCGTGGCCACCACCATTCTCGCTAGCCCGCGATCTCCAGAACCGATTCGACGATGATGGTGGGGGTGGTTCTGGCTGGGGGTCGGTGGTAGTGGTGGCTGGTAGCGCTCGGTGGTGGTGGCGCGACCAGGGCCCCATGGTGGTGGTTCACCGAGCGTCTACGGTGGTGGTGGTACCGATCCCAATTGCCTTCCACGACGAAATCCGCCTTCCTTCGAACAGATTTTTTCCCCGCGTCTCGTATCGGTAACCCTGAAACCATTCTCGGCTTACGTGACCAGCGGACGGGTGAAAAGTTGCTCTTTCTCCTCTGAAACGAAATACGGAGGGTTAGTAACAGAACCAGGATCATGTAAGTAGTCGATAATAATTCTAATGCTGCGGGGAACGCTCGAGTACGCGTTTCATACACAGATGTGCACGTTTCTTACGATTTTAAAATGCGCTTAGACTCTCAAGTTCGCCCAGAAATTTATAAAAATCGGAAATTAAAAATCTGCTCGAGTACTTATTACAAATCTACGAAATTCACTAATTTACAACTTTTTTAAAGACTCACATGAATGCCATATTTTTAGAAATTCGTTTACAACCGATAAAGACTTATGAATTCTCGCGCGTGTAATACGAAAATGTGCACATTTATTACGATTATAAAATGCACTTAAATTTTAAACTTCGTCCAGAAATGTATAAAAATGGAAAATTAAAAATCTGCTCGAGTATTTGTTACGAATCTACGAAATTCGCTAATTTACAACTTTTTTAAAGACTCGCAATAAATACCATATTTT
>NC_071980.1:11177873-11201599 GCF_026283585.1 Hylaeus volcanicus
TCGGAAATTAAAAATCCGCTCGAGTATTTGTTACGAATCTACGAAATTCGCTAATTTACAACTTTTTTAAAGACTCGCAATGAATACCATATTTTTGGAAATTTGTTTAAAATCGAACCGGGCTCGTGAATTCTCGAAAGCGATCTACATTTGCGCGTGTAGAGTAATTGATATGTCGAAACGATCCGCCTTTGTTCAGAGTCTGTCTCGGAGTCGCACAATCTAAAAACGAAAGTATAAAAATACAGGGTGGGGCGTTCAAGACAGGTAGCCTGGTAACTCGTTTATTTTCAAGGGTAGAAAAGAATGTTCGAGGCAGAAGTGGTCTGATTACCCGGCGGGGACGTAACGCGGGTGACGCCTTTTCGGTTTCGAGAGAATAGAAGGGCCAAGGACGTCCCAAGGTCTTTGATATTTTTCGTTAATTTCTTTCGACTTTATTTATCGCTCGATAGAGACTATGTTAAAAGACACTTCGTTAAAAGACTACCGACGAGAAGGTGGATCGTGGGTTTGTATAAAAACTTTATTCTCTTGGCCATATAAAATCATTCATATTTGTTCAAATACATGTTATTCTGACGCAACAAGATTACATCGACGTTCTGCATCCGATTAATGAAAAACCATCGATTCGCTAAGTAATGTCCAACTGTCTACGTCAATGTTAAAATACCCTTCTGTTAGAATTAAAAATAATGTTATTATTATTAGTATTATTTTTTTTTTTTCATTTTTGGTACCGTAACAAACGCAACACTATCGCGAGTACCTTTTGTTCGGAGCAAAAGCGATCGTTTTTGCACAGTCCCGTACGTAATTACATTCAAAGGGCCCGAAGAGCTCGCAGGAAAGAAGAAGCGAGTAATACCAATTATCGTAAAGTGAAAAAATAATTCTACGATATTATAATACCTATCGAATAAAGAAAGAACATTTCTTGGAAAAAGAACGATTCTTCGTTCCTGCTTACCCTTCGTGTAGCGAAATCAGCGATACGATAAAAAATATAACATTTCTCGTTAACATATATATTATATATAACGCACAACGTATGTGTGTGTATGTGTGTGTGTGTGTGTTTTTATCGCGACAGAAAAATGCCATTGCGTGGAATTACAAAATCCTTTTGAATCCTGTTCTCCGATGATTACGAATATATCACATGATAATTATAAACGTATCACATATACATATACATATATGTACACATTATATCTTTTGCGTACGTCGTGGAAACACAAATACACGGCATCGAGGGGCGGTAGAGGGGGGAGTAGGAGGTTTCACCTTTAATGCGAATATTGTTTGCTTTTCCTTCGGTGCGTACCAATGTAAACGAACGTGAACGACTAGACGTACTTGCGATATTGTCACAAGTAATTTCTTACTTCCTCTTAAAAGTCTCCCGAGAGCTCGTTAAAATGCAAACGGAACCGACGAAATGTACACGGAATCGATATAGAAGCTGCTGTACAGGTGTTCGCTAAACGGAACAGAAATTTAACATACGCGCTCTTACACATAGACGTACGTAAAAAACCTTGGAATACCTTCTACGTACATGATTACAACTTACGAATAATCTGCGCTACGAGCGCGCGCAGCGAAACTACCAACTTTTGCGCGTTGAGAAACGAACCGAGTGTATATTCCCATCGCGCAAGGGTCGCGTTCGTCGAAAGAACGTTGACTGCTTAACAATTTACGCGAAAAAAATAGTACACGTCGATGACCGTGCCTTACGCTAATCAATGATCCTTTAAACTAGTCGATTGACGGAGTGTAATTAAAAATGTGTAGATGCAAAAATAAACAGACGATTCACGAAAGCTCTCGGACAGTTCAGGATTTCGAGCTTTCGTTTTCACATGGATAATGTTCATCTCTGAGGTTTGCGCAAAGATGTTTGTAAACAACTAGGGGCTGGCACTGTTCGAGTTGCTTATTATTGCTATGCGTGAGTATTCGAATACTGTGATTGTGTGAGTATCTATGCATGACTATTCAAATCTCTTCAGTATTGTTGTATTGACGTGTGAACACAATATGGATCCGATGGTAGAAATTGTATTATACATTTCACACCATTGCAAAACCAGCGAAATGCTTCTTCTTCCCCTTAAAATACTTTTTCCTAGAGCTGGAAATATAATGCCTGCAAAAAAGAAGCTGTTTAAAACTGATAAAACTGAAAGACACAAACACATCAGGTTCTCCTTGTCAAAATAGAAACGTTGCGTAACATATTTTTCCAAATGATAACTAGACTGCGGATCTTTATGCATATATAGGAAATTTGAATGTGCAAGAAACTACAAAATGGAAACAATATGCAAGAGTATAGAAAATATTGATAATAAAGTTCATGTTATAACATTTGGAAAATGAAATAAATTCCTATTTAGGTTCAATTTTTGTAGGAACGATCGCGAAGATTTTATTTTGCATAAAGATCCGCAGTCTAATGATAACGGACTTTGATAGATGGTGCCAGCCCCAGTGACAACGAAGGACAGAAAGTAAGCGTTTGGTAATAATTCAATTTTCTTTTTGTCGAGCGATCAATTGACTACGATTACAGTAACTTGCGTAGCATCAAAGGCCGGCATTAAAAGTCGAAGAACTCGTCGAATAATGTTTTCCTTATTTTTTCCTTTTTTTTATTATTTTGCTCGTTTTATTAATAACTATGAAACGATTCGTATGTACATCAATATATAACGGCGATCGCATATGCCAAGATGCGCGTCGTGGCCCGATTCGTATTTAAACGATATAGGATAACCCTAATTAGTTTGTACAAAATTCATTCGCGAATACATAAAAGCGCAAAGTATCGCCGTTCCTTGCGAACGAAGGTTAATCTTCATCCACCAACGAGCTGGTAGCGTGATCGCAGGATTGCGATAGTTGCACATGGTAATTGGCAAACTCACAATGTTCCCTATAGGTTGGAATTAGCCGCGCGTGTGCGCGCACGCGGCCGTAACAGCAATTTACACCACTATCGTTTCGAAATGTTCCGAGGCTATATAGGATGCTCGTCTCAAGGGTAGATAACTGCGTAACTGATAAAATATCCTGTATAATTCTAATTACTAACTAATTCAATTTGCCTATACTTCTTGCGCAAGTTGCTTACAGAGTCTTTGAACAGAACAGGGTCGAGCCTCATGTTGGATCGCAACAACGGCATGTAACCGAAAACGGCTACGAACGTATTCATGCACGTTTGCCGTTGTATGAAATGGTCTGGATCGTTCCAAGGCGATCTGAAAATTTGTTGGGTCGAACAATAAGGTTAAACGATCGACCGCGAGGGTCGCGAAATTAATTCTCCTCTGCGCAGGTATTACGATTAAGGGTGCGCAGGAGCCAGAGCCAAACTCCGAGTTGACTTCAGCGACAGTTGCGGAAAAAGTAGGAAACTTCGGGACAAAGACAGAGAGAGCGATACAAAAATTGCAGGAGAGACGAGGACAGGGCGATTAGGCTAGCATGATTTTTTCCAAAGATATTGCTTCTTTGCTTCAATATCCTGGAAAAAATCATGCTAGCCTAATCGCCCTGTCCTCGTCTCTCCTGCAATTTTTGTATCGTCCTCTCTGTCCTTGTCCCGGAGTTTCCTACTTTTCCGCAACTGTCGCTGAAGTCAACTCGGAGTTTGGCTCTGGCTTCTTGCGCACCGGTTTCGGAATAGTAAGTAACGTAAGTGCATAAAAATCGTATATTTATGTGGATTTCGTTAAAGGAAACTCACATTCTTTATCAGAGGAAAAGTAACTTGCAATGGTTTTAGCACTTACGTCATTTACTATTTCGACTCCTCGTTTGTAAGATGGCAGGTAATTCGGGGTGATCGAAGTCGATAAAACGAGGAAACGAAAGGATAAAATGGCATTAGTTGCGCAAGTTGCGAATATATAAACTATTAACGAATTATTTTTTGCTGGTTTTATTTCTAACCTAGAGTATCCTCGACGCATTGGCTAAAATGTGCTAATTGGCTAAAATCTTTGTTTAAGATTCTGTAAATCGTTCGACAGAAACATTCTTCTCTATGGAATTGAAGAAGATACATATTTTACGTGATATTTTGTTCTAACCTACTTGTCTGTTGTCGTCTACTTCACGAAACGATGGACACGGGCCACAACGAGAACCACGGTACAAAACTACGTACAATAAACTTAAAAAGCGTCGGTAAATGCCATCACTAGCCAAAAGGACCGAAGCACAGCTCGAATTCGTACATCACGAAACGCCATGTTTGAGCGGGAAACAAATTTGAGCGAGAAATGAGCATCAATCAGCGCCGACTACTGGCGGAGACTTCTAGTACTAAACGATAAATTGGAAGTTCGATTATCGAAATAACGATCCGAATTTTAACGAATTGCTAGAAACTTCGATATTAGTCGGCCATTAACATTAAACTGTAACGGAAAATTAAAGTGAAAGTAACGGAAAATGTGAGAAATATGATCGCGATTGAGAAATAATGTTTGCTTAACGGGGTTCCACGCGATTTCGCGCGCGCCGAGTTCGAACGTGAAAGTAGAAGCTACTAGAAACAATCGTGTACCGAAGTGAACATGGAAAATCATTCGTGTAGGAATGGAGGGAATGGAGATGGGCGGCAAAGATGGTTCAAGAAGTATACCTGCGCAGTGGTTCGACTAAAGGTACGTAATGCATACCTGATTCCAGCCACAGTAGTATCTTTATACAATTTCCTTTGTGTCACTTTGATGGGTGGTCTTCGAGTGACGTGACTTACTAAAAAATTCATAAGTATGTCTTCGCAATTCTGCGACTGTTCAACAGTCTTATGAAGGGTCGAACTCAGTAATTCGGTGTACAACGTATTATAATAACGATGATAGAAGGCGGCACCAGTTAGAATTATACTATAATCATTTGTCCATTTGCTTGTGTAGCCCCACGAACGCTTTAAAAATTCGAGAAATTTATAAATAACACGAGCAACGTTCAAAGAAAGAAAGCTGTATTCGAAATATTTCGACCCTGCTTACTTTAGAATCGTCCCAATAATGCGATCTTGCTGGGTAGCCAACTATTCGATCAGGAAACGATCGCCAAACGGTAAAGGCGAAATCAATCTCGTCGGTATTGAGTGTGGCATCTTCGTCTAGCGATAATATGGCACTAGTTTTGATTAACGGGTGAGGAGAGAAACGTTGGGATATACCATCGACCGTAACGATGTGTATCGATGCTTTGATCCCTTGCCAACGTGGCCTTCTTGGTAGCGGAATATCCGAGTTCCACATTAGAATAATCTGAAACGTAAAGCCGTCGTGTATTTTCTATTCGTGGTAACGAGACAGAACAAAAGGATGATAAGGTTTTAGCACACTCACCCTATCTATGTATTTACTTTTTGCGACACTTTTAAGCAGACGATAAAGAACGGCAGTAGATCCTAACTGCGAGTAGATTATGGCAGTGAAGGTATTACCCGGATTACTCTTCGAAAATGGAAGTTCTTGCTGACTGTCGGCGAATTGCGGTAATATAGTTAACGCTCCAGGACTAGTATTCCAAACAAGTTTTTCTCTAGTACCTTCCCATGGTAAACGCTCGCGAATATTCTAAAAAGTTCAGTCGAAACTTAGAAAATGTTGACAAGGATCTCTCGATTATAATTTTAAGCAATTACCTCGAATACTGTAAATACGATTTTTTCTATAGAAGAGAAGTATCGTTCCCAAAGGAATTGTGTCTGCTGCCGTAATTTAAGTATCTGTACATTGGACACAGATCGTACTATATCTGGTATCTGAAAAATACAAAATTGATTATATCTCGAATTTGTTAGTTTTTATATAGCAAAACATAAACTGGTTTCATTTACTTGAAGTAACAGTCTTTCGTCAGAAAATATAACGGCTTGTGTCCAATCGATACGTTCGTGAAAAGGAAGTGCCCAGCCATTGCTTAAGATAACTGGAATACACCCAGCTCTTAAAGCTTCTAAAAAACGAAAACTACCGAGTCTTCTTCCTCGTGGTACGAGACAAAAGGTAGCATTCATCAATAAAATTTCATAATCGTACCTGAAATATCAAATTGAATAGTCAGTTTTGCCACACGATTAAAAAGATTATTTTCCAAGTATTCATACTAACGTATCATATTCCTGATTATCCTGTTGACAGTGTTCGTCTTGTAATTCTCTCCATGCTTTGCCGTGACGACAAGTCGTGACGAACACCAAGTCTTTGCCGTTATGTAAATGATAGAGAGCGTTTCTAGTCTCCGAACCAATGCCATGGACGTATCTTTTACCCTTGAAAGCTGCGACGTATTTTTTATTATTAGGAAAGTTATTTTCTAAAGCTTGACCTGGTTCTCCACCGCGTTCCGAATGTTGCTTTCCAAATAATGGTATAGAGATATCAAAATTTGGTCTATGCCTGAAGATGGACATGCTAGCTTTCGCGAGCATCGCGTATCCTAAATCGAAGGTTAGGGCCTCCTCCGCGTAATCAGGCCATGTTCCAGAATACAAATTAAATATTAAATGATTTCTTCCATTGTTCCAGTACGGTAATCGCAGCAATTTCGCAGGAAGGTTGTGCACAAATTCTGTAGACAATGGATCTCTGTCCAATGTATCCAAAGCTAATACAAATATACATGCTCGAGTCGGGTCCGAAGTATAATATCTTGATTCCGTAATAACGTTTAATATTTTTTGGTATAGCGGACTTATCACATCCTCGACTGGGTATACATATACCGTGAAACCTTGCTTGCATCTGGTAAAGTCGAAACAAGTCTCCATACGGCATTGTTTTGTACGTTGAGACATAAGAGAGTTTCCATTTGATGTTCTTAAATCCTTGTCGTAGAACTCTTCATTTAGACTTAAATATGAAGGCAATCGCTCGTAAGGCAACTGAGATCTGCCTGGCCACTTTTCACTTTTTAATCGGTAACCGCCGAAGTAACAGTAACCAAGAAACGCGCACGTTACAAATAATAATAAATAGCGTTTCTTGGCTTGCATTTTTAATGCAATCAGGTTATACACAAATATACATTAAACCTACACATTATTTCTCACGCTTAGAACATATGCATTTAATCATAAATGCATGACAATGAAGTTCGCGTTTGTTCAAGTTTGCATATATACGTGTATAAATGGAAAATTATTCTAAAATGGAATTCACTTCATTCCTAAAGTTTGCTGGAATAAAACAAAAAAAGCACATAACAAATATTAATAATAATACATATTACAGCAACTATAGATTGTTAATATTTTTATATTTAGCACAGTTAGATGATAACTCTGTACACCAGTCACATAGAAACTATCTAGGTCACTCGGTATCGCTAGTATTCATTAAAATAATATTTACGTTACCTATCTATAAAAAGACTACCGATAAAAGAACCAGACAAATGAAATGCGAGTTTAGTTACCTTCGAATACGAATGATTCCTTATTCGCTAGCCACAGGAACGTTTTGGGAGGTCCGATCATTATAAAATACATGGCAATACGAGTGCTACATCCGTAGTAACTTCACATTTACATTTCAATTTATACAATTGTATTACCATTTACAAAATGTCGAGCCGAAGTGACAGATTGTAAACGGTCGATGGACGCCTGTCGATGGTTAACCTATACGTGAATTTTCACGGACGTCGCGGAAAGATAGCGACAACGTCGAACATATCGATGCCGAAGTTCGATGAAACGACGTGTCGAACTATGGTTCATACTTATTTAGGACAAATGTATTTTCCTCGTTAGAACCGCGCAACGATGTAGGCTTTTTTTCTTTAGGTTAGTTCTGACGTACATCCAATTCGCAGAACTCGCCGGCGTTATTGCGCCCGTAGGCATTTTCGGTCGGCGTCACCACACACGCGTGACATCGATCGGTAAACGCCTCCAAGTGCAAAATCATTGCACGCAGCGCATTAAATAATTGGTTTAAAAAGCAACGCGAGTTATGCAATGACGTTGGAACGATTAGACTGGCAAATCGCTTATTGGTTCCTTCACGCGGAGGTCTCCAGAGTAGTCCAGAGATGTTCACTCGGTGTGCGTGTGTGTCTGTGCGTACGTTGTGTCTACAGATACCGTTGTAGGAGTAGGATCGTGTTTATAGCTACAGCTGGGGACTACTCCAAGAATTTTCTGTATTAGTCTCCTAGTAGTGCTATTCAGATGCTACATATTTTTATATATCGTGATGTAAATTAGAAATCAAATTTTCTAAGCTCATTCTCTTTGAAACGTTATTCTCATTTATATCTTATATGTATATATATACACAAACTAGGAATACTATACACTAGTTTGTGTTCATATTTTGCAACTGTCAACAGATGTTTTGTTTAAACGCTGTTTCCAGCTTAATTCGAAAATTGTTGTCAAATCCGTAGCTCGAGAGATGCTTGTGACTTAGATTTGTGTGTGCGCGCGCGTGCACGTGTGTGTATGTGTGTGTGTGATTAAAGCACCGTAACTCCACTTCAGAAATCTAAACAAAACTGGCCATCAAGGTTATCCCGCTACCTAGCGGTCGACCGATAAAGCTCGCGAGCCGTTTCTCCCGCTCCGATTAAATTTATTAAAAGCACCTATTCTTTTTTATTGCAAATCAATACTCTATTAAGGAGCTTAATTCACCGCAAAGCTTACACGATATCGAGAAAGGCGAGCGTGACCATATTGCATATGTTTTCTAAATGGGGTTTTATAAATTAAGACGTCACAAGTAATGTTAATTTTTATGTTTAGAGATACTATGGTTAAACGAAGTGGGAGTGTTGTGTGGGAGTATAATGAGTAACTCACCCAGGATTACGCTCTTATCACTTATCCCTCGAACGGTATAACGATAAAAGAATTGTTCACACTTTCGAACCACGATCTTCTTATAATGCTCTTCTTTAATCACAGCATTGACTCTTTTCTTTTTTAATCAAATTCTCCGTTGAATATTCAACCAAACCGACGAATGAATATCATTAAATCGGTAACATACTTTGACGGTAGCTCCTTGTGATTTACGCAAGAACGCGTGCCACTCGAGAGGAATTCGACGACACTTTTGCTTCGTCGGTGAAATTTAATATTTCCTCGCTCTTTGAAACAGCTTATTCCATGAGAACGCTTGCTGCACAATATTGCTCGCTCAAAGAACTGGTTCGAACTGTTTTCGCGACAAATGTTATCTAGCGACATACACAATTAAAAAGCTTCACCTTGATCGTTGATCTAATGGTTGTTTTTCTAAGCGTCTATTATATTATTATTACACATTTTCCGCGAATCAACGTTTTTCAGCATATAATTGCATACATCGACGAACGGTTTTCCTTCCGCTTAATGTTATGATTACATATCGTTACAATCTAATGGACTGCATTTAATGACCCAATAAACCAGTTATCTTTTTTGCAAAATCTTATCACTTTTTCTAATGCGCAAAGGAAGTACAATCAAGGAATGAGGTCATCTTTTCCAAGTCATTACATCAGACGTAAATAACCATTTTTTTCTGTTACAGTGTAAGCATATATTGCATGTTTTGTAACATTATGCCGATGAATATGTATTAAAAATGTTACACCACATATACTGTATCTTAATCGATTGTGCTTTTTTTTAAATGATGAATCATAAAGCAATGAAAATCAATAAATTATATGAAATGTGTTTTCATTACTATATTTTTCATCGCTTAGAGCTATAACTTGGTTCTGTTAGTAAAATAACACTGTGCACTATATATAACAAATACCAACTAAATAATGAAGGTTAATACATGCAAAAATAATTTTAATACAATGATACAATTTAGTTTACATTAAATTGCAATATAATCTACAGTTTCATCTTCTTTTATTTCACTAGAGTCTTCTTTATCTTCTGGTTCGCCGTCATAAATTTTAAGGGGACCTGACTTGGGCTTTCTATGTCTAATTCTGGTATCAGGTTTCAACTTTAATTTACGGTTGCGTACTACTGGCCATTCTCGTATCTGTGACAAATATTCAGCTGCCATTTGTGGGCTCTCCAATTTAACCATTGCACCCCTGAAAATTGATGGGTTTTATGAATCCTGTTTTTATAAATATATCCAAACATCGATACATAATTATTTACACGTACCTAAGGTTTCCTGAATACGGTTTCAACATTTTAATCGTAACACATCCTGGAATAGCTTCTCTCAACTCTTGAATTCTCGTTCCACATTCGATATTTGACACGAACAATCTGTCAAAAAGAATTTCATTCTCTGTGAATATGGAGATTAAGTAATTGTAATAACGATAAAGCAACAAGTACTTACGTCCTCGTAACTCGTAAATTTTCCTTCACTTCAGGAATAACAATTTTCTTCTGGACCACTTTATGCGTGGGTTTTTGTATTTTCGTAACGGCAGGCGCGATTAATACACGTTTCCCATTTATCAGTACGTTCTTCGAGGCTTTCAAATTTTTCATTTTTTCCTCGTCGTTGGCAAATATCACATAGCAGTGTCTGCTGGACTGTCGAGTGAGCTCCACTTTGAAGTCACCCGTAAATAATTTCGCCACGTCCTCTTCCTTTCGTATCACGTGTGGTAAACGAACGTACAGAGCCCTTTTCTTCTCCTTCTGGCGTCGTCGCATTTGCTTCGTGGCACGCATTTTACAAGCTTTCTATCTTAATTGGTCTCTTATAAAACAGCTTTGAATACATGAAACATGTTTACGTCGCAACAAGCCACGTTGAGGTTGATCGAGGTAGCGGACGTAGTTTTAGGTTATGTTTATATGGTTTATATCTAAAGCGTGTTTAAGAACCTACAAGAATGCAAGACGCGTGTACAATAGCACGCGCTCATTTGATTCTGCGAAGTGAAGTTCACCGATTGGCCGTTACCAACGAAGAAAGGTCAAAGAGGACAAATTCTACGAATAACCCCGAGACCATGTTCGCGAGAACGAATCGACCAATCCCCGTTCGTTTCTCTCGTTGCAAGGAGCAGCGATTGGTTCGCTCGCATGTCGAACAATGGCGACATCTGGTCGCCGACGCGTGTCTGGTGAAAACGTTTCTCTCGCGAGAAAAGTCACAGATGGCCGTCTGAAATCAACAACCGGTGCATACGAACACGAACGAGCGAAGTGACGCGGTTATGTACGGAAAACAATCGCGTCGTACGCGGAAAACATCTTCAAACATGTAAGAATCCGTAAACGCGAGTGCTGTCGCAGTCGAATTTTACGTTTATTTTTGTTCTGCGAGAAGCCAGCGAAAACCGTAACGTCGTTTCCCGAGCCCGTCGTTGCGTTTACGAGTCAGGTTTTGTCGTCGGTGACGTACGGTTTTTTCGGAGCACCGAGGCCAAACACGAATCGACGCACGACGATGAGCGCGAACAACGTGCAGGCACTCTTCGCGTGTTCCAGATGCTTTTCGAGGCATCCGTTCGAGGAGCTTTCCCCGGGACAGCAGTTGTGCAAGGTATCGTTTTCTCGCGTTTTCTGTGCTTTTTCTCAATTTTTCCGACACCTTTCGAGCGTCGCTTTTCGCGTTCACGAGACAGGGGGCTAATAATAGAACTTTCAATTTAAATGCGTGTTTCGCGTTGCCACGACGAAAAGTTTGAAAAAGATATCGATGGTTGGTTATAAAATTTATCACACGCGAACCCACCTTTCTTTCATGGTCGAACGTTTTATTCATTGATTGTACATGCTGGTTCCGAAAGTGTGACATAAATATCGTTCCAAAGGTTTCCGTTTGGAAGTTTTAGTTTACTCACGAAACACAGTCCTTCAATTGAAACGAATACTCTTTTACACTCTTGTGTGTTTTATGACATAGCACGAGTAGTGTGTGGACATTGGACTTGGTTAAATGTTAACCTTCTGACTGTGTATGTTATATATCGATTGCATGGAGTAGCAACTTCTTGTTTCGTGCTTTGGTTAGAGAATGGAGCAGTCAAAGGGTTAACGTGTACACCATAAATTTCTATAATTGTACGTTTTTGTTTCTTCACAAACTTTCACTACATTGTGTTGCATATTTAGGAGTGCAGAGGTGCATTCCCTGTGGTGAAATGTACGTATTGTAGGTCAGAATTCCAGCAAACGATGTAAGCACCCCACTGATACTGCTTTATATTCGTTACGATCTTATCGCTGCATCGACGCCAAATAATTCTGCTTTCCATCTTACAGAAAGGGTAACACGAGTACGATATGTAAAAAGTGTGAGCAGAATGTGAAGTCTTACGGTAAACCGTCGGCCTGCGAGTATTGCAATACCATAGCTGCGTTTATCGGCAGTAAGTGTCAACGTTGTACAAATTCCGAGAAACGGTATGGACCACCAGTCACTTGCGAACAATGCAAACAGAAGTGTGCCTTTGACAGACAGGACGAAGATAAAAAGGTGATATCCTACATAATAATGACCATTACAGTACCTTCTATAAACTATACTAAGATTAGAATTCTAGTCGATAATTCGCCATTCTTCTCGTACTGTTTATGCGCAATGTTAACCAAGTGATTAATGTTTCTGTTGAAGGTCGATGGAAAATTGTTATGTTGGCTGTGTACCCTGTCTTACAAACGAGCGTTGGCGAAAACGAAACAGTCGGACGCGGACAGAAGGGCACACTTGAAACTGGCACAGCAACGGGCGGCGAAACACAAAGAACAAAAGTAATTATACAAATACGTAATGCCACAAGGTAACTTTGTGCTCAGTAGTCTTAATTCTATTCATCATTATTTCAGTGTCTCTTCGATATAAGATGACCGGGTAACGTTTATTGCGCGAGGTTCCCGCGCGTGTCTCGCGCTCATGTGACTCGTTCTGTTTCAGATTGAAAGGTCACAATAAAAGACCGCACAGAGTGGACGTTACGAAACTACCGCCCCAACCGGAAATCGCGGAGACGAATGGCCCTACACCGGTGAAAGTGGCGAGGATGGTCGGTGCCCACGATCCTCATGATCCGAACAGTTCGGACCATGTGGTCGCGGTCACGCAACTCAAAGAAAAAATAGCCCACCTTCAAAAACAAATCACAATCAAGGACGGGCAGTTACTTGCTAAGGATAGACAGGTAGCTTCGTCGTTCCGTGGAACACCACTGAATTGGGGTTAGGTAGATAATAAGATTCACCAGTTAGCTGTGATTGACGACTGTACTCGTCATGCGTAAAATTTATTTACCATTGGTTATTTAAGAGTATGTTAAGAGAACTAATATATAGTCTTTACTGTCCAATATTTCAATTGCGTGACTTAGTCTGCGTTTGACGAGTATACGTAGCTTGATACTTACGACATACATAGGTGCGCGTTCTGAAAAGAGGATGCCACAGCTGACTGGTTAATACGAAACGTTGGAAAATATTGTAAAGATTACTGTGAAGTAAAAGAACCAACCAAACTATAACGATTAGGAAACTGACTGAAGCTATATAATAGACAGTCTTATTCACCTCGTGACCGTCTCTGTTCGCAGATAACGGAATTGAAGGCGAAAAACTTCACGTCGGAAACGGAGCTGCGCAACAAAATGAAGGCCACGGAGAAGGAGTACGAGAACAAGGTATCGACGATGCAATTGAAGATCTCCACATTGTTGAAGGAGGTTGCCTCGTTGTCGAAGAGTTCGAAACGGGGCGACAGACTGGCTGCCACGAAAACGGAAGCCGGGACCAACAGTGGAAGCGGAACAGACAGTCCTGTACCTTTCTAAGGTAGGACAATTCACAAGCTCATTATTCTTCGTCGATTATCGTTCGAAACTAGAGTATGTTTTCATTTATGTTTCCATTCGTCCACGCGACCCATCTTGCGATAACAGAATGTTATCGAATGTTCAACGTTTCCCGGCTTCTTAATCTTTCGTTTCCGCCAAGGGCCAAACGTTGCGAGAAGAATTCCAATTTATTGTGTTTTTAATTCTGTCCAAGTATTCGTACAAGAAATGTATTATTTTCGTTACCTCGTTCGCATATATTTTCGTACTAATACATATCCATCCGTAGCGAGTTTACAGTCACTGTCAAAAGTGTTTCAACGCCGTTTCCAACGGTCGATCGGAATAACATGCTCGAACGAAATTGATAACAACGAAAACGTTAATCTTTCCTAAATACGATGGTTCGGGTCATCCGACAGGTTCTTTTTTTATCGGTCTTTGTACGTTGTATCGTTTGGATACGTGATATGTCCGACATTAGTATCGTCATCGTCACATTTCGTTTGCGTTTGTTCGAGGCCGCGTGCTTTGAATAAGTGTCGTTTCAAATATAACAATGGAACGTGTAATATTTCGGGGAGATGAAAGACTTTTCTTGAAATTGTTTTCAGGGACTTGGTTAGCTGTGACAACACACGTGAATGTCCATACCCACATGAATCATGTGGTACATTACGTATAGTTAATTGTTTCCATTAATAAGGCAAAATCTGTATTATTTTTCTAATTAATATAGGAATGTATATTATCCTCGGCGTGTGTGCACGGGGATGCCGATGCAAGTGGCTAAAGAGGTGTTACAATCGTAAGTTAGGTAGCTTTTCCCCCTAAGCCCGTTTCGCTTCGTGTTTACGTCCTTGACTGTGGCACACGAACTTATGCGAACCGACGATACTGTGAACAGAGTACGTTCTGTGACTACGATGAAGCCACGTGTAATCGTTTAATTATACAATAAGAAAATTGGACAGGCACTCGGTCTGATGAAACGAGTGATTTAAACGAAACAAAAAATAAATAAATAAATAAATAAATAAATAAATAAGTTATGTTTAACGAACGTCGATGTTTGCGTGATGAACGAACAGAGTTACATGTGCAGACACGCGTACACGAACAATACACACACTATGATAATTGAGCAATAGTGCTGCTGTAAGAATTTTTTTCTATTTATAAACGACGATGAACCAGGATATGTTGATTGTAGATCAATTTACAATAAAAGGTTGAAAACGATATACCTCGCCTTATGAGTTGAAACATATCCTTGGACTTCCTTCCTGATCGAAGGATACGTATTCCCGTTCGATCGTCTAGTGATCGAATGGGGAGCGCAATGTACGCACGAGTGTTGAAAAGATGTTTCTGAATCAGGGCTGAGACTCGTCGAATTCTTCTGTATTCGAATACCGTTCGAATGTTTCGTGCACTGACCGAGTACATCTCGATGGTCATAGTATGTATTTGGATCCTTCGAGTACGCTGTTCGTTTTTAAATGCTCATACCGTATGCCTAAATAATCACGTATATAACGATAATACAGATTGCTCGATTCAAATAGTTCCTTGTTCGAAGGATTACATGAAAACAATTAGCAAAGAGTAATTAATTGTGTACGAAGTTGTCGTTATAAAGGAAAATTGCAATACCCCAAGAAAGGGATCCAAGAATTCGAAAGCTACGATGCTGTGGTGTTCGTGCCGAATTGTCGATGACACCGACTCTAAACTAGTCCAGAAATTGCCGAATGTTCGCACTACTCGACATTCGAATACCTGTAAGATAGTTGAATATTAAATCACGCGACTGGTCTCAGTCCTACTCTGCCGTTTTCTTTTGCCTCCCGTGGTCGAACGCGTAGCTTCCCGACTTACAGTTAAGGGGCAGGTGCGAATGATAGGTAGTGACATGTGCAATATAAATATCCAACAGCCATATATTTATTCTTTATTTTAAGAAACAAATGCTAATTGAGCATTACCTATTCAATAATTGTAATGATAATAAATGCGTAACAATTTTACTATATACGAAGTGTAAGGATAATTAACATTTAATTTATAGTCGTTTAAATACGTTACGAGCGCTTACACGCGTATACAGTACAGAGTTGGAGTTTATCGTTTAATTATTACGAGATGGTAAGAACTAAATATTGCTTGTTGTTTTGTTGACGAGGCGGTTTAGTCGCTTGCTTCCTTCGATCATATCTACTTTCAGCGGTATTTACACGATCTTCTCGGTTTCTCCTTTTCATTTCTCTACAACCGTCTTTCATGTTCTTTCGTACTCCTCCTCTCCTCCTTTTTTCTTTTTTTTTTTCTTTTTTTCCGCAGTTTAAATCTTACAAGCTAGGTTCAACTTTCTCCCTCTCGCTCATTCGTACATGCACACAGAACATGTACACACACACGCACACACACACTCTCTCTCTCTCTCTCTCTCTCTTTTCGTCTCATTATTTATAATAGTGCGTTTATTGCAGGCAAGGTAGGGAATCGAGGCAATCTACGGAATGACAATCGACGAAACGTCACTGGAAACCATCGCCCGCGATTCGAGATTGCACTTCGAGCGTAATAAAAAAATATACTTGCGACATCGATCCGTTCATCGTTAACACTTCTGCGACCGAGGCCAGGAACACCGCCAGGCGTCTTCTAGAACAACGTTTCTCAGACCGGCTTCAAGCACCGAGCCGCGTGATCATTGTCGATAGGTCGTGCAGCGATTCTCGTCAGCTCCGAACCCTTTGGTACACGAATTATTATTATTTTCGGCGATCCGTAGAGCCATCGGACGCAACCACCAGAAAGTGTGTGCATCCTCTTTGAATTTCCACGAGTTTCGTCTCGGAACGTTCTCAATTTTATCAAAGAACATGGTTCCTTGACTGTAATTTTGAAGACTATAGTATCCTCCGTTTCTGGAAAGGCTGTTCTAGGACCCTTCGGGTCGCCAATAGTCCAAAAAGTATCGTTTGTACGTCCAAGATGGCGAAAGTGTTAAGTCCGACGATCGTTAATGTACATCTGTGTTCTGTTCAACGGGTAGAAAAACGAACGTAGAATTTCCTCTGGTATATACCGCAGGTCTCTGTTTCCAGTGTCGTTACCGCGGCATAGATTTCATATGCAGGCCTAGACTCGCCACCGGACGTCAACACCGTAGAATCGAAGCGCGATCAGTCCTCGTGTTTTTCACTTTTTTCCCTTCGCCTCCACGGTCTCGACGGCGGTGGTCGTCAGCGTCCCGCGCGTATTTCTCGACGAATAGACCGCTAACAGCGTGTGTAATTTTCACGTTCTAGGCATGAGGCATTCGGTAAAACGCCGCGAGTCTTCCACGTTGCCTGTTTACGTAACCGCAGAACAAAGTTCGGCGTGCGAAGGCCTTGTCGAAGGATTCACTCCTCCCTGACGACCCTTTACGTTTCTTTTCTTTTTTTTTTTGTTTCTTTTTTCTTTTCTGTATATTTTCGCGTTTCGCTGCAATGGGGAATTAAAAACACACGCACACGTACACTCTTGCGCGCACCCATTCGCTCTTTCTCTTCTGCTTCTTTCTTTTTTTTTTTAAAGCTGCCTTAAAACTTACGACGCGGCGAAGTTAACGTTTCCCGATAAGAGAGATTCGAAAGCTGAAAAGGGTGACGGCGGAGCAATGGAAGATACCAACTTAACCGGAAAGAAAATGAGAAAATAGAAAAAAAGAATGTGAAATAGAAAAACGACTTCAGTTCCGTTAGAAATCTTACGACGAGCACCATGACGTTTGCAGGAACCATAGAAGTTGTCGCGTTCCAAGCTAAACGGATAGACGACGGATGTGTGTGTGTGTGTTTGTGTGTGTGTGTGTGTGTGTGTGTGTTATACTTCGGTTGCTTTGGATTTCATTTCAGAGAAATTCTGTCTGTGTGTGTGTGTTTATTTTTATTTTTTTTCCGTTCTTTTTTCTCCCCTGCTTTGTCGAAACTGAGGCTTCGGAAAAAGGAAGAAGTTATCCCAGGTTTCGTGTTCCTGTTTTTCTGGATCGTTCGGCTCTTGGAATCGTATATCGCGATGCGCGCGTAGCTTCTTTAAAATTCATTTCTTTTAGACGATCGATGATCGTGCTTATATCAGTCTGCGATACATCGTTTGCGTCGCCGTCGGCGTCGAGCGGCGCTTCGTCTATTCGAAAAGTCGCTTGGAAGCAGGGCTTGGGACCGTTTCGATATTTTATAGCTCGTTGTTCGATGATTGATTGGTATTTGAACGGTAGTTGAAAGTATTCGAATGACCAATGCTTTGAGTAGATAAGCATTCGAATGCCCGAGTACTCGAGTAGACAAGCATTCGAACGTTCAATAACCTTCCCGTATTCGAATCTAGCAAACTACTCGAGCTTTATTCGAGTCCCAAAGGCCCATTTGGTTAGACGCCAGCGAATCGCCGTTCGACGATCGACCGTTTTCGCATGTCTAATGGTAGGCTGCGCTTTTTCAGTTATCTCGACTGTCGACTATCGCGGCGCTTAAAACTTAGTGGAAGTACGAAGAGTGGCGAAGTATCCCACGCGAAATTGGAAGATACGAAATCGCACAAAAGATGGGCATCCAGCGTGGAAAAGAAAAATTTTAGTAACTCCCGTCGATCACAGTAGCGTTTTCTAAAACGTTCCTAGGTCTAGATGTTCTCTTTGCGTGCTGGTCGTTTACCTTTGAATCGATAATTGCGAGGGAAAGGCTCGAGCGGACCTTGTCTTTTGATTATACACGAAAATATCCACGAGACGCAGCCGTTGTATCAGTATTCCTCCCTCTTTAACCCCATTTTTGACTAGATTTCCGCGAATTACTCTTCCACCCTCGAGGCGTGCCCGTGTTTAGTGTGCGCTTTCGATTGTTCCCGATTAGAGAATCGCGCCCGAGTCTTCGAACCACCGAAAGAAATAATTCCCTCTTTCTTTCGAAACGATTTTTCAAGAGATCGTCCCTCGTCGTATGGAAAATTGTGGTCGGCTCGACGAGCCCAATCCCTTCGTCCCTTTCTGGGATTAATTTGTGCGCGATCGCGATTAGATAAGACAGATAAGGGAACGTTTCTTCGTTAGAGTACGATCAATCAAGCCGATTAAAATCACGGATCCTAGTATTATCGTTTCGCCGCATCGGCGACGATGGACGACGAAACCGTTCGAAACGAGAAGAATAGAAAGATAGGCGGAGGCATGTGTGTACGAGCTGTGCGCACCTAGTCACCGATGCTTAAATACTCGGAACAGCATTTGATCTTTGGAAAGGAAATCCTGTTTTGTATCCATACATTTGTTTCGTTCACTTCGATTTTTTAAATCTGAATGCTACAAGAAATCATCGTTCAAAACCACTTGTCATCTTTCACTGGTAATAATCCATATAAAAATTTGAAGAACTCCAAAAATTAATCAGATTGCTACGAATTTCATTCCACCTGTCCATATGCACGAAAAAGTTGGGTTACTTTAAAAATCGATGCTCTAAGCATTCACCGAGGTATAGGTGAACGCGCGCGTGTGTACGCGTGGAGGGGGTGAAAGAAAGAATTGAAAAAATCAGACTATGCTTTCCGTTTCGAAAATTCCACGATAAAAGAACGCCTAAAAAATATATATATACACACACATATATATATTTATATTAATATATATATATATATATGTATATGTTATGTATACGAACGTGTATAAATATAGATATATAGATACTCGATCACCGAAAGCTTTTATATTAATTTTTGTAATTTTTTTTGTTATTTTTCGTGACTCGATATTTTCCACATAACGTTCTGGAAAAAGGTTTTCTTTTCGTAAAAGGGATTACCGTTTCGAGCGCAGCCTACCGTTTTTCTCGCCAAACCGACGACGATGTACATATACATAATATATATAAAATAAAGGTATTCATAAATTAGAGCTCCTTATAATTATATTACCTTTAAATTATATCGAGTAATTAATAGTAATGTTAGTATATACAGGTACAGGTCTCGTATAGTTTGCAGTCGTGTCGTCACTGGTTGTTGTTTGTTTCTTGTTTCTCTTGTTAGTTCGATTCGATCGTCGCGTCTCTCTCGCTCCAATTTAGTTCACTCGCAGAGACGAGGAGAAACGTTCGTCCGAGAATAATCCACGACAAGCAAAGACCGTTTAAATAATGCAATTCTCAAACTTTAACGTTTATCCCACAAACGATGGATGAACGACGACGATCGAAAACGTAGTTCGTCTCTTGTTCGTTGCTCGAAGAATTAACCCGAACGATCGTTTCTCCCATCTCTGGTTCCTCGCGCTTTCTCCGTAAATCCGATGCTGGCGGGTGGCGACAAAATCCGCCGCGATTTTTCACTTTCAGCCGCCCGAAGCTCATCGTAGAAAATGGTACCGTGACGTCGCGCGGAGGAAGGAAAATTTACGCTGTTTCGATAGCGCGACCAATGGGAGGGAAGTCGGAGTCCCTCCTCTCTGTGTTAGAATTTTAGAGACTTTTTTTTTAAAGATTTATGGAAGTATTTGCGAGGAAGCCTGGCGATTTGTATACGAGTAGAAAAAACGGTAAAACGGGCACGACGGAGCACCGCGTTGGTACGGTACCCTTTTCTAAGCGTCGCTTTAGGCAGAGATGAACGAAGTTTTGCAACAGCAAACAACGAATCGGTCAATTTTTGGTCTTCCGTTGGGAAATACAGCGAGTCCTGTCTAAGAGGCGTCGAGTAGAGTCCTCGTTATCCTCTCCACCTGACGCGAGCCGAGCAGCTCCAACGAGTGGTGGGGATATCCACGCGCCTCTTAGACGGAATCCATCGTATCCTCGTTTGTAACTTTTACTCGTGACTCGATGCTCGCAGTTAGGCGAAAAATTCGCCCATCTCTGGCTCTAGGGTGGTCCGTGGAAGGATAATCGAGAAGCTCGAACGACTTTGGCGCGCCCCACATCCCCCCACCCCTCCATTTTTCGATTCTATCAGGGAATGGCAGCATGCGACGGACTCGAGTTTTCTAAACAATAAAAAAATCCCTATCGTTTCGTTCGGGTCCGTTCTCGTCGTTTCTCCGTTATTCGTGAGTTCGGGTGATTCTTCGTTGGTTCGTGTTGGCTACCATAGAAAAAATATAGAAACGAGTATTTACAAGGAAGGAACTTTGTTACGCTCGTTAGCTCGGGGGAATCGCGTCGATTAAACGGTGTACGGTAAAGTAACCGGCTTCCGGGAGGAGTGTGTACTAAAAGCTTTAATTCCATTCGCGTTTAACAAGTATAACCAAGCAACAACATTTTTCAACAACCTCGGGTCAATTTCTCTCTTCTCCTCCTCCGGGTCCAAAGATGGACAAAATTGTACTCGATCGACAGGCCAGAAAACGAGACGACTCCATCGCGATTTATTTACAACTACACCGTGGATGTTTATGCAAACACGTATTTTTACAAATTCAAGTAAAGAATCGAGATTTAAACGAAAGTATGGTTTGTCCTCTAAACGGTGTAAAGTGTTCTTTACGTATCCTTGCATTTATGCGTATTCTTACTCAGTCTCCCATATTTACATTTGCGATAAATGCATAAACATCGACAGAACAGGCGTACTATTATTTTTTCGAGAAATAATAACAGTTCGTTCGCGAGCGAATCATTTGATTAGATTTTGTCAACGGAAGCCTCTCTAAACTCGTTCAATTTTGTCCATCTCCGATCGAAGCAATTACCACCGCCCTCATTCTACCCCCTCCCCTGTCCGTGCTTGTGTCTTCGTAGAGTTCATTGGCGCGCTGCTCGTCGCGGGCGAATGAAATTTAAGAAACGTACGGCATCTCCGTGCAAGCTCCTCCCCCTCGCGTTTTCCGCGTGGGAGCAGCACGACCGAGCGCAAGGAGCACGGGGTTCTCTTCACTGCCACCGCGCGCGAGGGTGGACGTCGCTTTCGTTCGTCGTGAGCAACTCGTTTACCATTCCACGGCTGGATTTTGCGCTGGAGCGAAAGGGCTCATACCCCCGGTCTTAGGTGCACTCGATTATGTGAGGCTGGGAGGTCTCTATGACGCTTGGCCGACTCACGGAGTTCTCCAGGTTGTGGAGGGACGTGGAGTGCGGCCCGTGAGCGGATCCGTGCCTCTCGTAATTGTCGATGTGCTCCAGTTCGCATTCCTTCGGCATGGTTCCTGCAACACCGTCAAACCACACCTTTCAGACCAAGGGAACGATCGAAAAAACCACCCCGCGTTTTTTTATTTTTTATTTGCGCCAACTAGAGGTGTGCGGGATCCCGGTCGGGACGGGAATTCCTCCCGGGATCGGGATGGAATCCCGAGAATTTCAGAATCCCGAATACATCCGGGATTCCCGTGATATTTCCGGGATCCCGAAACCATTCGGGATTCCCGAGAATTTCGAGATCCCGTAAATGTTCGAGATTTCCGGAATTTCGAAATCCCGTACATTCGGATTGCTGAAATTTTCAAGAATAACAACACTTTCGGAAATCCCAGATATCATTCTATATCCCGTACGTTATCGGGAATCCTGAACATTTTCGAGATCCCTTACATTCTCGGGAATTCCGGATTTTTGCGGGATCCCGTGTATTCTCGGGACTCTCGAATCAACTCAGGATCCCGCATAAACTCGAGAATTCCGAATATTCTCGGGAATCCCGGACATTTTACGGGAATCCCGCACACCCCTAGCGCTAACCCGTCATCCCTTTCCACGCGTATTTTTATCTCGTATTCACTTTTTCATTGTATCCCAGTTTTGTTTTGTTTTGTTTTTAATGTGGTGGCTTTTGAGGGCGATTGCATCCTTTAGATTTGAGTTACACTATGTTGTCTATATTTGTTTTACGAACCCACAAAGTTTCGCTTCAATCCGACATAGGCCACACGCGCCCTTTAGACAGGTGAATTTACTTTGCCGCCTCTATCATATAAGATACGTCGGATAACATTCTTAGGTCTATGCGAAGAGTGTTCTACCAGAGATGGGCGAAACTTTAGGCTTCGAATAAATCTGAAGTTTGCCGGTATGTTTGTCTCGTTTCCTTCTTTGGAAAATGTTCAAAAGAGGAAACGAGACAAACATATCAACAAACTTTAGATTTATTCGAAACCTAGGGATTTGCCCATCACTGGTGTCCTACTATCTCAAAACTCTCAATAGCGTACGATGATGTAATTTCTTCTGTAGCACTCACCGACATTCATGTCAGGGCCGTACTCGTAGTAGGTCGGCGAGCCCACGGCCGCGGCCAGGGCAAGCTCGTCCTCGATATTGTTGGGCCTGCAGCTGGTCGTCTTCCAGTGGGTCCTAAGGCCGCTAGCGCTTATGTACTTCTTGTCGCAGCCTTGGCAGGTGTAGGGCCTCTCGTTTGTGTGTAACCTCTTGTGCAGCTTCAAATGAACGAACTGGGTGAATTTCGCGGGGCACAGGTCGCAGGCGTAGGGCTTTTGGCCGGAATGCAGTCTCAAGTGGGTCTTTAGGTTCGAGGTAGAGCTGAACCTCTTCTTGCAGATCTCGCATTGGTGGGGTTTTTCGCCTGAAATCATAAACAATAGTTAGAAACTTGGCTCTTGGTGCATTAAAACTTGCACGAGTTTGCAAATTGATGCACAGTCCGTCCCATAGGTACTCGTACCTTCTATTGAAGACATTTGTCTAACTCAATTGATAGGTTTGATGTTTTCAAATAAATTCAACTAATGAATTATAGACAGTAATGATTGGTTAAATGCAAGACGACGTAACTGTTACCGAACAGCGTGGTTGAAGAAGATACTGTTAACACTATCTCCTCTATTATACAGGGTGTCCCAAAACTCGGGGAGGAGCCGGAAATGGGGGGTAGCTGAGACGATTCTGAACAACAATTTCCTTTGCAAAAATGTCGGATGGGGCTTCGTTAAGGAGATATTAAGCGAAAACCCC
>NC_071980.1:11201999-11225556 GCF_026283585.1 Hylaeus volcanicus
TATATGGTGAGAGTATTCTCCATCGTGTGCTTACTAATCGCAGATGTTAGAGTGTTTGACGTAGTTGTGTTTGAATATGACGAGACGACGTGGCTGTTACTGAACAGCGTGGTTGAAAAAGATACTATTAAGTCTATTTCCTCTATTATATACCTATCTAACGCAGATACAAGAATGTTTGAGATACCGAATGAAAGTCCCTGATGGATTCTCAACAACATAGTCCTCCCACCGGTACAAAAATGAACATTCATTTCAAGTACCCAACTGTTTGTGTGTGAATTGTTCTCCAACTAGCAAAACCGGTAAACAAACTACCCGAAGCACTCACCAGTGTGAACGAGATGGTGTTTCTGTAGATGGGCCAGCTGGGTGAAGCTCTTGGTGCAGACGTTGCACTTGAACGGTCTCTCGCCCGAGTGCGTCCTCAGGTGGACCTTGAGGTTCGAGAGCTGGCCGAAGGTCTTGCAGCAGACGTTGCACTCGTAGTGCATCTTGCCGTCCTTCTTCTTGAGGGGGTAGGGCAACGACCTGTAGCCCCTGGAGCCCTGGGAGTTGGGGCTCAGGGAGCCGCTCTGCGAGCAGCCGTGGTCGTCCGGCGACAGGGAACTCGCGGGCGAGTATCGGTTCAGTGACGAGGGGTTCGCGTGGATGGTCAGTCCCGGATGGTGACCCAGGTGGAGATTGTGCGTGCCAGCGATCAACGCTTGGTTGGTGTCGATCTGCATGGTGGAGGAGGTGGGCAGCTGGTGGCTGCTGGTTGCGGCCTCCAGCCTCCTGCCGTCCGGCCTCTCGTAGACGACGTTGCCACTGGGTGTCGGCGAGTAGGCGGTGCAGTTGATGGTCAAGGGTGCCACGTTGTGGTGCAGCGAGCCGTTTTGATGGTAGATGCCGTAAGGGTAGGACGAGGGCGATTGGATGGGCGAGATGGGCGAGACGCTCTGGTTGCTGCTCACCGTTGAGCCCGGGTACACCTGGCTGGACTCAATCTGACAACCGCCCGAGCTGGAGTAGAGGATCGTGGGGGTGGACGGTCCCGTGGGGTTCGCGGATGGCGACGGGCTCTTGGTCTTCCTTTTAGCGGGGCAGCTCGTCGTGGAGGAATGGAGGTTGCTGGTGGACGTCAGTATCGTGCTGGAGGAGAGGACGTTCGCGGCGGTGTGGTGGTTGCTCGCGTTGCTGGATGAATGGATGCTACCGGGATGGGACTGGAGGACGTTGGGCCCTGTGCTGGAGTGGAGGTTCCCCGTGCTCGAGTGGAGGCTCCCCGTGCTGGAGTGCAGGTTGCTGGTGGGGCTCTGCATGGGGAGGGCGCTGTTCCCGCTGGTAGAATTGACGCATGCGTCCGCCTGCATCGGTAGGTTCGAGCTGGAGTCAGGGCTGCAGGGGAGGATGTTTCCGTAGCGATGGGACTTCTTGTAAGAGTACGCCATCTCCGTGGGGCTGGACGGCGGTGGGGTGACGGAGTCCAGATGGGTCTGGTGATGGATCTGGTGGTGCTGGTGGTGTTGCTGGACGCCGTTGTGGTGGTGGTTGTGGCTGTTGTTGTTGTTGTTGTCGGTGCTGCTGCGGAGGAGGATGTTCTCGAGAATGGAACTGCTGGGGCTGGTTAGGTAGGCTGGCCTCCCGGAAACGGGCATGTTGCCCTTCGCTTCGGGCTCGTAGAACGGTTTCGGGGCCTTCTCTATCTCGTCCTCGTTGACGGTGGACAGAACGGAGTTCTTCTGGAGGATCACGGGGGACATGGGCTTCTGAAGCTCCGGTGTCACCGCTCTGCTCGAGAGCTCCTGGTCCTTGTCCTTTCCGTTCCCCTCTAGGCTCTTCGCCGCCTGGAAGTTCCCGTAAGTCTTCGTGATCTTGATCTTCACCTTCCTGTACTCGTTCTTCGCCGCGGCGTTGTCCTGCTTGAGCACCTCGTTGGCGCACACGGACGTCTTCGCGTTCTTGCTGAAGTCCAGCACGTAGTTGTTCTCCGAGTCGGACTCGCTGCTCTCCTCGGGGGGCGTGAGGATCTCGTCGTGGTAGTTGGAGTGGTAGCCCTCGTCCGATCTGACGGAGCCGTCGGTAGGGGTCATCTGCGAGCGTCGCTCGTAGATCGACGAGTCCTTCAGGGGCGACACCACGTCCACGCTCGGGGGGATGATCTCGGTTGGTAACGCCGATTGTTGTACTTGTTGTCCTGGTAAGACGAGGCGTAAGGTTAGCTTTTGGAAGATAGATAGAGAGAGGAAGATAGAGGGAGGGAGGACACGGTACTCACGTATTCTTTGAAGCATCAGTTCGCCCGTTAGGGGGTAATTGAGCCTTTCCGCGAACTCTCGGCAGTACCACACCATAAGTTCTTGGTTCGGTAGTATCGGCTTGATTGTGTAAAAATAAATGTTCATCTGGAAAGGAAGAACACGTTTAGGGTCAGGTGCTCCGAACAAGAAGATGTTTTGAGAGAGTTATATCGACGCACCTTATACTGGCATGCTATTAGGTTCTGCGATTCGGACGAATAAGCCGGGTTTACGTAACGCATCCAATTCGATTTCTGCACGTCGTAACCGTCGATGTAGTAGAACAGCTCGTTGTTCTTGTACACCTGTCGGAACAGAAACGTAAAAATCGGTTGCGGACGTTGTGGCGTCGTTGGTCCCATTGGTTCTAGCAGTGTATAAATCGTCAGGTAATTGTTAGGGAGGCCTAGCAGTCTGGGTGTGTCAGGTCTTTAGGTTCTATAGAAGTTTAATTGGTCAACTCTCTGGGTTCTAGAAATCTTCTAAAGTTCTTGGCTCTCTAAATTCTAGAAGTCTAAGTTCTCACCTCTCTAGGTTCTAGATACCCAAGTTCTGAGCTCTCTAAGTTCTACAAGTCTAAGTTCTTAGCTCTCTAAATTCTAGAATCCTTACTTCTTAGCTCTCTAAATTCTAGAAGTCTAAGTTCTAACCTCTCTAGACTTTAAAAGCCCAAGTTCTCATCTCTCTAGATCCTAAAACCCTAAATGGTAAGCATCTGATCTATCTTCACTCCAGAGTTTAAAGTGACCACAATCTGATCTCCCGCAGGTGTTAGCAGCATAACTAACCCCCTTCTGCTCAAAAAACTCCAATTTTCGTCTCAAATAATGAGAAATCTGGAGGACACTGTTCGAACCATCCGGGAAGACAAAATGCTAAGTCGTGGACGTTCGAGGCAGTCGACCTGGAGGCCAGCCAGGAAATATCGGCGATTTAATAGGGAGGATCGAGAGAGAACCCAAGTTCGCTATCGTAACTCATCAATTCGTTACGAGGCATCAATGGCTTCGCGGGTTTCGCTTTAAGGCTCGCTAGATCGGTTGAAACCAGTTTCTGGTCTTTGCTGGCTTCTCCCCCTTATCCTTCCTTTTTTCTCCGTTGCGTCTTTAGATATTTCCTTTTTTTTTCCTCCTCTCGTCATACGCGAGAGAGATAACCGTGGCTCGCGGAATAACTGCCGCGAACGGTCCCCGAACGGCCGCCGATGAGCGATTCTTACCCTCCAGAAGTACTTCCGGTTCGCGTCGGCTGGTACAGAATCCTTGGTGTACACTTGGCCCACCAGAGGGCCAAATCTCGTCCCTTTGGGGATGTAGCTCGTGCTCCATACTCCCAAAGCCTGCAGGAAGCCAAACGACTGTCGATTAGGCTCGTCTTACAAATTTTCGTGCGGTGCGAAAGCTTAGTATTCGTTCGACAGTTCAGTATTCGAATAGCAGTCGAAATTCGATATTCGAAAACGCCCAGCCCTGCTCAGTAGCGCTACTACAGTAAAGATTGGATAAGTGCAAGACAGGATCGATTGGATAAATGCAAGATGACTATCCCCACCACTGGGGAGGTTCCCAGTATTGTAAATATATATATATGTATTAACAAATGGATTGTAGACAGTAAAGACTAGATAAGTGCAAGATGACTAACCCCGTCACTAACCAATTGACACGTTTCTGCCGATCGCTTTTTCCCCCGGAACTCTTTCTCTTTCACTCTTTGTCCTTTTCTACGTTCGACTCGAGTCAAATGTAAACACAGAATAGAAGCCTCGACATTTATCCCGTCTTTACTGTATTTGGTACGAAACGATACGAGAAGGGTTTATCGCGAGAAAATTATTTAAAATATTGCGCATTCGAGCGGATGGGACGAAGGAGAACCGTCTCCCTTCTATTTTGAACATCGAGCTTCAACGAAGCAGAGGTCCGGTCCATAAAGCGTTTTTGTCGATTCATTTGGCGTTCCATTGCGCCCCATATTAAGCAGTTCTGTCCGGCAGAATGTTTCCGAGCGTTTCGTCTACTCCAGCAATGAAAGAACCTCGCTCGTATTCGCAGGGAAACGTTCAAGATCGTTCGACACCGATCCGAATCGAGCTGTTCGTAGTCGCGCTGGATAAAAAGTTATCGGAAACCGTTTCGTATGCATATGCATCTCGCTCGATCTCGGGCGATCTCTTTACTCTAATTTGTTTCCGATCGAGAAACTTCTCGACCCCAATTTTGTCAGTGCTCCTCTGCGAGGGAGGAACGCGAATTTAAGCAACCCGACGATCTTTTTCCGTCTACGTGTCTTTACCGTAATCATTTTTAGAATTTCTCGTATTCTTCGTTATACTCGAAAGTGAGCTAAAAATAAAATCGAGGTTCGTTTAAATTTGGCTACGTCGGTCGTGGCGCGACCAAGGCTATCGCTCTCGATTCTCGTCGTCGATGAAAGTGTAACGATTTACTTCAGCTCTAGGTCACGCTCGCTAAATTGATTAGCTTCGTTGCTCTATCGAGCTCTATTCGACGGAAATCCCTCGTACGCGATTGTTCACTTCGACCCGTATCGAACCGAAACGTTTCACCGTGATTTCCTACTCGAGGTCCTTTCAAAGTACCCCCATACAGGGTGTTAAAAAATCCATTTATATGGTACAGTACTACTCGCGAGCTCGCAACGAATGAATAATGTAAATTGGTAAAGGTACATTTCGCGGAATGTGGTTCACGGTGATTTTCACGACCGTGACAAGGAGCTCGAGGGGGATTTTCCAAGGCTGAGGCGACTCGGGGTGCAAGTTTTCATGATTCTAGCGACTCTCACCAAGGAGGTCTCGAGAAATGATTCTTTGGCGGAGGAACGTACATCGTTGAGGGCCTGAGAGGGCTTGAGGACCAAATTTCTCGGCAGGGACGCTTCCGCGCGATTGGTGTCGCCCGACGACGCCGCCACATCCGGTACCAAATACACGGCATGCTGCTCGAATTCCTCTTCCCTCAAGGTCGCGTGATCCCACTCGCTGGCCTCCATCCTTCACTGAACAGAAAAATTCCAAGAAACATTAGGTTAATATTATTTTCGCTTTTATTTATTTTTGTTAGTTTTCAGAGGGGCGAGATTTATTTTCTCGCGGTAGACACGAATGTCAACGTGGATAAATAAATTTCTCTTAGGCCACTGTTGGCATCTCGCTCTCGAGATAAGAATTTTCGCTCAAGGATCTTCGTACAGGCTGTCCCCGAATTAGTGTAAGAAACGTAAATGGGTTGATAGCTGGGATGCTTCTGAACCACAATTTCTTTGCGAAAATGCACAATACATGAAATTGTTTTTATTCAGAAGCTTCTTACTAATATAATTAATTGTGCACCTCTTCTTGGACTTGTGTCCTTTCACATTCCTCCCAGGATCATTAGGTCCTCGTATCTATTTCATCAATATGTTTCCTCGTCTAGATACTGTCACCTCAATACTGTTGTCCGTGCCTGCGCTACAGTTAATTGCTTTAGTTCGGACAGCGATATGTTTATTGACTCTAACGACTCTAGTAAACATAGGTTACATAACCTTTTTATCGGTAATTCTGCTATTCACCGGCGATAACTTTGTTATGATTGTTTGTTTGTTTGTAAATTTTTGTTTGTCTTGACATCTGTCAACTGTGATTGTTTATAATTGCTACACTGTATTAATTTCATAATGGGCTATGCTCGTATATATTGAAATAAACAAATAAATAAATAAAATGTTGGTCGATGGTATTTCGTTAATAATTCAAAAACGAACCACCATCCGACATTTTTGCAAAGGAAACTATGGTTCAGAATCGTCTCAGCTACCCTCCATTTTTGGTTCTTACACTAATTGCGGGACATTCTGCATATCTTACTTCCTAGCAAAAATAATGCTTGGATTTCATATTAAATTAATCAGGAATTAGTAATCTCCATGCCTTTGGATTTAACCCTTTGATCTACGATGTGCTATAGGATCGTGAATACTATAATCGGCTATAAAATTCCTTGGGCCCTTTCGTACGAAATTCTCTACTACGAGTCTCTACTTACGAGCCACACTTTGTTACTGGTTAAAGGGTTAAATACCATTCCCAAAGATTTAATATTCATCTAGACACCGTTACCCGCGAGTTGTTTACCAAATCCTTAGCGCACGTACAAGCACCGTTATTTTCGAGTTCCGAGAGCTCAAGTTCTACTAACTTCGCCACGCCTTCCTTTCGATTAATTTCGTGATCGGGTGACGCGTATCTCGAGTACTGTTCCTCGAATCCGCGTCATAATTTCCCTCGGGATCGCTCGTCTATAAATTTCGAAACCGCCGATTATCATACTTTAACGTAACATTACATCGTGATAGTTCGTGCAGGTCTAACCCCGCGAGCGGGGCGTATTCCAATCGTCGTTTTGTATGTAATAAATAATCGCGTTGCAGGCACTTATCGAGGTAACAGCGTACGATAATGTAACCGCGAGCGCACGCAGAATTTTCGAGCCAACTTCGGTAATGGGGGACTTTTCCGACGAAGAAACGCGGAAATTGCGGTATTATTAGAATCGGGATGGAAGTACCGATGCATAATGACGCTCGACAACGCGGGACGTTATAAATATAGACGCGATTCTCGTGAATCGATACGATCAATAGCTCCTGGGAGGCGTCAACTTCGAAAACTATGGAGAAGGGTCGCTCGATCGCGTTTAACGTCCCCCCGTATATATTTTAGGGGTACAAATGGTAGGAATAAATTTCGTGTTAGGTTGAAACAAAGATGACTGTTGATTCATGACTAGACTGCCGATCTTTATGGAAAATAAAATTAAACCTAAATACGAATTTATTTTATTGTAAATAGTATAACGTGAACTTTACTTTCAATCTTTTTTATATTCTTACAAATTTTTTGCATTTTGTAGGTTCGTGCACATTCAAATTTCCTATAAATGCCTAAAGATCCGCAGTCGTGACTGTGTTGTCCTGCAGGTCATTATCACTGTATATACAGTCAGTTCCATAAGTATTAGTACCCTCAATATCTATCGAAATTATTCTCCTAAATTAAACGATAGACAGGCTTTATACGTATATATATTTACAATAAAAATTTATTTGGAAACATCGAAATTTGACATTTAATTCGGACTATTTAATTTAGGGACTGAATGTATATTAAACAACCTGTCCGCAACTATGAACGAACGAAATTTGCATTCGCTCTACAGTAATGTCTCGTTAGACGCACAAGCTCGGGACTGACCTTGTGCAGTTATCGCAGAGTTCGTATATTCTCCGACAATATATTTACTTGCAACAACTTATTATGTAGAACACTAACTAAAAAAAGATGAACGGTAAATATCGTCCGAATTATATCGTGTTTGGTATCGTTTTAACGACAAAAAAGTTGATAATAAAAATGTTTCATCGTTGCATTACATTGTTTCACCGACATCCCTTGTCCACGTTCGACGATCGTCTGCAAACATCAAAGAATATACGAAACTCGACGATCGAACTCCTGCCCTCAGGGGCTGTAGCTATGTTTGATTGTAGCTACAGTACGGGCTTAGCAACCCCGAGGTACCGGAGCTAAACGGGGGGCAGTGGGCAGTATTAAAACAATGCAGGAGTCACGTAAGACGATGATAAGAAAAATGGAAATAAGCTAGTAATAAATAAGCAGTCGTGCAATAATTTTGTATAATAAGTTACGCACTTTAAATAAACGAATGAATGAATGATCGAACTCATTGGCCTCTCAAGAGGTATACCCGCCAGAGGTGGAGCTGGATAAGTCTGTGCACTTATCCTGGACAAAGATGTGCGTCCGACGAGACGTTACTGTATGCTGAAATAAAATCCTCGTAACAGTCATATCGTACGGTAATATAACAGATACTGTCGTGATGCAGTGGATGGCAGTGAAAGTACCATAAGTGGCGGTTGTATTCGCCCAAGTACCTAAACACTTTCAGACTGGGAAGACGAATCGTCAAACATGGAACAAGAAAACGATCGAGCCCCGACACTTCAAGATGGAATCAGCGTCGAAGACTGAACTTGCTCGAAATTGTCTTAAAGCAGGAACGACGGAACCGGGAGATTCGTTTCCAGCAAAAAATATCGAGTTCCCTCCGTCGCTGACAAATGAAACTCATTATGCAAATGAGACACCGCACGGCTAAACATTGCACCGTGTAACACGGTTATAACGTCTACTCAGCTACGTCTACTTAGCTACGTCTACTCAACTGCTCCAGAAGCGTCGATCAACAAGGACGTCGCGAAATGCTAACTAAGAAAATCTCCGACAGAAAGGATAACGCGTCACTCGAATCCGAGGACTGCGCAAAGGACACGATGAAGCTATACTACGATGCAAAGGTAGTCCAAACGGAACCAAAATGGAACATGGTCGCCAATGACCGCGAAATCTATGCCTAATTTAAGATACAGTCAGTCCCATAATTCGTACCCTCTATCTCCGTTGAACACATTAACCCTTTGCACTCGAGAGGTGACTCTCACCATTAGGTTTCACGCAGTAAATCTACAATACCTAACGTGTCTTTAGGTTTAATTTCTTTAGAGCTTGAAGTGTCAATAAAATGATTGTCGGCGAGGTAAAGGTGATCTTATTCTCGAATCTATTAGGTTGTCCTAAAAGTTTCTTTCGTGAATTGCATTCAATTATTTCCTGTGGCAGTGTTTACATAAATAGACAATCCAATTTCTTAGGCATTGTTGCTGTAACAGTAATGGAGCGAAATGAATTGTACACAATTTTTTAATGCAACGTAAAACATAAAATATCGTGTATGAATTAATTATTAATAAAACGAAAGAAACTTTTGGGGCAATCTAATAGATAGCTTAGAATTCATGGCAATAGAATGCTAAGAAACATCTCGAGTTGCTGGCAGATACCAGAAAAAAAGGCCTCGAGTGCAAAGGGTTAATTAGGGTTGTGCATCAATAAGCAGGCAGCTCCATTTTTTCAAATTCTTCTCCTTATTTCATCACAAAACGAAAGGAACTTTTCGAATTCGTGATTATGTTCTTAACCTCAAAACCATGAAAAAATGGAGTTACCTCCTTATCGCAGACCACCCCCTCATTTGTCTAAATTAAATGGTGAGCTCGATACTTCCAAACAAATATTTCATTACGAATATGTGCACGAATAAACTTCAGAAAGTATATATTTATATTGAAAGATTGACATCGAAGCATCAAACCTGTCATTTAATTTGGACAAATTTCTTCGATGAACATAGAGGGTACGAATACTGACTGAGTGCAAGTCCAACCCTAAATAGTTGTACAGGTGAAATTGCAGGTGCAACACGAACCTGCGAATCTTTCAAAGCACGATTCACCAAAAGATGGCGATTTTTTTTTTTTAACGAAAATAAATATCCACCGATGGGGCGAACGACCGTGGAATTTTCATCGTACCCGATCATTCGTGTTTTCCACGCGTGCGGTACCGCGAAAAACGAATTTTTTTCTGGCTTCTGAATCAACGATGGCGCAACACTTTAACACCGCGAAAGTGAAACCCGTCCACGCATTGATCGACTGCAGGGGCGAGTGGCGGGAGGGGGACGGGGCATAAACTACGAAGTCCGCCGCCCCCTCACACCCTCCTCCCCACACCCCCCTACCGCCCCCGTCGACGCGACCGCCCAGCCAGCGGGGGTTTTCGCTACTCGTTGAATTTCCATTTCCGTGGAAATCGCGCACTACCACCACCGCCTATCCCATCCCCCTCTTTCACCCCATCCCCCCCCCGTTCACTATTCGTTAACTTTCCGCGTAACTTTTTGCTTTCCCCCAGCCACCCCCGTCGTTCCAACCCCTTCGATTCAGAGGATTTTTCTTCACCCTCGCGTTTCATCGGTTCATCGGCGATGTTAGTCGTTCCCCCTCGATTCATTCATGTTGTTCTCGTACGTAGGGGGCGGGATGAGTGGGTGGGTGTCTCTTTGTTTTCATTTTCTTAAGGGGACGGAAAACGTGTCTGTGATTCTTTTGAGGAAATTCGTCGTGTTGTCTTTGTTCTTTATTTTTCGAGCGTTAGCCACTGTCATCGAATCGAAGCATTCGAGGCTTTCACATTGGGGATTTTAGCCGACGATGCCTTTCTCATTTCGAACGGTTTATATTTTTCATTTTCGGTTTCGATCGTCCTAGATAGGTATTAACCCTTTGCGGTCGTATGTCTACTCTCAGCCACCAAAGCCTTTTTACTGTTCCGGTCGTATGTCTGCTTTCAGCCACTACAACAAGAAACTATCTGAACTTTAATACGTCCGAAAAGGGTTAAATTGTGATTGTACGGGGCTGAGAAAATTCTAAATGAATTTCCAGCAGAAATCCTCGATATCTCCATATTTCTCCACGTATTTCTTTTCATTTAACGCGAGTATTCCGTAAACCCTGAGACCAACCGATGAACCTAACCCCAATAATTTAGAGAGCCATATTCGAAGCCAAGCCACGGAACGAAGTCATGGGAATGCTGGTGGTGAATGATTAGGGGAGTTGGAAGTCAGAACGCGCAGGGCATTGCGCTAACTTTTGGTGAATGACCGTTGCACTCGGCAGTGTGCTGGGCCGAGGCTCTCGACAAAATCGATGCTCGTAAAGGGCATGTGCAATGTTTCCCTCGCAGCGTTTCATTTTCACTCGCAAAATCGTGTCCCGGGGAATTCCATTCAACTTGAATTCCGCTCGGCCAAAACTTACTGGAAAAGTAGTATTCTATTCTCGAACGTTCGCGAGACACTTTCGATCTTGCGATGAAAGAAGTTGCCGGATATTATTTAATTATTATTTCGATGCACGCTGCTCGGAAATTGATTTATGTACGAATGTGTCTTCCGATCGTGGAATTATTGAGAAACTCGAAGGTCCGGTCTCCCGATATAAATGCACGTAGAGCCATTAATCTCTAAACGTACAGTAATGCATGATGAATAAACTCAGCTTTTCGCCATTTATTCGACCGATTAAATCTTCATCTACTCATTGTGTAATATTTCTGTTCACGTTTCGAATTTTATCGAGTGTTCCAGTGTGTAACAGATGAAAATGTGTTACTTGCATCATTAATTCGTCATTCAAGACGATTATTCAACCGTGGATTAGTCGAATACATTTCCTACTCTTCCAGAGTGGCGTATTATCTCCCCAATTTAAATTCAATATATCCCAGACAAAAAGGTATGTTTACCTTTAATCCATTATTCGAAGCTTTTATTCAACCGCGAATAATTACTCAAATAAATTTCCTACTCTTCCAAAGTGTCGTACTATCTTCCTAATTAAAATTCAAATTTAAATTCAATATATCCCAGACAAAAGTTGTCCATGTTTACCTTTAATCCATTATCCGAAGCGTTTATTCGACCGAGTATTTACTCGAATAAGCTTTCTCTCATCCAACACGAGGCACCTCGCAATTAAAATTTCAATTTCAACTCGCTCGATGAAAATTTATCTTTCCTTTCTCGTTCCGAGACGTTCACCCAACCGAATAATTCCTCGAATGACTTTCCTTGAAACATCGGAGTTCGAATTCGATATAAAACGAGCGAAACAGCGTCCGTCATGCCAAAGTGTCGTTCGAGCAGGAAAATTTCGCCCATGTTCGCGCAGTACTCACGCCTTTTGGTGCATCGGTTCGCGCGACCAGCTCCTTCGAGTCCGCGTTGCGGTTGGTCACGGTGCTGGTGGCCCGGAGGGTTGATTTTCGTTGCGGATAAAAAATGAAACGGTCACCCCTCGTTTCCCCTTCTACGTGATCCTGTGATTTCTCAGGGAGATCGGCATCCCGCCGAGTCTGTGGACACCCGGGACCCACGGCCGGCCTCGCGTTGAGGGACGTAACGCGCCGGTGTTGCTCAACATTTAATTAACCGAATTGCACCACCCCCGTTTCACGACGAGGCGCAAAAATTCGTCGAGCGTCGATAAGGCCGATCGCTGCCGGCTCCCCCACGCAGAGCCGGTCCTCTCACCACCTATTCACGACGCTTCTATCGATTATCAGGACATCGAGAAAACGAAATTGGTTGGAACCTGGCGCTGCCGTTGCACCCGGATCAACCGTTGGACCACTCTCTCCCTTCTCGCTGTTTATCAACAACAATCCCTCCGAGTAGCACCTCGCGGTCCCAGACCCCTTCGATCCGCACCACCCCCGCGCTCCCCCACCTCCTACACGATTAACCAGAATCGTTGATATTCGTCGTGAACTATCCGTGGATCCACACGTAACTCTCTCTTTCTCTCTAAATTCCTCACGGAAACGCACACGCGAGCCACTTCCGACGCACTTCACCTCCTTCGGTCTAACCACCCCCTCCACCCACCCCCGTTTTTACTTTCCCAGGTGTAACAACCGGCGGGTACCGGACGCACGAAACACCGTCGCGGACCGTTTGCGAACGATCGGGACGTATCCTCGTCGAGGACGAGCCTCTCTTCGTGCCACCCTTATCCCTCGATCACTGGGGATCGCGGTTTGCCGATCGTTCGACGAACCGCTCGAAGCACACGTAACGACCGTTCGTTTCCCGCTGACCGTAATCCGAAAAATGACACCTGACTCGAAGAGGGGGCGGCTCGGACACGAGGGTCCCGCGATTTCGCGTTTTCGCGACCCGTTTTTGTTGTTTTTTTTTTCGAAGGTGGCCTCCGCCTTCGGGGTCTACTTCGGATGGCACACGCAGAGAGCGGTGTGTGGAACTCGGGTAGACCTGACCTAGCCCAACGCGAGTCGGCTTGGCTCGTCCTCCCCCTGCGTCGGTATTGGTCGCTGGCTATCCCTCTCTCTCTCCGTCCTGCTTCCCTTTCTAACGAACGCGGACGCGGTGGTGTGCCAGCAAAGCTGCCAGACCAGAGCAGAGGTGGTGCATTTCTCTGCGCTGCGCTTTCGATCGACCCGTTGCCAGAGGTTCCCTTCCCTCAGCCCCTCTACAGGCCCCCTGGCCTCTCTCCCTCGCCCTCCGAGAGCCGTCTCTCTTCATCCATCGGCCTGTCAGCTGGCCCTCCCTCTTCGATCAACGCGTCTCTCTTCGTCCGTCCCCTACCACCGCGTAACGTCTCGTCCTTGTTCATCTACAATGGGCATCCTCGTCCTTCCCACCCCTTCGCGGCAGCTCTCGTGCATTTCCCTCTTTCGTCCTCCTCGCTCTCGTTGCCTGCTTCGCCGCCTCTCCCTCGGCCACGCTCTCGTTTACCCCTTTCAACCCCTCTTGCTACTCCACCGCGTGCAACTGTGGCCCCCTCTCTTTCCCTCACACTTCGTATATATGTATATTTATATATATATATATATACATGACTATATATATTTTTTATATTTTTTATTTTTTTGTCTTTCTATCATTTCCGTTTATACGGTTCGTTGTGTAGTCACATTTTCAATTTTTAAGCATCGAAGTATCAGGGCGAGTCGGTTTTTTTGAGAATTCGCGGTAGCGTGATTAATTGATAAAAATTGGGAAGGAAGTAGATATTCGTGGATGGTGTTCTGCGAGGGGACTTCGATATTTCATGCATCTTCTGAGAATTGTCTTGGTTTGGACCAGCTGATGAGAAATCGTAAGACGGAAGTGGAAAGTTAATGTTTGTTCGGGGGGAGGGGGGTATTTAAATAGCGCACCGGGAATTGTGGATACTTTTCTGATTGAATGTTGATACTTGAAGAGTAGTGTTTGGGTAATTGTGTTTGAGTAGCGATATTCGAATGGTGGTATTCAAACGGTAACATGCAGGCTATGGTGTTCGAATAGCGGTATTCAAACGATAATATCCAAACTGTAATGTTCGAAAAGAGGTATTTGATTTATGATATTCCGAACAATGGTATTCGAATAGGGGTATTCGAACGGTAACATTCAAGCTATGATATTCGAATAGGGGTACTCAAATCCTAATACCCAACCTATAATATTCGTAAAGAGTTATTGGAATTATGATATTCAAACAGTGATATTCCAAAAGAGGTGTTCGAATAGTAATACTCGAGTAACGATACTCTACAAATAATGTATTTCGAGAAGGGTTCAAACGGAAAGTAATAAGTACAAAGGTCCCGTGGAATCGTTCGTGGGTACACGCGAACGAGCGAATAAAAATAGCGAGCGATAAAAAAAAATGTTACAAAAAAAAAGTGTGAAAGCACATCGAGTGGGGGTTGTCGGTTAAAAGTGCAACTAGCCAATAAGGTAGCGCGCTTAATTATCGTCGGGATCTTGATTCCTAGGGTGAATTCGAATGGGTTTCGCAAGACGTCTCGGTTTTGGCGCGGGGGGGAAGAGGGGAGGGGGGGGGGGTGTGGTGGTGGTTTATGTAACGTGTAAAATCGATAGGGCGAGCCGGCGGGCGAATGATCCAAGAAAAGAAGCGTTTACCCTCTGGCACGCAATTAGGAGCGAAGAATATTGGACTGCGGGAACGGACGGAATACGGAACAGGCCGCGTGAAAATGTCACCTGACGTTTAATACGATTTAGAGGGCTGCACTTATCGCGGTGGCTGCCTCAGACGTTTCGCGGTTCATTTAATTCGACGATCGAGGCGGAGGGGAAATGTCGTTTCATGGGGTCTCTCTAGGACGGGAGAAAAGAAACGTTGACCGAAACGGAACGAAATAAAGGACGAAGCGAGAAGAAAGGGACACGCTATTTCCAGCAGTCATTTTTTAATAAATTTTCGTCGCTGCCTTTGAATGTTCAAAAAGCGGGGTAACAGAAAGAGTCTCTCTTAAACCGTGCCCATAAAGCGACGTTGGTTATGCCTCTGTTTACAGAAATAATCCGCATTGTGGTAGAATTAAGCGGTCCGTTTTGTCCGTAGAACGTTTTCAACCCCCTCGTTTGATCGTTACGCGTGTGTTTTTCACCGTGGGTGAAACTGCACGGTCCAAAACAAATTCGACATGTGGGCAGAAACAAAATTCTTCCGGTTGACGATCATAAATGAGAAGGTGTTGTTTATATACGTGTACGTATACAGTATTTTTTTTTTCATTTATCGTCTTTAGCCAAGAAAGTATTTTTTTTTTATATTTGATAAATATATGATGTATAATTCTTCGTATTCCTCTCGATTTAGATTTAAAAAAAAAATAATCGAACGACTATTTTCCGATTCGTGTGGTCGTTCGACGGGACTAGAAGACGCGCGACGACCACGGGCCGAACGATAGGGGAAGCTCTAGTCAACATTGTCATCGAAGGACAATTTCTTCTGGTCTGGTAAATTTTCAAGCCAGACGGCCGTCTACAAAAATCCTGCGGTGTTTTTCTCCCGTCCTTGTTTACTCCTCCTTTGAGCGACTGGTTTTTCTAACGGTGCGTCCCTCTCGCACGGTTTCTCCGCGTCCGTTGTCCTCTCGCAACCCCTTCACGGGGACGTGCATTTAACCCCAGCGCCACCCTTTTGCTCACAACTCCCACCCTCCTTTCCCCATTCACGGCTCGGTGCATACACCGATCATGTACGAGCCGCGCGAATGTAAATCGGCCCAAATCGATCCTGACCGGTCTACAATCTCCACAATTTTCACCCCCTTCCCCTTCTCCTCCCTGGATCTTTTATCGATACGCGATCGACATCCGTTACATTACCGACACTCGAGCCGTTCAAAAATGCAAGCGTTGAATATTTATAGCTGTCCGTAGAGAGACGCTTAATTTTAACATTTAACGCTTGCATTATTTGAAAGATCGTTAAATTGAATTGTTTGGTATTTATGGTTTTTCCGTTTTCATTCGAAGAAATATCGACGACATGGTTATAATGCGTTCGTTCAATTTGTCTCAATTTTTTGGAATACTTTACACTTATGTTTACGTGACTCGGAGAGAAGTAGATCGATACTAATTCCTTAATTCAAACAAATACTGAAGACATCCTTATACGGGAGCCTTGAATTTTTCTAAATTTTTATTGGGATACTCTACTCTTCTATTCGCATGATTTATACTATACTACACGGCCTTAAATTTGTCTAAATTTTTTGGAATACCCTATTCCGCTATTTACATGATTTTTCCTCCCTTAGAGAGAAGTGAATGAATACTCATTCCTTGATTCAAACAAATACTAAAGACATCCTTATAATGGGACCTTAAATTTGTCTAAATTTTTTCGGATACTGTACATTTATATTTACATGATTTTTCCCCCCCTAGAAAGAAGTAAATACTGATTCCATAATTCTGGCGTCTTAAATTGTCTAAATTTTTTGGGATACTATACTCTTCTATTTACATGATTTACACTATACTGGGGCCTTTAATTTGTCTAAATTTTTTGGTACACCCTACTCTTCTATTTACATGATTTTTCCTCCCCCAAAGAGAATTGAATTAATATTCATTTCTTAATTCAGACAAAAACGACATCTTTATACTGGGGCCTTAAACTTGTCCACATTGTTTAGAATACCTTACACTCATATTTAAACCAACTCCTCTCCCCCCTCACCTCAGAAAGTATCGAATGAATACCCCTTCCCTGGTTCAAACAAATATCGAGGACATCTTCGATACTTGGTCCTCAAATTCACTCCAATTTCGTCGAATACTTCGCGCTTGTATTTAAATAAACTCTCCCCCCTCCCAATCATCCATCCTCTCAAAACATCCCTGCAACGACTAGGATCCATCTACACATCCTAACCTCTAAATAAAAAAATTCCATTTACCCTTACCCCCTTACCCCTTACAGTCTCAAACTAGCTATCTCAACGAGTCGGTGAAAATTGATCGGCCAACTTCCAATCCTCGCGAGAGTAATTTTTCGCGACGGTAGTTTCGGAGCACCGAGTGTATGGAATCCGCCTGGCCCAGACCCCGGGCCAGAGTCACGGCCACTCGAGATCGGTAACCCCGTTCACTTTGGCCAAACGACTGTCGCTGCGCGCGGCTCTTTTTTCGTCTACGCGTCATCGTCGACGGCCTAGCTCTTCGGCGATCATCGACACCTCGTATAACAGAGAGGGAGGTGGGTCGTCGAACTTGCGCGTACCCTAATCCCGCAGACCGGTCTCGATTCCATCTGGAAGGTTACGCGAACGATATCTGTCGCGCTGACGCTTATAAAGGGCCGATACCCATCGGGAGATAACGCGGATAACACCTTCACGCAGAGATGGACAAAACCGTAAACTTCGAATAAATCTGAAGTTTGCCGATATGTTTGTTTCGTTTTCTCTTTTCAACATTTCCCAAAGAAGGAAACGAGACAAACACATCGGCAAACTTCAAATTTATTCGAAGCCTAGGGTTTTGCCCATCGCTGCCTTTACACCATTATAACTGAGACGGTCGTTCACCGTGAACGCCTCTACGCGTCTCCCAGCGAGTAAACAAGCCTCCTCTAAAACGAATCTCCCTCTCGTAATTAACGCGGTCAGATCGACACCTTCGGCTCGGAGCGTGTCCTCGGAAGCCCGCGTATTTTTCCGCTCGGAAGTAACAAATCGCGGTCTGTTGAATCACGTATCGATGCAAGTAGTATAGGACAGCAGGGGTTTCGCGAAGTGTTGGAATGCCGAGATACGGGAGGCTCGCGTGGGAGTCGACGAAGATGGCGGGATGAGCTCGCGCGGGACCGAACGGCCGTTCGATTCTTGAGGCCGTTAGGCCGGGGCCACACTATGCGTTTTTGCCGCTGCGATTATGACGGATGCGGTCATCCGGTTTGTGACGTTGCATAGAATCAAATGAGAGGTGCTACACTAGTGCGGCGCTGCCGCATCCGTCGAACGCCACCGCAGCAGACTGCGGCACGCTGAACGCACCGGACCGTCGCATCGTGGCGGAGACATGTCAAAACACGTGTATTCATATGGCCCCTGTTCACACTACACGGTTTTCCCGCATCGTTCTTATCAATTTTTATCGTTGTGTGTCCTGTGTGTGTCCTGGTCTTTCTTCTGCACTTATAGACCGTCTCAACTTTGTATTCTGTTTCGAAATATGTGGTCTTAAAATTTCTAGTAATTCATCGAATGAATTTATTGACACTCGGTAATAACTAAAAAACTTATCCTTAAAGTTGCGGATGTTAGCAAAAAAAAATTTGAAATCTATTGTTTCGCTCCGAAAAAAAATGGACGAACCCAATAATTACGACGTATCGGTTCACGCAAGAACCCTTCTGCTTCCATAGCACACGTAATTCTCAAAAATTGATTCGTATTCATGTTATCGTTTCGATAGTTCAGACGAGACTGCGTTAAAATCTCAGCAATGTATCATGTAGTACCCTTCCAGTTAAATCGCGTCCGCTTTCGCCACAGCGACGAAAACGCATAGTGTGGCCCCGGCCTTAGAGGAAATCGGTGACCGGTCCTGGAAAAATTGACGATCGCGAGCGGATAGTTGGCTCGGGTCGGACTGCTGCGCTGCTTTGATGTTCGGTCTCTAAAGGGGATTCGGTTGAGCAGCTTTGGCTAGGGCGGTGGAGGATGGCTTGTTTAAATGACGCTCGGTCGGGCCCTGAGTGTGTCACTTAGGTGAAATTTAGTTTCGAAGATCTTGTTTAATTTTGTTGTTGTTGTGTAAAAATATTGTACGGCTCGAATCCAATTTGCAAAAGCAAGATTAGCATTTCAAGTGGCTTTCGGGAGATTTCTGCTGGCCGTGCGCCACTGCGGTGTATTGACTCGCAATAATTCACTCGCGGGTGGTTCCCGAAATTAATAGAATATCGCGACGGGGCGTGATTTACTCGTAATTTCGTGGAAATGCCGGCGACGACGGAATCAAATTTATAGTAGTAATTGCGCTTTATCGGCGCCAGGTCATACCGCGTCTCTGTTCATTCGCGCCATCTTGCTTTGGCGTTCAGACAAAAGCGATTCCGCTTTAATTCCCCTCGTGCGAATTTCGACGAATTTTGTGACCACCTTTGGCTTCGCGAATTTGAAAATAATTCAGTCGAATCGATCGTTGTTAAAAATTTGCTAATAATGCGTTCGAAATTAAACGATACCTCTGGGTCAAATAATTCCATTTGCAATTTCCATTTGGAAAGTAGTTCAAATTTTAATTCGTAGAGTTTAGTTTTTAGTAGTTTATTTTGTGCCAATATATAAACCCATAATTACAAAAGTGGTCTCAAGTCAAAATTGAAAAAAAAGTGTGCGTATTAGTCATTTCACATCACATTATTTTAATCTAAATTGATTGAATGTAATTTTTTTTTTTCAAGAAATATCTGACAGACCACTTTCATAATTACGGGCGCGTATACAGGTGTTCGTTTCGAAAAGTGTCGAAAGAGTTTATTTCGAATAATTCACAAGTACCGAAATAGAAGTGCCTATAAATGGGCGTAACGTGGAATAATTTATAGCGTAGAGATAAAAGAGCTTGAACCTGTTTAGTTTGAATAGTTTATAAGAGTGTCGAAATAGAAGTGTCTGTCACTAGGTGTAATATCGAATAATTTATAAAACCGTTTATTTTAAAACTTTGGAATACATCGCTTCGTTCACGAATGTTCTCGTACGCTACAAAATGTGTTCCAAATTTCTTGCACGTTTGGGTCGATACCATAGAATCTAAACGAGAGGCTTTTACAATCAAGGCTAATCAAAAACTAATCGAAACAATCTCAATTATATTACTAAACCTCCCTCTCTAACTTAAAAAATGCATCGTACGAATTCAAACCTACGTTTCTGACCATAATTTCGTACCATCTTTTATTTCGAGAATTTTTCTTGGCCCGAGCGAGTTCCTTTGTCAGCGAGATTCGATCCCAGAGCACGATATCTCGATGCGGCACCGGGAGCGACTCGCGCGGATACGTGGGCGAGGTCGTCGAACCGCAAATTCGTGTGACGAAATTTCGTCGAGCAGCGCGCCCGCACCGCTGGTCCGTCCGAAATTTCACTTTTCGAGGGACATACGCGCGCACGTGCAACCGCGTCGCTGAGGCGCACGCACACGCTAGCACGAGTCACCTTGCGAATTTCCACGTTGCCGAGCCCTCCTAGCGAAAGAAGTTTCCGCGTGAATCGCCGACGCGACTACTAACCCAGATACGTTCCCGGGTCGTCGATCTTTTCCCTCCTCGGAGGAACGACTGTACCAGATATATTAATTTCCTTCGGTACGAACGCTTCTCGTGAGAATCGCGTCGGGATCGTCGCGATTTCGGCACGACACGCTCACTTCCGATCTTTTTTGGCGAGATCTAAATATTACACACGATGACACTACTATTTCATCGAGCTTATAAGTATTCAAAATATGGAGGTTTGGATAATTTTGGTGAATATTTATTTAGAGTAGGTCAATGATTTTGACAGTTGTGAGAAATTAATTATATTAGGTTTTATCCTATTTTGTATATTCATTTTTGTTGGAGGATTCTTAATAATTTTAGTCGATCGACTTCACTCATTAAAGACAGACAACTTCAGACAAAAATCTGATGAAAAATCTCCTCAAAATATGACTACTCTTATACGCTATTCAAAATGTGTAGGTTTAGATGTTTTTGGTGAATATTTATTTAGAGTAGGTGAATGATTTTGACAGTTGAAAGAAATTAATTATATTAAATTTTATACTATTTTATATATTCATTTTTGTTCGAAACTCTTAATTAATTTTACTTAATCGACTTCACTTCAGACAAAAATCTGATGAAAAATCTCATCAAAAAATTGCCTACTCCAACATTCATGAAAATATTTTCAATTTCTATTTACTAAGCATATTATACTTAAAAGAAACTCCCCTAATCTCTTATCTCCGCAATTTTTACCTACCAATTTTTCGTCTCAAAATACACATTTGCTTTTTTCATACCACAGCGAAAACCCTCTCTCCTCCCCCTTAACAAGAAAACATTTTAGAAATTCCTTTTGACCAATTCGAAAGCTACAAATTGAATTATTTAAAACCTACATAAATTTTTCAGTTTCAATTGAAAACGTTGTTTGCTAGAATGGTAGAGTTCCCGTGGACGGTTGTAACGCCATCCCCTGGCGCTCGTTGTGCTGAAAGCGATGCTCCCCGTTGTTTCATCGATTCGAGGCGCTTTTCAGCGCCGGTCGAAAGGGAAATTAAAGCTTCCTCGATCCTTTGTCGCCCCCGGGGCTGAACGTCGGCGAAACGGCTGTCGCCGAGGCACCGCGAGTTTCTAATCAGACGCGCGTAATAGCGGCCGCGAATAGAAAACCGAATGTGAACCGGAAATGCCGTTTCCATGGAACCCATTCGAATCGAACCGTTCCATGGTGCAAGGTGGTTTACCTCTCTCGTTCCACACTCTCGTAACTGTTACTTTAGAGAATAACGGGGCCCCCTCGCGCTCGCGCGTGTATCGCGCCGATTGCGTGCGCTTCGCTACACGCGGATTTCCGGGAATAACGGGCAGAAATTTTGTTTAGAACCTCGGCACGCGAAACGGCCGAGACGCCGATGTTTACGAATTTCATCTTCGCCTTGAAATATTATCGTTCGAAGCGGTCTTACGAAAAGGGGCCACTCGGTTTCGCGTTAAAGAATGTTCTGGAGGAGTGGTTAGGAGGCGCAAGAAGTTAAATATTTTTCCAGATTCCCTTCGAAATAGTAGTTCTTTAAATACCGGAGCAGAGAGAGGTCATTTTTTGAGATCATCCGAGAATGAATTTTCTTTCCATCTTTAAGTGGTTGAAAACGAAGATACAATAGTATATATTTATGTATATTTGTTTTACTTAATAAATATTTCGAGTCTCATTCATTTGGTTGTCGTCTACCTTTTGAAATTTCTTTTTAATCATTTATTCTCAAATTTTCATCGACTCGAAAATGGAGAAAAAAATTCTTGCTACATCTCAAAAAATGTCTACTTTCCACTTCGATAATCCATTCACTTCAAGAATAACTGCTTCAAAGACATGTAAAGAATATTCACGATTTACTTGCAGAAACTTTATTCATAAATATTGAGATTTCGAACCGAAACCTTATTTTTATCAAAATAAAATATAGCCCATGTAAGAGACACCGTGGCTTTTTACTACTGGAAAAAATTGTAGAGTCGGTTCAGTAGTTCCACAGTTTACGTACGAACAAATTTTACCTCTTTGTAATATTAGTGTAGAATCTATGTTCGTAAATAAAGTCGTGGCATCGCGACACACGTGAAGGGGAGAATATTTTTTGGAAGTAAATTGTGGATATTCATTACATGCCTTTGAAGTAGTTATTCTTGAAGTGGATGAATTATCGAAGTGGTGAGTAGTTCCATTATTGATTCTATGAGAATTTGAAAATGAGTGGTTAAAAAGAAACTTCAAAAGATAGATCACCATCAAATGAATGAGACTTGAAATATTTATTAAGTAAATAAATATACATGCACTTATATTTTCACATCTCCTTATACACTTGATCGTGGTCAACCGTATCAATCGTATCTACCGGAATTCCTACAGTAGAATGGCCCCCGTCAATGGTCAGCCAGTGTGACCGGACGAAAACGTCGAATTCACGAAAACGATCTCGATCGAGGGACCCCATTAGCCAGAAAGGCGAGGGTTCCGAAGGTCAGAAGCCCGCGGAGTTGTCGCATCAAATATTCATTTCGTGTTCTCCCGATGGTTAAGAAAGGTCTGGACGCCTGTAAGAAGGTCGATGCTACGCCGAGTCGCCCGGGGTCGACGAACCTTAAGGCTTTGAACCGGGACATGTTGCGTTCAAGCTTTTTTGTAGAAAGTGCTGTTACTCCGATGATCTTGCAACAACGAACTTCGTTTCTTTGCTCGGCAAAGAAAAACCTTCTACTATTTTCTGGCCCCACGTCCCCCCCACCCCCTCCCTCTTGGGGCTCAGGGGCCCGGTCCGTTAACTGATTTGAATTTTCATGAGCACCGCCAACCACCCCGGCCGAAAATTATTCGAGGAATCCTTGGGACCGCGGAACCATTTTATTTTGGCGACGTCGAATGAAATTAAGTTGTTTTTAGTATTCGAGTACAGAGATTCTGTTCGAATACTCGAGTGCTCGAGTACTTTTCAAGTGTTACTTAAAGGATATACTTGAGTATTTGTGTACTTTTCAAGTTTTCCTTTAACGATACTCGAGTATTTGAGTACTTTTCAAGTTTTCCTTAAACGATACTCGAGTATTTGAGTACTTTTCAAGTTTTACTCTAAACGATATTCGAGTATTTGGATACTTTTTCAAATCTTACTCAAACGATACTCGAGTATTCGAGTACTTTTCAAGTTTTCCTTTAACGA
>NC_071980.1:11225566-11228738 GCF_026283585.1 Hylaeus volcanicus
GTTTTACTCTAAACGATACTCGAGTATTCGAGTACTTTTCAAGTTTTACTTAAACGATACTCGAATACCTATCAACCACTCGAAGCTCGAATAGTTCAAACGCCCACGAAACATCGAACCTCTCGATAATTTATCACCATAAACTATCATTACTCTCATAATCTTAAAAATTATTTTCCTGCAGAAGAAATATATTTCTCATTTCGAACTTTGACATATTCCTCCTACTTCTTATCGCTATAGTATTTTTCCCCCCAACGTAACGATTAATTCACTGAAATTCCCAACTTAAAAAATACCTTCCTATCGTTTCCATCGTACTTCTTCCCTATACAAAAAAAAAAAATTCTCTTATGTAGGTCCCCGTGGAAAAACGACGAGACATCGGGAGTGTCATTCGGAGTCTATCTCTATCCGCGGAAACGTCCGAGTGGGACCTCGTGTCGTATCCCCCCTGGATCGCGTCGATACCGGGCCCCGTTACTCGTCTTGTTTCATTCCGCGCGAGTTGGTCCCACTCGCGAAAATCAAAGTCCCGTTTCCGTTTCGCGTTTCTCGAAGCCAGCCGGCTGGCTAGTCTTTAAAGGCCGACGTACTCTCGGCTGGTAGCAAAATGTAAACCGGAAAAGCAACGAGCAAGTGAATTAGCGAAGTGAGTTCGCGATTGCCCCCCGCTCCCGCCCTCCTCCATTCCACCTCCTCCTCGACCCCGCGGCTTACAACCCTCCCTCCCGCTTCAGTCATTGGTTAGCACCGTTCGCGCCACCTCCGTCTCCTCGCCACGTCCTTCTCTCTCGCCGTTCGCCAGGCCACCTTCCATTCTCTCTCGCCACGGATCTGAAAGAAGGTCTCTGCCGGTCATTGTCCCACTTGGAGGTCTACTTGGACTTGGACTTGGACCACACCATAGGCATGGTGCGCTGAGTAACGAGGTTCCGATACCCCCATAGGGGACCCCGTTTTGCGCCTATATTCTACACGCAACACGTACGGGAGAACGTTTCGCGGACAGGGACGGACGGGGACAGTGGTCGCAGCGCGGTGAACGAACTTGGACGCGCCGTGCCCCGTGGGGCCCGCGCGAAAATCCTCCCGAACCAGCTCGCAGGCGTCCCCCTTGCGCAGCCGACGACGTTTCGGCGTAATTAATAGACGAACGTAGCGTTTCTTCACCCTTTTACGTGGGAATATTTATCGTCGGGGTTCGGATCCCTATTAGAGATAGCGAGAAAAATCACTAACAGTGATTTTTCACGGTGATCACACAATCACGATCGCAGTCGTGATTAAACTTCGATCACGACCGTGATCCGGAAGATGGCGTTTCGGAAGCGGTTCATGTTAACCTTTTGCACTCTGCACCATCTCGTTGCAAAACATACGAACAGGAATTGCATTACATAAAATAGTCTAACTTTGGAAACGTGTCGCTTTTGGTATTAATTACACTTGATTATAAATTCTTTTAGCTTTCTTGATGCGGTGACACCACTACAAACATAAATCCTTTATGGTGTTACTAACAAAATTTGTTAGACTTACGATGTCCCCTCATAGAGGACATCCGAGTGCAAAGGGTTAATTGTTATCGTTAGTGTCTCGCTGTCTCCTCTTAGCGGAAATTCAAGAAACTACAAATGAGTCAAATTTAAATTTTAGTCAAATTATATTAATATTGCTTTTAGACTATATTATAATACATATATGATCTAAGAACAACATAATTCGTGAAAAATGAAAAGAATGTTGTTTACCAATCAGATGGGATCACGATGAATCACGAATCACTGTGAAAAATCATCGTGATTGAGAATGAACGTGATTGAATCACGAGTGATTCAAAAGTAGCAGTTCTAGCCATCTCCATTCCCTATGGCGGCGAGTCGGGCATCGAGGGATAAACACCTCTGGCCCTCCGCGATCTAATATCTGTTGTATGCCAACATAATCTTTGTATTAGCTTTAGTTACGATAACACTGTCTTCTTCTCATCCTCCGTCAAACTCCAGCAGCAAACATTCCAAATTTCTTCCTTCGATAACTGATGATTTCAACCTGACTAGTCATCCCGGACCTCGACCTCGCTACCTCTCTTTTGCTGACCACTAAACTTAAGATAATTACTATCCTTCCATTTTCTATCTTTCCCGAACCTATAATGCCCACTACTTTTCCCTTTGAACTCAGAATTGTCCGAACCGTCTCGGTACAAGGATCTATAGCCAGCACCACGCGTATACCTTTGTTAACTTCGTTCAATTTCGCTCGACGTTGTGCTTGTTAAATAATAATAAAGTAACGAATCAAGCGGAATACAACATATCTTCCAAGCGCTTCTTCGATAACTTCCTGCTCCTCGTCACATTTTCTGTAACAACCGCTCCGTTAATATAGCGTTCTCCGTTAATACAGCGTTAGGGTCCCCCGAGCTCGTCTCGATTTTTCCCTGGGTCAGGTCGACGCCGTGGAGAGGGGGTCTCGGGCGCGAAAATTAGTCCACGACACGCGAGCGCGGCGCGAGGCGATCCGCCCCTGCATATCGCCACGTACAGGCGTCGAAACCAAACCGCGTCACTCGCCTAACTGTACATAGGCTTGTGTGTACCAAGGTACCGTACAGGTACGACGCGACCAAACGGTCGTAAAACCATGAATACGCCTGGAACGTTTGCACGTGGGCCACCGTGCGCGCACGCCCGTTCCCTCCCGCTGTCTATGCGTGTACAGGTGCGTAAAAGCACCGTTGCGCGGCAAACGCGAGGCGGAAGGCGCGGCCAAAAGTAAAACCGAATTCGTTTTCGGTAGGACTCACGGCCGGCGGTGCTTATCTTGCACGTCTTATCTCTCCATCCTTCACTTTTCCTAACCGCGGAACGTCCCGCGTGTTCCCCGCGCAGCTGCCTCTCCCCCGCTGGCGAACTTTTTGAGAGGATGTTCGATCGAAAGAGGAGATACTTTTTATTGGAGTGTTGCTGATTTGGTGTCGATTGCTATTTGCGTTTGAGAGTGCGGTTGAGAATGGTTAAGGGAGTACTCGTTAGATTTCTTCTTGGGAGGATGTTGGAAAATAATTAATAAATTATGGAGCTTGCAAGGTAATCGAGTGGGGATTTTTGGGTACCTTCTAATGGTGCAGAAGCACCTGTGTGCAAAATTTGGAGTGTCTAGGTTT
>NC_071980.1:11228748-11230557 GCF_026283585.1 Hylaeus volcanicus
TAATGGTGCAGAAGCACCTGTGTGCAAAATTTGGAGTGTCTAGGTTTCGTAGTTCTTTGTGTATTAAATCTTATTGAGAATGGTTAACCGATTACTGATTGGATTTCTTCTTGGGAAATGTTGGAAAATATTTAATAAATTATGGAGCTTGCAAGGTAATCGAGTGGGGATTTTTGGGTGCGAAAGCACCCGTGTACAAAATTTTGGAGTGGCTAGGTTTCGTATTTCTTTGTGTACTAAATTCTAAACGTGGCCTGAAAGTTGATTAAGTTTGGGTAGTTTACTTAGGGACTGTTCTGTGTGGCAAGTGACGCTCAAAAGTGGACACTTGTAGATTGCGGTGCACTATCGACTCTCTTTCTACTATTTTTCAGGCTCCTTGAAGTCAAATCTAGGTTGGCAGTTACTCTCTAATATATATTTTTCTATATATTTATTCTATATATTTTCTAGATAATACGAGATCGAAAAGTAATGTCATTTCTTGTACAATAACCTCTTCACGCTCTTCGGCCATATATGTGGACGTTTAGTTTTTTATAATTACAGTTACTGTCGATAATAAAAAGAATGCAAATTTGATAATAATTTATTCACCACAGAATCCCTTAACAAGATGAGTAGAAACAGTATGGTCTCGACTGCACTGATAACGTTATTTCGGACGTACAGTTAAAAATATAACAAAATCGCGAAAAATAAATCGTCCTCGAAGAGGTTAAATTCGAATAAAAATATATTCTCAATAAGACTCTATTTTTTCAACCAACTTCGAAAAGGAGGAGATTACTCGTTTCGACCTATACTCTTTCTCTTACATCTGTTCATAATCAATTAAATAACGACCCTCGTTATCGTCAGCCTTTTGCCATCTAGTCTGCAAATTTTAAATGCCAGATCGATTAAAAAAAAAAAAAAGAAAGAAAATACATATCGAATTGAGTAAGCTCCTCCTTTTACGAAGTCGAGATTCACAGAAACGACATTACTTTCCAGTCCACCTAATATATCGCCCTGTAAAATACGCGAGACATACGAAGTCAACGTAGAAGTAAAAATTAAAAAACATAAACAAACTATAATCGAATACTCCTCAGAATTTTAGAAAACGAGGGTTAAGCACGACCACCCTAAGAGCGCCTGTGCGTCGTAAAAGGAATGGCCGGCGTCCTCCGGCTCTTACGTAACCGAAAGGCGAGGAGATGAATCGAGCCGTGCCAGGTCAGAGACATCGTCCTGTATCCTGGGGTTCAGGACCTCTCAGGGCCGAGGTAGGGGAGAATTCGTTGAACCTCGCGAGCTTATCGCATCGACCGGTGGCGAGCATTCGCGCCCGATCGTGATTAACCGATCGAACCTTGGCGGCCCTGAATTTGTTCGATATCGTTTCATCGATCTCGACTGGGACAATGATAGTCGGAGAGCGCTCGGATCGTTCCTCATCGTCGACGAAGTCACGAACGGACCGTGACCGAGCCTGGTCCTTTTTCTCAGCTCGCTCGTGACATTCTAAATTCAGTTTGCACCGAGGAGAGTGAGTCAGGGTACTTCGAAACGGGAGGCAATTGGAGGATTGGGGTAGTTTTCGGGGTTGGAGAAGATTTGGAAGTTTTGGAGGGGAAGAACAGTGTGGGAAGAGAAAAGTGTTGGGTCTTGGTATTCGTGAATAGTCACTGGTCGATATTTCTATGTTCGAATGTTCGAGCAGTGTAGGTTGGATACTGTTAGGATGCTCGAGTATTCGAGTGCTGTTCAGATTCATCTTCGAAAACTCGGTTAATCAAGTCCTACGTAGGTTGAATGTTATTA
>NC_071980.1:11230567-11233512 GCF_026283585.1 Hylaeus volcanicus
CTGTTCAGATTCACTTTGAAAACTCGATTAGTCGTGTCCTACGTAGGTTGGATACTATTAGGATGCTATTCAGATTCACTTTGTTACTGAAACGCTCTTCGAATAGTATTCGCATACTACTCAAGATTCCAATTACGGTAAAGTCTTCTCAAATGCACAAGCTCGGGACTGAACTTGTGCGTTTGTCGTAAAGTTCGTATATTTTCCGACGTTTGCCGACGAGCTTCGAACATATAGTAGAGAGAATAAAGAAGAGGGCCCGATCGAAGGGATCCCAGCCCCAGTTGAGGCGAGGCGTACGGAAAAGTATCGTGTGTGCCGTTAAAACCGAGCGTCTCGCAAAAGTACAAGTGGAAACGGAGGGTGTCCGGTCGGCCGTGGTGGAACTCCACTCTCGAGTGGTCCTGGTCGACGTCTGGCCGTACGTGGTCGGCCGCTTTCAATGGGGACACGTGATCGGCAGAGTACGGCAGTGGTGGAGGTCGACCGGCTGGTTTGCGCTGCTTGTTCCCTCTCTTTCCTTTCCGTTCCTTCTGTTCTCGGCCGAGGACCTCCTCTGCGTACGCCGCGGAGTCACGGACGACCGCTATATCATTTTCGCTACCGGCCTGCGCGCCTCGGTTCACCGTTCCCGTCGGTTGTTGAACCCGACTCTCTTCGCGCGCTGCATAACCCATTTTGTAATAGCACACTTCGAGCGCACCGGTACCCTTCCCCGAAATCGACCATCGCCGTGCCGATTCTCCACGATTCTATCCAACCTGACACTGTTCGAATCTTCCACGTAGCTCCTTCGAATTTTCTCTAAATCATTTACGTGCAATTAAAAACAAAAAATATACACGTCGAATCGAGTAACCTCCTCCTTTTCGAAGTCTGTTAAAAATCGACGATCGCCTGTGCCGAGTCCATGCAATTCTATCGAACCTGACACTGTTCGAATCTTCCACGTAGCTCTTCCGAATTTTCTCTAAATTATTTACGTGTAATTCAAAGTAACACCATTTTTTTTTCTTTTTTTTTTTTTTACGGAAAAATAGAATTAAAGATGCTCCTGATTTTTTAAATTTCGTTTCTTCAAAGCATCGCCAGCTCCCTTACACCACAAAAGCGGGAGGGTTATCTTTTCGGTAATTGTAAACATAGATTACATCGCGGCCGACACTGCGCGACGCAAACTCGCTCTTTTTGTTTTCACGTCGAGATTACAGGTTATGCGGGCGCGCAGGGTGAAGAACAGCTCGAACCGAACAAGGCCACAGATACCAAAGCCATTTTGTAATAGGAAGTGCGGGTCGCCGCGGGTTCGTGCAATTACAAAATAGATTCGCCGCGGAGGTTAATAACCGCGTGCCGAAACGGAACCTTTCTATTTATTTTCTCTATCATTCCGCTTCGCGCGAATTTTATCTAATTTTCGAGGGAATTTCGAGCCTCCTGGATTTTCTTTTCTTTCTTCCTCGGCGCTGCTCCACTTTACGATCGCGCTCGGACGATGGTCGCTAGAGCAGAGAATGAAACCGTAGTAGAGATTTTTACGGACACGAGTGAAATGAATTTATGTTAGGTCGCAGGTTTCCATTCTCGTCGGTTATTGAACTTGACTCTCTTCGCGCGCTGCATAACCCATTTTGTAATAGCACACTTCGAGCTCGCGGTCTCGGCTCCGTTAAAGACAGTTGCCCACCGATCGGCTCGCTTTCCAAGAACGCGACGAGCTGGCAAATTCGCGACCGTATTTGTGCCACCAGCGATTCAAAATGTATAGCGCTGATTCGAGTCGGTTAGCAAAAATTATTCGACGAAATGTTGGGAGTGATTGTATTTCGATACTCGAGTGATTCAAGTATTAGGCGTTGAAATTAATTCCATGCAATCGTTTATAACTGTCATTTTGTTACGTTAAACCTTCGCGGTCCAAATTTTCTGATTTCGGTATGTTTTTGTCGCACCTCAATCGACGTGGGACCACGACGGGTTAAAGTACCAACTTTCATAAAAAACATGGATTCTTCTGTATGGAGAAAAATTTAAAGAAAAATCGCATAAATATACTTTTGTGTGAAATTGTAGTTTCTTAACTTCTTTTTTTATAATCAATGTTATTTTACATATTCTTGGAAATCTCTAAGATAGATATAGTCCAAACAACATTTCCTAGTTAATATAATTCGTGAAGTTAACAAAAGAATTTGTAGAGTTTGTAACGTAAACACATTATTTTATTGCTCCGTACGAATTAGAAAACATCGAATTTCCAAGAAAGTACTTTTAAAAATGAAGAAGGATTAAAAAGATTTAAAAATTGAAGAAGATCCCACTTCGAATAATTAATAATTTACTTAATTTAACGCTTAGAAGAGTTGCAATAATTATAAAATCAAAAGGAAATCCCACGAAGGAAGTATTTATATACTTGTAAATTAATGTAAATTTCTTTTTTTTTTAATGAAGTTTTAAAAATTAAACAGTTGTGCGAATACGTATTGCTTCAATATTTCTATCGATTAATTGTTTTTTTCTTGTTAACTTCGCAAATTATATAAAGCAGTAATTGTTGTTTGGATATACTATATCTATTCTAAAGATTTCCGAGAATATGTAGAATGTCATAGTTTATAAAAAAATAAGTTATTAAATTACAATTTTACATAGTTTTTTTTGGAAATTGATCGGTGTACGAATACTTTCTACGCTTACTGTATATAATATACAATATACACTTGGTACCATCAAACCTACCATTTAATTTAAACAAATTTCTTCAATAGACATAAAGGTTACGAATATTTATGACTGTACATTTTCCTTTTAAATAAGTAATAAGTAGACTGCTGATCTTTATCCATTTATAGGAAATTTGAATGTTCAAGAAACTACAAAATGCAAAGAATATCCAAGAATATGAAAAAGATTGAAAGTAAAGTTCATGTTACAATTACACC
>NC_071980.1:11233522-11234577 GCF_026283585.1 Hylaeus volcanicus
AAACTACAAAATGCAAAGAATATGAAAAAGATTGAAAGTAAAGTTCACGTTGTAATATTTGCAGAATAAAATAAATTCCTATTTAGGTTCAATTTTTCTAGCCACGTTCGTCAAGATTTTATTTTGCATAAAGACCCGCAGTCTAGTTATAATATTTACAGAGTAAAATAAGTTCCTATTTAGATTCAATTTTCGTAGATACCATTTGCCAAGATTTTATTTCGCATAAAGATCCGCAGTCTAGTAATAAGTGTACCATTCGTACGCCTGTTACGTTCACGGTAAACGTGCAAACATAGTAAACACCCTATATATAGTACGTATAGGCAATTTCTTACCGAAACCAAGCAACGTGTTCCGTCAGAAAATTTCCCCGACCCCCGGCGCGGTGTCGTGCTCATGCCCGAAACGTAAACTTGTTTACGCGAGGGTCAAACGCCCGAGGCAATTAGTTACGGAATTTCCGCAAAAACTGATAAGCGACGCAACGCGTCACGAGGCGCCTAAGCTGGCCCACGTGGCGGTGGGGGAAAATAATCGTCGTGGCGAGATAAAAGCCCACGGTTATTCGGGCATTGTGCACGACAGCGTGGCGTAAGGCAGGTCAGGTCTTCCTATATCTCGCTCCCGAGCTCCTACTTTTCGAAGGGTCACGGAAACATGGCGCCGGAAGGAAGCCTCCGTCCACTCACACACTTCGATGTTATCGCCCTGCTCGTGAGTACATACACCAGCTTAATCGGGAAACGCTTATTATTATTTCGTTTGCGTTCGTTTGTTTCGCTATATCTCGCATTCTTGTTAGTTGACTGCGGATTTTATGCGTTTATGGAATGTAATTATGTGGAAATCTTACGTAAAATACGTACATAAAGAATTATATAGGATATAAATGTATAGCAGTATAATAAATACATGTTAAGTGTAAGCAAAAGATATATATGCACTCGTGGAAAATGAAGTAACGATATCGTTGGAATAATTGTAGAATATATACAACATACACTATATACGTATTTTATGTATGTTTGTATTTATAGCTCTCTTTCTTAAGA
>NC_071980.1:11234587-11269002 GCF_026283585.1 Hylaeus volcanicus
AAGAAAGAGAATATAAATGCAAATATACATAAAATATATACAGTCAGGGTATGTTTAATACAATCTGCAATTATTGTAATGATATCGTTACTTCATTTTCCATAAGTGCATACATATTTTGGTTATGCTTAGCATGTATTTGTTATATTAGTATCTATTTATGTTGTATATCAGTTTTCATGTGTGTATTTTATGTATGTACATACATATATATGTATATATATTTTATGTATGTTTGTATTTATATTCTCTTTCTTCAGAGAAACGTACAATGTATATATTAGGTTGTCCCAAAAGTTTCTTTCGCTTTATTAATAAATAATACATGCACAATATTTTATATTTTATGTTACATTAATGAATTGTGCACGATTAATTTGGCTTCATTACTGTTACACATAAATATCTATGAAATTAGATTGTCGATTAATATAAAGACGACCACATAAAATAATTGAGTGCAACTCACGAAAGAAACTTTCGGGACAACGTAATACATTCTCTTTCCTATTAGTCTTTTAAGAAAGAGAATATAAATACAAACATGCATAAAATATATATAAACGAAATATACATATATATAGTGTATATTGAATATATTCTACAATGACTGTAACGGTACTGTTACTTCATTTTGCATAAGTGCACACATCATTCGATTGTGCTTAGCATGTATTTATTATATTAGTTCGTATCATAAATGCATACAATTTACAGGCTACTTATTACTTCGTCATATTTAATTTGAGATTAATAAACAGCAAAGTGGGCCTAGAAAACACTATTAAAATTTACTGTATATATCAAATTCCCACACGTTAATTAACGTACATTCATACAGGAACCGATTCAAAATAAAATTTCATGTATCTATTTTATTAATAAATTTTAGGGGAAGAAATAATTACGTTCCTACATATTTTTAGAGTAGAATTTGCGTAAATCAAAACTGATTATTTTGAACGTTGACCTCTTCTTTCTTTTCTTATTAATTTTACTTTAAATTGGTTTGCTGTACGAATACTCCGTACACCGACTGTAAATTCCTTGATTTTAATATGGTTTTGAGAAACACTGTTGAAACTATGCGTATAACGTCGTTTTTTCCTACTCTTCTCTTAAGAAGGAAAAGAATGCCTCTATTATTCAATCGAGTAATTATTTGTTAAACATTAAAAATAATTAAACTATCTACCACATCTAACGTCCACACCTAAGTTCTCAAACGTAAAAATACACACTTCGGAGCGAGATATCTTTCCCCGGCACGTGTTCTAAAACGTATTTCGCGAGGAGCTGCGCGAACGAAAACAATGATATCCCGCGCTGGCGCGGCAAGAAGAAGAATTCTAGTCGGGTTCGTTCGACGGAACACGTAACGCGCATTTGCGCTTCCGGTCGATACCTCCGGCCGATAAAGCGTTCCCTCGTAATCGTTGTGAAAGAGATTAAATAACGGAGTTTGTCCGTTTCCGCATTGAACAGCACGAACCTCAATGTCAATGTCAGTCGCCCTTTCACCTTATATAACGAACGAGCGCGCTCGCTCGCACCCAGCCGCCGCGCATCACCGGCTTAACTCGCTCCAAGATGAATTCCAATCCCTAGTCCGTGACCCAGCGAAATAATTAACGTCTCTCGGCCCAAAAAGGTGAACGAAATTCGAGCTGAATCGCCTCCTAATTTGTAGGAGAAACAAAATCTTTCGTTGGCGATTAAACGAAGTAGAAATTCGTATGTCGACTTGGAAAAGGAAAGGAAATCTTGGTCTCGAGATAAAATTTATATCGTGTGCTGTAGATTGTGTCCTGGAGTCCTTGATGGGAAAAAGAAAATATTTCTTTCGTTAGTTCCCGAAACAAAGTAGACCGGAATTCGTAGACTTCGAAATATGGCGGTCGATGTAGATTATTCATAATGGGAGAAAGAAAATATTTCTTTCATTAGTTACCAAACAAAGTACACCGGAATTTGTAGATTTCGAAAGATGGCGATCTATGAAAATCGTTCATAATCTCGAGATGGAATTTATATCGTAAACAGTACAAATTGTGTCCTATAGTCCTTGGTAGGAAAAAGGAAATATTTCTTTCGTTAGTTCCCGAAACAAAGTAGACCGGAATTCATAATTTCGAAATATGGCGGTCAATGTAGATCATTCATGATCTCGAGATGTAATTTACATCGTAAGCAGTACAAATTGTGTCCTATAGTCCTTGGTAGGAAAAAGAAAATATTTGTTTCGTTAGTTCCCGAAACAAAGTAGACCGGAATTCGTAGGCTTCGAAATATGGCGGTCGATGAAAATCGTCCACGGTCGTCGAGACGAAATTAGAAGCCAACCGCGTGACCGTTTTTGCATTGCAAATCGCGGCATACTCGAAGTCGTTCTTCGCCGTGGCACTCGAGAAAATGGAAATTCCGCGTTGGTATCTTTTCTAGGTAAGTATACCTCTCCGCCAGTGGCACGACGATAGTAAAGCGCTTTTATTGCCGCGGTGAGAGTAAAGCCTCCGACGCTAAATTTAGCCGCGACGCGCGGTTTCCCCGGAAAAGGCGATCCAGGAAATCGGTAAAATCGACCTAGAACGAATTAGCTTGCTCGCGAGTCGCTTCGATACGTCGCTACTACGGGGGCTTCCTGGTTTACGCTCTTTCGATTTCGCCCGTTGGTCGCCGGGCCACGATCGCGCGCCATCTTTTGTGCCGGAATACTTCGAGGGAATGTTTATTTTTATTTTTCGACGATTTTCGGGAAAGTTGTATTTTGTTGAGAGTGGGTGGGAGGGGGTAGTTAGTTTCGATTCAAGGGAGTACTCACTTGTTCGATCATCGGTGAGAGCATCTAGTGTTAGAAGAAGCTTTTAAATTGCGATATTTTTAAATAAGAAATTGTAGATATTTTTATTTCGATAGGAAAATAAGTTTTCTTGCCTCTTCGATCACGCACAGTATTACAGTCAGTTGTAATAAATATTCGTACAGGAATCAATTCGAAATGAAACTTGATATATTTATTTTATTAATAAATTCTAGGGGAAGGAATAATTACATTCCTACATATTTTTAGAGTAGAATTTGCGTAAATTAAAGTTTATTTTTTTTTTTAATGTTAACCTCTTATTTCTTTTCTTACTAATTTTATTTTAAATTATATCGTACGAATACTTCTTACACTGATTGTATATGTATAGTATAGAATACAGTTTGGGGAGTTTGAATTTTCTTTATTATACCATCTAAATTTTAAATTTAAATTTAAGTGAAGGTTCTTATTATTATTATTGAGTAATGGGAAGACCCTACAGTTTAGCATTTATTCATATGTATGTACATATGGTTCTCACGTATCTTTTCATACTTGTCACTTGTTTTCTCACGTATTCCCGTCTCTCAGCGATACTCTAAAATCTCTACTTAACCCTTAGAAGCCTGCTTTTCCAAATCGACATTCTTTTTAATTTTACGTATGTTACCATTGTATAATGTTCTTTCGAACAAAAGCCGATAAAGTAAACGTCACGTGTGAACATTGTTCAAATAATAAATACACCGATATTTTTTTTTTAATTTAATGTATTTATTATTCGAACAATTTTCACACCTGACGTTTACTTTTTTAATTTTTATTCTAAAGAACAATACGCAATGGTGACATACATACAGCCAAATATTAAAAACAAAGTCCGCTATCGAATTTGAAATTTAGGACGTTTAAGGGTTAAATTTAGAATCGAATATGCGGTACCACGTGTTTAGACTAAACAACCCTCTCGCAGTGAAAATATTTAATTCGTTTAAACATTGATCGAACCGAAATTAATTCGAAAATAGAAAACTAGATAAATAGATCGCGAAATGGGGGTTTGCTCGAGCTCTAGGGTGGTTCACGTCCATCGTCAGGTAGAGCAAGGCTATAGCGAAGCGAAGTGAAGCGAAGGGAGGGAATCTCACGGCTGATGGCTGGCCGTGACTTTACTCAACTCAGCCGGCACTCGGGCCGGCGCAACGCGTCAATGTAGAACGGTCATTGACTCCTGGTGCTCGGCTCGACTCGGCTCGCGAGCCTCTATATACGTGCAAGCTCGAGCCTTCTCCTTCCTCTTCTGGTCGCGCTTCTGCGCGATACGGACACCCGGTATGTGCCGCTGCGTGCCTCGCCGTTTCTCGTGATACTTCGCTCCTCTCCACGTGATGATCGAACACGGCTCATTTCTGCCATTGCCCGGCAAATATGTTGTCCGACACACAAATTCACCGACAATCCGATCGAAGAATAAACGAAATAATAAAATTTACTCTACGATACATGAAGATCTTATTGGTTAATGAGGAAAGCCTCGTCCAGGTACGAATTCGTAAATAACGTATGGGGGAAAAGGAAAATAATAAAATTTACTCCATTTTTGGAAAAAGTCCAGACGCGAATTCAGAAATAACCAATCGAAAAATAAACGAAATTAGAAATTTATTCTGTTTGCGAAACACTATCGATGAAAATTTGATTGGTTAATGAGGAAAGACTCGTCCAGGTACGAATTCGTAAATAACGTATGGGGAAAAAGGAACGAAATAACAAAATTTAGGAAAAAATACCATCCAGACGCGAATTCAGAAATAACTAATCGAAAAATAAACGAAATTAGAAGTTCTGTTTACGAAATACTATCGATGAAAATTTGATTGGTTAATGGAAGGAGCCTGGCAAAAAAGGTGTAGGAATTAATTCTGTGCCTTCCTGAGCTAAACATATCAATTATTTCTAAAGAAAAATCCTACAACATTTAATCTTTCCTCAGTCAGACATTCCAAAAATGTATATTATTTTATTATAATATTATTTAACATAACAAAATGGAGGTTAAATATTTTTACCCAGACTACAGTTATAAATGATAGAATATAAAGGGCTCAGAATTAATTTCTACACCTGATACATAACCCAATTATATTGATTTAATTCGTCATTTGTTAGTCGAATAAGATCGTCCTCTTGCCTGATTGTTCAGGTTCCCTCTCTAAGGATTTCTCCAAGGACCATCAATTTTACGACAAAGGCCATTTCCTCAACCTTCCCTTAGCCTTCCCATTAGCCTTCTCGTAGCCTTCTCGTAGCCTTCCCTTAGCTACGCCTCTGTTTTCGCACCGTACATTTTACCACTCGCCCAAAACTCGTCCAAAAAAGAATTAATTAGCGAAATCCAGCCAAAAACCCCGTCGAAAGGTGTTAATCGCTACGTTGGCACGCGTTCTTTCGAATGTTCTGGATCGCGAGGCCAGGAACGAAACGCAATAGTACATTTCGTCGATGATAGAGCGTCGATGTAGGACGGTTATTGGCTCCTCGAGCTAGACTCGCGGCCCCTTGCTCGAGCGCGCGCGCGTTTGTGCGCCATTCACGTTCCTCGAGCTGCCACAAACGAGCGAAATACTTATCCGCACTCAAACTTCTCGCCTCGAATCGAACGTGAGCTCCTCGTTCCCTAAAAGTAATCGTGGGAAATTGCTTGGAAATTCATTAAAAAAGAAGAAGAAAAAGAAATATGGAATAATTCGAAAGCAAGCAACAAAACATAAACACCGTTCTCAGTATTCACCGCAAAGTATCACGATTCGAATTCTAGGCCCTGTTCCATCACCAGTATCGAGTTATACAGGCTGTTAACAAATATGTGAGACATTTTTTCAGGATCAAGACTTCGTACCAGTACAAATCGAAAAGTTTCTTACCATTTTGCGATCTGTGTCTTCGCTGTTGAGATATAAGCGACCACACGTTCACCTGACAGGGATTTAAACAGCCCGCGCCAGAAGCCCACTTGTAAATTTCAATCGCTTATATATCACCAACGAAGCCTCAGATCGCAAAATGGTAAAAAACTTCTCGAGTTCTACTGGTATGAAGACTCGAACGTATACATTCTGTATACGTTCCTTCTTTCGTTATTAGAAATGTTCATCTGTCCAAAAATTTTGTCTCCGCTCCATTCGATTTAAACACAGTATCACGATTCAATCTCCAACTCCCGTTCAGTCAGCAGTACCAAATTACCCGTTCTTCGTTCGTTACTAGAAATCTGCTATCTCCTCGAGAATTTTGTCTTAGTTCCGTTCGACTGAAGACACCCGGTAGATGGGGCTTCCTCCGGACCCGTGATACTTCGGGGTTTTTCGGTGCACCGAGCACGGTCAGAAAGTTACGATAATTTTTCTGCCTCCCCCCTCTCCCCTGTCCGCCTCGCGTCGTTCTTCAGGGTGTATCTTGCTCTCCTGGACGCAATCTGCGAAGGAGCGATAAAACGCTTCAGAATGAACACGTACACGGTGAATATAAACTGCTACGTGTCTCGTGTTAATGGCGTTTCCCGCGGAATCGCGGAGCGTGTTTGCCTTCTTTCTTTTTCTTTTTCTTCTTCTTCTTTTTCTCTCGCTCTTTCGCTCTCTCCGCCTCCTCGCCTCCCCCCCTCCTTCTCCTCCTCCTCTTCTGGTCGACCTTGGAATCCGGCGAACGAAGGAATTTTATGATATTTTTATGGAAGATTTACGCGCCACTGGCGTCATCCGTAGCCGCGAACTTTATCGCACGGCGAATTCCTGCAGGTTGAACAGGGTAAGTGAGAATGAGGAAGTGAGCATAATGGCCTTTATAGCGGGGCGCACGCGCTCCGCAGCCTCGCTTTTAATCGGCGCCCCCTGCGCGCCTTCTTGATAATAATAACGACCGCGACGATTAAAAATAATTACGTTGACGATTCCCGATAAATACCGGGACCCTTTCGCGACGATACGGCGATTACGCTCGATTCGGGGAAATTTTGGCAAACTTCTCCCTCCTGGAGCCGTTTAACTTTCGTCTCGATAGAGGGAAGATGGCGGTCTGTTGGCGTTGGGCTCGGAAGGTATACAGAAATATTTTAGGACCCTGAGAAGGAACGCGTTTCGTGAAATTTTTGTACGCGTGAAAGAGCTCTTTACATTTTTTTAATTAGGGACATTAGCGTTGATTGTCTGTTGATGTACCAAGTTTCAGGAGGTTCCGATACGTCAGTTCTGAGATGCTAGGGAAAAGATGCACCTTGGTTCGTTTAGCCGAGACGCGAGAAGAATGTAATAAGGTCCGCCCATAAGCGCCATAAGCTCCTCCCATGGGCGGAGTCTATAGCATTCTCTTTACACGTCGACTATACCTATATGCACAAAAAATTTGTAGTTGATCCATCTAGGAATAACTTCATTCTGCAACCCCAAGAATCTCTTACTTAGGCCCTAAAACAATCGAAATAAATTCACCAATTTCCCTCCCTCCCAAGTTACCACCCATAATTTTGTCCCGACTTCGTTATTCAAATAATTCAATTCCTAGAGGGTTTCTTTGCTAATTGAAGATAAATATTTTGAGGGGTGTCGAGGCGGGAGAAGAATATAATAAATTCCGGCCATAGCACCTCCCATGGGCGGAGCCTATAGCATTCACTTTACACCTCAACTATATCTACATGCACATACATATATCCATGGCACGAAAAATTTGTAATCGATCCATCTAAATTTCATTCAAAATTTCTTACTTACTTTCTTACTTATCAATTACCACGGACAATTTTGTTCCGAGTTCGTTATTCAAATAATTCAATTCCTACAGGATTTCTTTGCTAAACGAAAAAGAAAAATATTTTCGGAGGTGGCGAGGAGGGACAATTAACGGAGAGGTGCGACGCGCGTGAAACCGAACACCGTGTATATGTACCGGACGGTCATCGTTACGGTAGCGCGTAATACTTTACGGTTCGGCGTATGTATTATCGCGGAATCGCAGGACAGGCGCAATTTTTGCATGGAAAATGGCGCTACGGTACTTTCAGCCTCGCCGCTCGCCCGCGGCGGACGAATCTAGGCTAGGCCTTAGAACGACACGGTCATCGACCACCCTTGATTCTTTTTTTTTCCGAAGACGGAGAAAGCGACGACGCTTCTCGCTCGCGTTAATTGCATTACGCCAGAATAGAAGATGCGTGAGACAAAGGTGAAGGAACAGAATTCGAGAGGATCGATTGGGGTATGAATTTTAGTCGAACAAAAGTTCTCGATCGGAGTGCGAATTCTATGGTGGTTGAATTTTTAGGAATCCTGGAAAATTTATAGGATTAATTTGTAGGGCGTACTAGCAACTGTGAAGAATTCTTAGGGCACTTATGGTATCTTGTACGATTACATCTTGTACGATTACATCTTGTACGTATTTTTAGTGCTAAAGAAAGAATAGAAATTTTGATTTAGGTTGAAATTATGCTTAGGTTTATTTTACCAGTATTTTCGTACCGTGTACTCTCCGAAATTAGTATAAATTCAAAGGAGAATTTAATATTTCATACACATGGTGGCCCAAGATTTTTGCACAGTTGCTGCGAATGAATAAATAATTACTAGACTGCGGATCTTTATGCAAAATAAAATCTTCGCGAACCTGCCTAGAAAAATTGAACCTAAATAGGAATTTATTTTATTCTGAAAATATTGTAACATCACCTTTACTTTCAACCTTTTTTTCATATTCTTGCATATTGTTTGCATTTTGTAATTCCTTTTACGTTCAAATTTCCTATAAATGCATAAAGATCCGCAGTCTACTAATTACGTATCATTTTACCAATATGTTTGTACCCTCCGAAATTAGTACAAATTCAAAGAAGAATTTAATATTTAACATATACCCGGAAAGTTCTTCACAGTACCGTGAACGAATATTTCTCCCAATGCAATTTGTAGTTTTGGTTTCCTCTGAAAGGACGAGCAGAGGAAGCGCGAATCAGGGGCACCGGCGTATAAATCGAACGGTGACCGAGGAGAAGACAATCCAGTCTCCTCGATCCTCTTCTTTCGCGACCGCGGAAACTTACCGACCCCATCGGCGAGTGGCCCGTTTGAAAAGTGCAACGACCGTTCCAATAAATCCACCCTCCTCCTCCCCCCCCTCCTCCCCTCTTCCCGTCCCCCCTGTCCCACCGTCCCCCACCCCGAAATGATTACATACACGCGAGTTCGCGATGACCGTGGCTACGAACCGCGGTCTGCGGAGATCCCGTTATGTCACATTAGTAGGCACCTGCAGGCGCCATTATCCTCTCCCACGGCGTGCCATTCTCAAAATCGAAAACCCTTTACTCGGCCATCGCCACGGCCTGCCATCCCTCGCGGAAATACCTCTCGTGACGTTTCTATTTATACTTGTACTTTTAGTTTTATTTTTATTTTCGTTTATATTTTTACTTGATCGAAAAAAGGGAAAATGGATTCCATGGATTCGAGCGCTTCGTAAGGATTTCCAGGGTTCTTGGGTTTCTAGAACCAAGGCACGTCGAATTAGGAAAGCAAATTTTGCGGGACGTTCAACGAAAATTTGAATTGGATTTAAAGAAAGAATTTGAGGGGAACGTTTGATATCGAGAATATAGAAATTTGATTAAGGAAAAATTCCCAGGCTTCGGTTCGATTTGGTTAGTATTCCTAGTATTTGATATCGAGAAAATAGAAATTTAGTTAATTAAGGAAAAATTCCTAGGCTTCGGTTCGATGTGATTAGTATTCTTAGTATTTAATATCGTGAAAATAGCAATTTAATTAATTAAGGAAAAATTCCCAGGCTTCGGTTCAATTTGCTTAGTATTCCTAATATTTGATATCGAGAATAGAAGATTTCCAACCTTCGGTTTGATTTGCTTAGTATTCCTAGTATTTGATATCGCAAAAATAGAAATTTAATTAATGGAGGAAAAATTCCCAGGCTTCGGTTCGATTTGCTTAGTATTCCTAATATTTGATATCAAGAAAATAGAAATTTAATTAACGAAAAATTCTCAGCCTCGGTTCGATTTGTTTAGTATTCCTATTATTTGATATCGAGAAAATAGAAGATTCCGAACCTTTGGTTTGATTTGCTTAGTATTCCTAGTATTTGATCACAAGAACAGAAAATGCTCAACCTTTGATTTGATTTGCTTAGTATTTCCAGTATTTGATATCAAGAAAATAGAAATTTAATTAACGAAAAATTCTGGTCTTCCTCGAAAATTTTTTGAACAGCTTGTGGGATGTAGAGGGACCCCAACGGCGAACCGTTATATCATATTAGGAAATACGCTCGTTTAACGGCGTATCTCTACATCTATTCTCTCGTTCCATTAAAATGGAATTCAATCTACAAGTACCAAAAATAATGGCCATTCCCTAACACGAACCTATCTTAACTTTTCGAATCCCCAAAAATTCACCAAATCCACCGATAAATTTAATTTAATTTAATTAACTATTTAATCTTTTATTTCTTAAATTAAATTCTTTCTATCCAATGTTACTATGATGTTTCATTATCGAACGCTTTCGTAGCAATTCGGAGCGAGTACTGTCGTTTTCTGTTTAATAACGTTCCTCGTATAAGCTTCTCGATGCTTCCAGCTAGTTCTGGTCACCGGTGTCCTATTTTTAGGACACGTCGTAACTTCCGAAAGAAAGTTTTCTTCCACGAGGAAATTATTTTTCTGGTTTCACCCGTTGAGGCGTAGTGCCCCAAAAACAGGACAGTCTACGAAATGACGCCATACTCGGGGTACACACATTAAATCCCATAAATATTCGTACCCTCTATGTCTATCGAAAAAAGTCTAAATAAAATTATAGCTTCGATGCTTCTAAATAAATTTTTCATTTCAAAAATATACACGTGTAATGTTTATTCATCGGTTGTCTGGAAAGTCCAAGGCCGATTTTTAGCAGGCGGTACAGCTCTGAATACGTCGAAATGGTTGGAAACAAATAACACAATAATAAAATAAATAAAATGGTACATATATCATTCGATAAATATATATGAAAATGTGTCTTTGAATTTTTCTTAAAAATTGCCACCAACTTCCTGGACAACCCAGTACGTATTTACAACGAACCATTTGTTTGGAAACATCAAACCTATCGTTTAATTGAGACGAATTGTTATAATAGGTGGTACGAATATTTACAAAATTGATTGTACATAGAATCATAATAACAACATTATATATTAACTATAAATTCATTATATTCCATTACCAGAACGAATGGACCAGAACGTCCATTACTAAGTTATACGAAGGCAATGTGTAGAAATAAAATTAGAAGATAGAAAAGGGATTAGAAATATATTAGCTAACATAAGGCAATTATCACTGCCCTCACATACTTTGAACACTATTCAAATTTTACTGAACTTACAAACTCATCAGAAGTTTGAAATTCAAATATTTTTTAAAGAAGGTGACAACTTCAAGTAATTCATCGATCCCATTCAAACTATTCTTTTTACTAAATTCCTCTCACTAAATTTACCATAAAAATACCCCATCAGAAAATTAATAAAAAAGAGAAAAACGGTTGGATTTCCCTTCGTTCCTATACGTTCTCCAAGACGAGACGCGTATTGCGTTATTGCTTTTACCGTTCCCCGTTTTCCAGGCTTTGACTTTGGTCCCGGTACCGTTAGGGCCAAGGCTCTCGAAGAACCGACCGTGAAGAAACACTTTCCGTAGCCGTAGAGCTCCTTTCCGTGACGTAATGCGCGAACCAAAGGGCCTCGACCGTTCGAAGCGACGTCCTCCGCGTCGTTTCGTCGCATCGCTGTCATGGCGGCGATTACGCGTCGCGCGACCGTCGAAACGGGGTCTGGGTTAGGTTCGTCAACCTCTCGCTCGTCGGTTCCCACGTCGCTAGTCCTTCGAATATTCGAGTTGGACGCGGGAAAACGGCACGTCGATACCTCGAATCCGCGAGGAATCGTCGTTCCCCGGCGTACTTTCCTCGCGGCGCAGTTTTGCGCCGTTTACTATCGAAACTATGTCAGGTCACCGGCTGTTTTCCGGAACAGTCCAGAAAACGGCGCCCCTGGATCCCTTCGAGATAATCGACCGAGACCCAGACTTTTACTAGGGATTATCCTCTCGTCGAATACAGTTAACTGACCAGAATGATCGATGAACTGTTTTTTTTTTTTCGGGCTAAGTAATGATTATATTAAGCTTTCGATGTTAACACTAATGATTGGTCCAATGACAGGTTTCAAATTTTTGTATGCAGTCTTTATATGCAACGTGTGAATTATACTGTTGTATAATTTAGTTTCACGTAAAATATTGTTGTATTAGGGGGACCGAAAAGTAATCAAAATTTTATCAACATTTATCTATTAAAGAAATCTTAAATACTAGACACTTTGTGTTTATTATAAATTCGTTATATTCGTCAATTCAAACTGTTCTTTTTACTACATTCCTCGAACTAAATTTACCATAAAAATACACAATCATAAAATTAAAAGAACCACTGGATTTCTAGTTATCAAAATAATTTCGCGAAGACAGTTGTTCGTTTCCCTTTTTAAAAAAGTCCTTCAATTTTTCATAGACAAACTGTTCGAACTTGAAGACATTTCGATTACTCTTCGATCCCTTTATTATTTAATTAAAAGAAGTGTCTTTGGAACTAGTGATTTGTCCCATCACAGTAGAAATAGTTACAAATAGTAGGTATAGTGTTAAAGAATCAATACAGTTCTGCTGGATTTAAAGTTAGGTCTGTGAACATTTTTAAGGAAGAACTCGTGTTTATATTTTTACCATGATAAATTGTCCCGTTAAGAATCTTATCCTCGATTCGTGATATTCGATTTAAGGAAGTAGCCACCATGTAAGAGAACATTGTTATTAGCAAAGAAAACGAAAGAATTATTGCAACGGTGGCAACTGTAGAGATGTCAAGTCCTATACAATTCAATATTTATTGTATAAAACGATTTCTGTTTACATAGCCAACAATTTTAGGGATCCAAGGCTCCCAACGCAACGTGAAAGAAACTCTCAAAATTTCTCAATCCCATTTTGAAGACTCTTAACACGTTATCTATACAAGCCTAGAACAGTCTATTCCAAAGACTCCCACGTTTTCGTTTACAAACTACAGGGTTTTGCAAAGAATCGCGCAGGTTAACGTTGCCCAAACGTTTGGGCGCAAGTGGCACTCCTCCCCAAATCATCTAAAGATACACTTACTCCAATTTACCAAACAAGAACCAACCTAAAAATTTCAATAACTCTCGAGAATTGCTGGTATCGACAACCAAACTCGACGATCTACGCCCTACCTACGTAACCTTTTAAACAACGCAACCCTTGTAACAACATGTGAGACTCGTGGTATAGAATTTAATTCGAAGATGAGAAGCACGAGTCAGGCACGTCGTACGAAAGGGCGCTAGGAATTTTATACTCGATTATGTCACGCGCGATTCTACGGTAAATCGTAAGCTAAAGGGTTAACCCTTTGCACTCGAGAGGTGACTCTCACCATTAGGTTTCACGAAGCAAATCTACAATACCCAAAGTTTTTAGGTTCAATTTCTTTGGAGCTCGACGTATCAATAACATGATCGTCGGATGAAGTAAAGGTGACCTTATTCCAAAATCTCTATAGCTTAGAACTCACGGCAATAGAATGTTAAGAAACATCTCGAGTGCAAAGGGTTAACCGTTAAAAAGCAGCAACCTGTCGCTCACCTGATACGGTTCCCTGGGAGCCGGCGAATCCTGGTCACGACCACGACAAACTGTCAAAGTTCACAAGCCAAAGTCACTGACATATCTTCCAGGCCCAGGTTAGGGTCCTTGAACGATCACTCCCGGCTAAACCAAAACGGAACCTCGAATGTCATCTAACCTAACTATCAACGCGACGAAACGAACTTCCACAAGGAGCACTGTAAGGTCCTCTCTTGGGTCCCGACGAAACACTGCCAGACGGTCAGAAAGCAGAAGTCCCGACACAGTTCGAAGCCTAGGTGTCGTCGAAGCTTGGTCCCTGGCTCGGGGAGTCCCCTGGGTCGCTGGTGTCCTCGTACAGGTATAAACCCGAGTGTTCTCCAGACGTACAAGTTTCTCTTCAAGGTTAGACTGTCCCCCAGGTCTCTGGTGTTTCGGTACAGGTTGAACCCGAGCTGAATCGGTAGATACCCCTTTTGATAGACCCCGAAGCCCAAGGAACCCGAGTGTTCCTCAAGTACGGAAGCTTATTTGCGAACTCGTCGGATCCCGTAGGTCCCGTCCAGGTCGCTGGAGTTCGTTCCTCCTCCTGGTCGGTTCTCCAGGTCCGTTGCTCCGTTCCGAGTTAACCTCCCGAGGATCGGAGCGCGGCGATGTGACTCTGTCCAGAAGCAGAGGATGGGAAATCGGTGTCGCGTCGCGGCTAGGACCTCTGGTCGGTGGTTTCGCGATGCGGAGGCTCGTCCTTGACGTGTACGGTGTCGTGTACACCGTGCGAAGCCGCGTGGTTCGAACTGATGAGCACACGGGCGGGTAAGGTGAGTCTAGGTGTCTCGTTGTGTGTACGATCCGGTGTGTGGTGTGCGCGCGTGCACGCACAAACGTAAACCACGTAACCAGCGCCGCCGTCGGGTCGGTGTGCGTCGCCTGGAGGACTGGTGGAGGGCGAGGAAGCAGAAGAGGAGGCCGGCTGGGGCTCCTTCGGCTCGGCTCTGCTCGGCCAACGACGAGTCCTCTCTCCTCTGCTTCTTTTCTACGCGTCTCTTCCTCTCGTTTCCTCCGTACGACGGCACGGTGGGTCCCTCTCTGTCGGTGTTCGCGGCTCCTCTGGCCGCGAACATCGGCGAACGTCCTCCGCGAGCCACGCTTCTTCCTTCTTCCTTCGCGGCGGCCCTCGGGGACCCTCTTTCCTCGTTCCTTCCTTTCCTTCCCTCTCGATTCCCGGTTCCACGGACGTCTCGGGGCACCCGGTACGTTTCGTTTGGTTCGGTTCGGCTCGGTTCAGTATTCCCCCGGTCGACAGAACCAACGGTACTCTTTCCCCACCCCCTTCCTGCCGGCATTCGAGTTCTCCTGCGCACCGGGAAGGCTACCGCCTTCTGTTCCTCTCCTTCTGTCCGCGCTTCGCCCTGCCTTCGCGGTGTCTTCCTCTTCCCTCCCGCGGGAACCCCTCGGTACCCTTGGGCCCCCTCCGCGCTTCGAGTCCGTCCTCCGCGGGTGCTCTTTCTCTCTGTTTTTCTCTGAACACGCGCTCGCCGTAGGCCTCCAGGCTTCTTCCGTCTCCCTCCCCCGGGGCCGTGGCGCGCGCGACCGTGTCTTCTCCTCTGGTTACTGACCTCCGAAAATACGATCCCAAGGCCCTCGGCGCGCGTAGATCTTCGCGCTGGGGACCCTTCGCTCGCACCTCTCGGACGATCTAGGAATCTGGGAGAACGGGAACCCGGTTGGTGAAAGGGGGATGTAGTTTTCCACTTGGCTCGAGTTTGGGCGACGTGGTATTGTCTTTCCTCTTATACACTCGCCCCCGACCCCCTCGCCACTCCCTTCATCTTCTGTGGCTTCGTGCTGCACGGGAATTTTAATTTCGAGGCCCTTCCTGGACGAGAGGGTTCGGGAAAAATGAAAGTGAAACGGATCCGTTCGGTACCAAATATTCTATTAGTCCTCGTTGATCTTTAGAAGCCGCACAGACATTTAATAATAATAATATTAGGGGGAGCGAGAAGTAATTATAATGTGTTTGACTCGGAACAGTTTTTGGATGAAAAATCTAAGGACTTTTTTTAGAAAGGGAATCCGAACAAGTGTCTTTACGCTGGCGAAAAAATGTTGGAACATGATGGGAATTATTTTGTTGATTAATATTTGACACCAGCTGTGTCCTATTCTACTATTCCTATTCTCTACTAAAAATGTACCCAGTGTTTTGGAGTAAAAAGTTTCCCAAGTAAATTGTCTTTACAGGGTGCGGCAAAAAATTTGACCTCTTAATAAAATACCACAAAAACTTTATTTTTTCACATAAAACAAATTTTAACAACGTGAGTTTATAAACAATACATCTTCTTAGAACATAATTAGTGGGTTTCTCAGTGGCCTTCTTATGATTTTCTACAGAGAGTCGAACGTTTTCGGAAATCTTCGACCGCGGTTGTTTCAGTTTTTTCAGTATTGTTAGACATCTGAACAAAGTATGTCGACACGTTCACACCGGTGGTGCTATTTGTGGTGCACGCCATCTGATAGACACGCGTGCGCGATCCACCGGTGTTACACGCCGCCCGATGAGAGTCAAGCGCGAGCCACCGGTGGTACACGCCGCCCAATGGGCGAATCAAGCGCGAGCCACTGGTGGTACACGCCGCCCCACGAGAGAGTCAAGCGCGAACCACGAGTGGTACACGCCGCCCAATGGGCGAATCAAGCGCGAGCCACCGGTGGTATACGCCGTCCAACGTATTAAAGAAGTTAGAAAATTCTGAAGAAACTTAATTTACGTGTTTGTTGCCATTGCACAATGTTCTTTTGAACGAAAGTTGCGAAAAGAAACGTCAGCCGTGAAAATTGTTCAAATAATAAATACATCGATATTTTTTCAAATTGAATTCGGAAAATCATGCTCTCGAGGGTTAAAAAAGGAATAAGGGTCAGCAATTGGACCGAAGCACAGATAGCTAAGCGATTTACACCTTCCTTGAAACAGCACGGCTACTATTGACCGAACCTCGCTTGAATCGACGGCTCTTCCGGTGTAAAAGTTGCTCTAGCGTTGAACGTGTTAATTAATTCACGGGTACGACCGTAATAACCGGACGTACCGGAAGAATAATTTTCAAGGGATATCGCGTTGCCACGGAAACGAAAGATCGGCGACGTCTTCATCCATTCGCATTATCGAAACAACGATATCTTGTTCACCAATTAAAATACCAGTTGATTGGAACAACGTTCATCAAGTCGTCTTTTTACCAGCGTGTATTTTTCCACGTCGGTCTTTTTTTCTTTTGAACCTCATCTGCCTACCTCCATGAGCCAACGACCCCGAATGTAACTACGTCAAGGTAGATCGCGAGCCTCGCAAAAAGAACAGAGCCCCCGACCACCTTTTCGAAGACGGCTTCGACGTTGCGAGGATCGACGACGGGTAATTATATAATTTTAATCGGCGCGCCGTTTTTACGGGGCGCGCAGCCTCTTCCGTGTTTCTTGTCTCTGGTTACTGACCTTCGGAAATACGAGCCTATCGGCGCTCGTTTTCTTTTCGTGTTTCTTCGGCTTCGTTCTTAACGGCCGAGGAGCGACGACGGGGAATCTGGTGTCGATGACGACGGAAAAACCTCGTGAATCGATTTCGCGCCGTCCTTTCCTCGCCCGTGCGAGAATTATCGCTGAACGTCGCTACCGTTACGCGCTTCCGCCATCGCAGTCGCATTACTCGATCGTCTGGCATCGCTGACAGGTGTCGACTCGGTCACGTCAATAACGAGTAGACCGCGGATTTTTATGCATTTATAGGGAATTTGTATCCAAGAATATAAAAAATATTGAGAGTCAAATTCCTATTATAATATTTGCAGAGTAAAATAAATTCCTGTTTAGATCCGTAGTCTGAAAAATTAAATTAAAATTAAAATTGGAAAATTAAATCTAAAAGCGAGTTCAAACGAGGTGTTTAAATCAAATTCTTTACTTATTAATTTAATTACATCTCTAAGTGGCTGTAAAAACGCAATTATACTTAATTTATTTGGGCCTTTACGGTCTAGAATATATCCTAAGATTTTACTCGCTAATATTATTGATATCAATATATATATAACAAAAGAATAAAACTTGTATAAAAATTTATTTGTTTGAATTTAATGTAAAAGAAAACGAAATTCTTTCTGGTCCTCTTAATACATCGTAATAAGAACTACATTGTTCCACGTTGTATATAAGACCTATTCACAAATGTTCGCAAACGGACATTACAAAATTGTTGGTTAGAAGTAATTCCATAGAAAGTAACTCCATAGGGATAGACGTAGGATGCCCTTCCATCGTTCGTCGTATGCCTATGTTTACCTCGATTCTGGGTCGAAATTGACCCAGCTTTAATCATCGCCCGAGAAAGTCGCGTCGCTGATTGGTATGACCTAATAAGAAGGAAATAGATTCAGCCATCGAAGGCAGCGAGCCAGCGCGCAGCATGAGCGCGTTCACCGCGAATCTTTCTTTGCGGGCGTCGAAGTCTCCGGGATCCGAGCGTTGAGTCTCCGAGTGAAATATGCGCGCGCGGACAGACGCGTCGACTCGTCGAGCTTCAACCCATGAAAGCCTGGCGAAGGGAGGGAGACATAAAACATTAGAAATATCCTACTTTCGCGCGTACACAGTCATTTTAAAATATTATTTATCGTAATATTATTTATCGCTTGACGTACACTTTGCTCTACCGATCTTGGAACGTTCGACCCAATCGGGAATAAAATTTGTCGCGGGTGTGCGATTGCTCTCGAACTCTCCCGGTGGCTTTTTAGGATGGACAGGGGTTCGCTTGGAATAAAATGAAATAAATAAGGATTAAATAAAATTAAATAAATTTCGTAATGTAAATTCCCGTTTGCAAATATTTGCGTACTGTTTTTATATACAATATATTTGAGGACCACAAATTAAATGTCGTCTTTTTTACGTTAAATTCAAACAAATAAATTTATATTATGTTTTTATTTATTCGATTTTAATCCAAGTACACGGTATTTAATTCTCTGTGCTAACGTATCTATTGTGTGTGTTTCAGGAATTGGCGTTCTCTGCCGAGGATTCTATCTTCTGCTATCCTGTGGATTCAGCTACGCATCGTTTGGAGTACTCGTTAATCCAAGTAATTATTCCTTCTTCGCTTTTTACCATCGCTTATGAAAGCTTCGAAGACAGTTCTTCGGAGACCTTTCTGAATAACTAATCACTCATGCATGTTCTTCTTCTTACACCGCAATGGCGATGCCCGAGGAAGGTTTCTAAATTGTTGCTAATCCCACGATCTCGAAACTCGCGGCAACTGCTCGAGATCGCCGATGAATAAAACGTGTCGCACGTAACGTGGGTGGACTGGAAGGTGCCTTAACCTTCGTCTCGTCGCGCTCCGTCTTCTTAGGGTTTAACGCCGTTGCGTAATGAATGTTCGAGGACAAATAATATCTTCTCGCATAGTCGTCGCCCCCGTGAATACACAAATAGTGAATTTGAAAGTCGATCGAAAGTAACACCGCGCCGCAGGTTGGCTGATGAATGAATTTTATTTCTCCCCCCACCCAACCCCCCTCGCCGTTCTCGGGCTGCCTCATGAAATCGAGAAAGAAGGATACGACGGCGAGAACAGGAAATCGCCAACGATAACGAAGAACGATAGGATGCGGCCACTTTTACATAATACCGCGTCGAGATCGTGCTGGGGATCAATCGAGCGTGGCCAATTGATTCCATCGCTCACGGAATTCATGAAATTGTGAGCCGGTTCTCTGATAGTTTGCCACTTACCGGAGGAAATAATCCAGGTGGGGCCGATTCGAGGTTTTTGCAATTTTTGAGACTTTACAATCTCAGGGTTATTTTAATTTCGAGGCTTCCAAAAGTTTCAGGCCTCTACAGTTTCAAGGCTCTCATAATTTTGAGGCTCCCACAATTTTGAGACCCTCGCAATGTTGAGGCTCCAACAATTCCGAGGGTATCGCAATTTCGAGGCCCCACAATTTTGAGGCTCTCACAATTGGAAGGCTCCCAAAAGTTCGAGGTCTCCACGATCTCAAGGCTCTCATAATTTTAAGCCTCCCACAGTTTTGAGGTTCTCGCAATTTTGAGACTCCCACAATTTCGAGGCCCCACAATTGCCAGGCTCTCAATTTTACCCTCTCACAATTTTGAGACCCTCGCAATTTTCGGCCTCTCTCAATTTTGAAGCTCTCTCAATTTCTATGCTCTCCCAATTTCAAGGTTCTCACACAATTTTAAGACCCTCACAATTTCAAGGCTCTCGCAATTTCAAGGTTCTCACAATTTTAAGATTCCCACAATTTCAAGGCTCAAGTCAATAGCCTCACTGGTCCCTCTAGTCAACATAAAGCCTCCCATTGGCCCATTGGTCCAAGTGGAATTCTCCACTTGGAGAATTCATGAAATTATGGGCTGGTTCTTCGACACTTGCCAACTATTTACCAGAACACTCACCAGGGGAAACGTCCTAGTTGGACGCAATTCGAGACTCTCACAATTTCGAGGTCCAATATTAATGCCCTCACTGGCCTCCCTACTCAAAATAAGAATCTCCTCATGAAGATCTAGAAGGAAATTCGCGTAATTGTGAGCTGGTTCTTCAACACTTGCCAACTATTTACCACTCACCAAAGGAAACATCCTAGTACCGGGTCCCATTCGAGGCTCTCACAATTTCAAGGCCCCCAGAAATTCAAGGTCCAAAGTTAATGCCCTCGCTGGCCTCCCTCCCCCTAGTAAAAATAAGGCTTCCCCCCCTTGGAGATTCAGAAGGGATAGGAAAGTTCCTCGAAAGGGTCCTGTTTGGAAAGGACGAGGCTCGCATCTCGGACTGGAAAAAAATTCATCGACTGTAGCCTCCCGAGGAGGAGAGCGATCGTCCGTAGAGCGCCGAGCGGGTAACCGGAACGGAACGGAGCCGAGCGTTCGCGAGTGGTTACTGACCTCTAGCATCGACCACTCTTACGCTTGCACTACTTAGCTAGCTCGTCGTTACCGTGCTGCGTGCCACCGCAACCGCGATCACGCTAAATCGCCACTTTTCTCGGGCGTATCTTCGACGTTACGGCGTTACCTTTACCTTCACCTTGCGCTGCTGCGTCTCTACGTCAGTGTCCGCTCAAACGTGAGAAGGCGGAAGGCCCGGTGGCGCCGTCTCGCGGGCCCCACCGGAAGCCCGTTTCGCGATCTGTGTCATAGACTCGCGTCGAGGGAATTCTCGTTTCCTCTCGTCCGTTGTTTCGCGAAACGCTTTTCATCGTTTTTGCCGGTGCCCCCTCCGTAGAAAGTTATGCCGTTTCTTGCCGGGGCCGCGCCATTTTCAAAGTTCAACGCTCGTTTCCCGTTACCCTCGCCTACCAAGTGTCACACGTCGACCTTTATTTTGCAACTTCGATTCGCGAACTCGTGTTCGGTTGTAATCGTAATTCGGCCAGCTAACAACGAGCGGGTGTTTTCGTTCAAAATTGGCGCGTTAGATAGCTTCCTGTTTGAAAGAAAATTTTTCTAGGGCCTTTTTTTAACCTCTTCAGGTACGATTTCTTGTTTGGTATTATCAAATTTTTGTTCTTTTTATTATCGACAGTAATTATAATTATGAAAAACTAAACGTTCACGTACGTGGCCGAAGGTTTGAAGAGGTTAACACGTTGGTTGCCTAGAGATTATTAGAAATCAGATAATTTAACATTGGTCGTGTTAATTAATTTTATAACGCCACCGAATTCACGAATTCGATCCAGATTTTATTTTATACTTACCTCACCCTCGGAATTAATATTTTTAGTTGCTTAAAAAAAGAGCCCAGTCGTCTATTTCTAGGGCGACCAACTGCGTTAAACTACATTCATTCATTGTTAACATTGGTCCCGTTAATTAATTCTTTAACGCCACCGAATTCACGAATTCAATCCACATTTATTTTTATTCCTGCCTCACCCTCGAAATTAATATTTTTAAACTACAATTTGTAGATTCCAAGGCTCAACAGAGTCGACTAACCCTAAAACCCTCCACAAAATTTTGTATACTCAGACCTAACCCAGCCAAAGTACCTAGATAGCTCTGACAATTGTCAGCATCCAAGAGACAAGCCCTGAAAAGTAAAAGGTCAAAACGCCTGCCAACGGGAATTCAAGGGGTCGGTTCAGCGGGTCGTAGCACGGCTTTCGAACGTCGGCGGCTGAAATTAAAATCACGTTCGCGGAATCGCTTCGAAGAACCGTCGATTTTCCCCCCCGTGGCTACTCCCGATTCGGAGGAGCGCAAAGTATGACACGACCGGCGAGAGATGTCCGTCGGCGGGTTCGTTAACCTCTGAAAAATACTCTCTTGCGTCTCGGTTGCGTGCTCGGTGCACCGGGATGCGCTAGTTTACTTCTTTCCGGGATGGTGGAGGTGGTTTTGTCTCGGCGGACCCGCCGTGCCACCGTCTGCTGGCGGTCTTCACCGGTACTTCGCATTAGAAACTTCACCTACATCGGTGATAGAGCAGCCTCTCGCGAGAAATCTCGTTTCGCTCTTAGCGCGACCCCTCGACGAAATTACCGTCGCTATCGTTCGTCACCGCGGTAATTAATGGCCATTTACCAGCGCATTTTAGCACAGAGCGTATGTACAGCGATTTTAGAGTTTAATTCTGATGGTAGGAGATCGATTTTGCCATTTATATTGGAGGGTTGCTTTCTTAATTTGTGCCGGAAATCGAACTTAATGTTCGTGGTAGAGTTCAGGTTTGAAATTCGAATCGAAGTTCAGTTTTTGAATTGAAGCACATGGATACTTGGTCGAGTACTTGGATACCTGTAGAATATTCGATTATTTATTCAGAGTATTCAGTGATATCATCCAGTACTTAGCTCCTGTATATTCAATGCTATGATCCAATACTTCCTTACTCGTGTATTCAATGCTTTGCTCCAATACTCACCCACTCGTATACTCAATTCTATGATCCGATACTCAGCTACTCATGTATTCAATGCTATGATCCAATACTCGCCTCCTCGCGTATTCGATGCTATAACTCCATACTCACCTACTCATCTATTCAATGCTCACTTACTCGGTGCCAATTCTTTCCATTCAAGTACCTAAAAATATTCGAATACACACTCGAAATATCCATCCAATTACCAAAGAATTCTTAGGAAACATTTGAAAAAATAGTTTCAATGATCCTCGGCCGTGGTAAGTGGCATCATTGCGCTGTCACACGACTATCACCATAATTGGGGGTCTCATTGTGGAATATCTACTTGTGCTTACATTCCCTACAAGGCAAACTTGCATCAGGAAAACAATCTCCAATCGGAACGTTCTCTACACCTCGCATCTTATTATTAATACAATTTCAGTAAAATGAATTCATTTACATCGAGTTCAGTTAACGAGTTTTCGTGAACTTAACATCTTAGATTCGCGTCGCTGTGTAGGTTTTAGAAAATGGACGTTTCAGCTACGATCCAGAGCGACGCTCGTCGCGGAATGACAGTCGGTTTTGTTTCCCGGAATTTCTCGACGATTCGCGTATCGAGATGAAGGATGAAGCACGGCGAAAGAAAGTATTCCTCTTGATTCCGAGGCGTTAGGTGGAAAACCTACTTCACCTACATCGGGGAGACGCGTCTCGTTTCCCCGAGACGAGTAATTACGGTCGCAGCGATGTTCTCGAACGCGATAAGAACGGGCGGTGATTAGCGGGGACAACGCCGAGATTCGCGACTGACGTGAGCGTGTTACGCTGACGAAAATTGCGCCATTCGTGGCCCCTTGGAAAATAATTCAGGAATTACTCTATTAGGTTTCTTATATAAAATTAAATTTTCAAACGAGTTAAGTTTTTAGTGAACAGTTTCTTCTTATTTTTATTCATCCATGTATAAAATCTCTTTGTTAAATAATGTAGAATAAGTACATGAGAGATTGTTTAATGAAAAGATTTTATACAATGTATAATATAGAGATTTACGTCATCGTACGGTATACAATGGAGAGATTTTATACATCATTATTATAGAGGATATAATTAAAAGATTCGCGTTAATATTATACAATGTATCGTAAAGATACTTCTATCGTGGTTCTTGGAACCCAGAGCTGCTTTAAAAATTCTGTTTCGTTCCCGCGGCAACAAGGTCCATCAACCCACCGAGGTCCTTGAACGTTCTGTAGACGGCTCTATCCTTGAAGCATTCTTGCGCCTAGCTATTCGACAATTTCGTCACCGTGTCCACGGCGGAAGGTCTGCCTAGCGTGACCTTCGCCGGTGAATAGTCGCGGGACAATTCATAGAAGCTTCGCAAGACATCGCCTCTTTCGCAATTAGGCTCATTTCGGCAAGAGCTCCTCGCAAATCTCAATTTAAATCGAAATAATCAGTAGAAATTATAAGTAGAAGGTGCTTCTGTGTTTATTTCTTTTATCGGGGGGGGGGGGGGGTCCCAATGGGCCCAAAGAAACACAGAAAACTAGGACTCCGATCAAACCTAATAAAAATTCTCAAGACTCAAAAATGCAGTCTTTAAAAAATAGTTTCTTCTACACACATTTACTCCAGGGGCCATCTGAGTCCCACACTCTATGGGCCCAAACAGACACAGAAAACTAGGACTCTGATCAAACCTAATGCAAATTCTGAAGACTCAAAAATAGGGTCTTTAAAAAATAGCTTTTCTACACAGATTTACTCCTGAGGCCCATCTGAGTCCCCTACTCTATGGGCCCAAAGAGACACAGGAAAATAGAACTCCAATCAAACCTAATAAAAATTCTCAAGACTCAAAAATGCAGTCTTTAAAAAATAGTTTCTTCTACACACATTTACTCCAGGGGCCATCTGAGTCCCACACTCTATGGGGCCAAAGAGCCTCAAATTTCGCTGAACCACATCGTAAAATCTCTCTCCGATCGCCCTAAACATCCAGAACGAGGAAGGATTCCGCGGCCAGTTGGGCCCACGGTCCCGACACCCCCACCCGACCAGAACAAGTCGTCGTCCCGCTGGAAGACTAAGTCCCTGGCTGGTTCTCGAGGCTCGAAGGGCGTCTCGAATGGAGCAGGAGGTCGGGGAGCGGGTAGCGTTACTCCTGGCGGCCAGTTCGTTTTCGTTTGGGACCAGAAATTCGAGCGGTACGTCCCTGACGGTCTTAACGTCTGGCTAGGCTAGGCACGGGAGTACTGTTAGCTTTGGGCCCCGAGTCGGCCGTCCTGAAAGGAGAAACGAAGGAGACGGAGCAAAGGGAAGAAGAAGGAGGACCGTACCGGGAAGAAAGGGAGGAGGCGTCGGTGGAGGTGGGACGCGGAGGGGTGGAGGGGATTTGTGGGACCGTGTGGAATCCTACGGCGAGCCATAATGTAACAACGAGTAGGAAACATCGAGGTTCGTCCTCGCTCGCCTGGAGCGACGGACGCCGCCGACCCGCTCGCTCGGCTCGCTCGCCTCGAGACCGCTCAGAAGTGAAGTGGCACACAATGCGTAAGAGTATTTTCAGGGGTCGACGACCGCTCTGCTTTCTCGAGGCTGTCCCTAGTGATGGCTTCGACCGCGAACCGAACGGTATCGACGATTCTCGCGGTTTGACCGCGACGCACGCGTGGAATTTCGGCGGATGCGTCCTCGCCCGAGCAACGGGATTTTTTGCAACCGGGATCGATCCCTAATTTAACGCGACTGCTTTTTCGATATTTCGTTTCGCGATGTCTGCACGAGAAAGGTGCAAGGCAAATGGCAAGTTGATCTGAAACGAGTGTCTTCTTTAGGATTTTATTTAGAGAGAGGGGATGCAGGTTTCGACTTTTCGTTATGTAGTGTGTTTCTATGGACAGCGAAGAGTAGATCAAAATTTTTGTGTAGGAGTATGGAGATAGATGTGTCCCCTGGGATTTAATTTGAAAGAAAGGGGGTGCAAGTTTCGACTTTTCCTTGTGCAGTGTGTTTGCATGGACCTTGGAGAGTAGGACAAAATTTTTGTGTAGAAGTATGGAGATAGATGTCTCCCCTGGGATTTAATTTGAAAGGATGGGGTGCAGGTTTCGACTTTTCATTATGTAGTGTGTTTCTATAGACAGCGGAGAGTAGATCAAAATTTTTGTGTTGGAGTATGGAGATAAATGTCTCCCCTGAGATTTAATTTGAAAGGATGGGGTGCAGGTTTCGACTTTTCATTATGTAGTGTGTTTTTATGGACAGCGAAGAGTAGATCAAAATTTTTGTGTAGGAGTATGGAGATAGATGTCTCCCCTGGGATTTAATTTGAAAGAAGGGGGTGCAAGTTTCGACTTTTCATTATGTAGTGTGTTTCTATGGACAGCGGAGAGTAGATCAAAATTTTTTGTGTAGGAGTATAGAGATAGATGTCTCCCCTGAGTTTATTCATTTACTCATTTATTTAAGGTGCGAGCAAACTCAGCTGCTCGTAGCATCACAAGGTTGTACAAAATTGGCTTACATTAAGTCGTATAAACAAAATATGAGGCGGACCCTTTCACAACTCTTATGCTTATGACTATGGAATACATTACAATAGCTTGAAAGTACGGTAACTTAATTTAATTTTAGGAAGAGTATGGAGTCTCTGTATGTATCACTTATTTCTTATTGTCACCATCACAATTACTTAATGTTAACATCACTTTTCTATTACTTCAGATTTTATTGCCTAAATGGTCGTCGGAGGTGCATTCCGTTTATAAAATAAAAGTCTTACTATCTACTGATGGGTTTTGACCATTACCTAATTGTTTTTCTTAAGGAAAAAAAAGGATAAATACAAAATTAACTCTTTATTATAAATTCCTCAGCAGGAGATTTCTCTGTGAATAACAATTTAAATGTAACTTAGATATAGCACATCTACGTTTAGGCCAGTCTATCTGTGGTTATAACGTCACCCGTATATCACCGACGTTTCTTACACTTCCCTGAGTTAATCTGAAACGAGTGTCTTCTTCCTTATTGCTATATGAACATTGGTATTCAAATACTGATATTTGAGGGACGCTATTGGAATACTGATACTCGAATTGTGACACTAAAATATTGTTATCTGAGTGGTAATATTGGAATATTAGTATTAAATACTGGTACTCTAAACTTGCCTATCCCTTCTAGGGTACTCAAATATTGATATTTTGACCAATGGCATTCGAATACTGATACTTTAACATTGATATTTGTGCAGTGGTATTGGAATACTGGTACTCAAGAATTGGTACTCAACACTGTTACTCGAATTGTGATACTCAAATATTGCTATATGAACATTGGTATTCGAATACTGATATTTTAATATTGATATTTGAGTGACGCTCAAAACAATTTTTGAGGGGGGGGGGGGGGGGGCCGACAAAAAACGGAGGAAAGGTCCGTTCTATTCCTCTGTCGAGGATGACTTTCGCGGAGGAGTTCAACGCTCGAGGTTAAAGACCCGACCCTGAAGCCTCCAACCTGTCGAATTCGTGGCCGTGCCCAGATCGTGACTAAGCCACCGTTTATCTTGTATCGGGGATCGGTTTATTGTCGTGCTATTTCGTAACCGAACCGCGATAGGGGAGACCGTACTCCTCCGCGTCCTGTCGCGCTCTGTCCGCAGGAAACGCCGCGTACGTGACGCAACATCTAAATCGACGGCATTGCCCGGCGAATAAAGCACTTTTAACGCCTTTGTGAACCGTCGGCTGTTATAACGGAAACACCGTGACCCACAAGGGTATCCTGGTCGCGTGCGATACGCGATGTTCGCGACGATTCGGCGAAAAGGGAGGAAGGATAACCGCGAGGACTCGACGCGATAAAAGGTGGGCGGTGCTCGATACAATTTTATTTATTTATTAATAATAAACGGGTGAACACATTATTCTACAAAAATGAAAAGTTACAAGGTAACTGGTTAAAAGGTAAAAGTTCAATTGTAACTGTTATGTTTCTATCGCGATATAATAACGATATAATAATTTTTATTCGGTTAAAGTTAAATTTTATTCAGTTAGAATACATTTTTGGTCTTAGTGAAATATTACGTAGAATTGTACAGGTAATTAATAGCACGTAAGAAACCAACAGAACAAAAATGACGTAAAATTGCACTCTTCTTTATTTTATTTCGTTGAATAAATTGAACGATATGCATCAGCCCTAATTCCCTTGGCAGTCGATGGAATCGACAGGGGCATCGTTATTTTTCCATATCACGGTCCGTTAATTACCGCTAAAAAAAAACAGCGCTGCGTTAAACAATTAGCGCGGGAATCGTTTATTCGATATTACTTGATGATAAATTCGATGCAAGCTGGACGTTTTCATTTAAATAATCGGCCACGGTAATGCAATCAACGTGCTCGACGAACGAAAATTGGGATTGATTTAATTCGATCCACGTTGGAATCGAGTCGGATTTTAATGAATTTCTATACATATTCGCAAAGGGTATAGCATTCTGGTGGCTTGCTAAAAAGATATTCGAATGTGATAATTCAAGTACGCTGTTCACATATAGATAGTCGTGTGATGGTATTCATAGGTTAATATTCCAATAATAGTATTCGAACACTGGTGCTCGAATTGTGACACTCAAATATTGATATTCGAGCGATGGTGGTAAAATAGTGATGTTTTAATATTGATATTTGAGTAGTGGTTTTGGAATACTGGTACTCAAACAGTGGTACTCGAAATATGACGCTCAAATATTGATATTTGAGCAATGGTATTCGAATACTTTCATTTTACTATTAATATTTGTGTGATGGTGTTTGAATACCGGTACTCAAGCATTGGTATTCGTCTTGTGATACTCAAATACTGACGTTGGATCGATGATACTCGAATAATCACACAGTCAGATACCCCAATATTCGAACATTAAACCATTCCTGTGAGTTGACGACGCCTGTCGACGAACTTTTACTCGTCGTAAAAAGTTCGAGATAATCAACGATAGGATCACAGCTCCGAATCACTGACGGTAGTCATCGTTGGTGATTCAGGGGTTGAGAACGGGAGCGTGTAGGAACAGCGCTGATGATTCCGCTTTGAAAAGGGAATTCTCCCGTGACACATTCGTTTTTATCGAGCTCTCTTCGAGGCGGCTACGAATCTCATCCGAGATTTCCGAGCTTATACGGAAAGTCGGCGACTCGTTTACTGCTCCGCATACGAGGCATTGACCCGCCTTGGCGTTTCGTCGCACCTCGCCAAGCTCTTACGGAATTAAACACTAGCGCGAACGTTTCACGCAGGTGTACCGGTTCATGTACGTAAACAAATCCGCTTCCAACGAGCCCCCGAAACGACGTTGCTCCCGTTGTATCGTCGCAAATTGCATAATAAGGGTTAAAATGAAATATAATTGACAGCGGTTTGGTACAGTAAGCATCTCGTACAATCTCCCGAACGGAGTGTTTTGTTTTGGATTGCTGGAAAAATGAAAATTGTAATCCTTTTCTGTGCATCGATGCAACGCATAGATTTCAGAGAAATAAAGAAGTCGGATTGCAACAGCTTCCAAAACGATAATAGATTCCTAATGAGGGGAGAGAAACGCGAACGTAGGCTGACGTAATCGTCGAATTCGGTTAGGCAGATCGCCGAATTCAACGATCCACGAATGACTTGCGAGAAAGTACCCAAAAGAAATGGAGTTTTTTTCGAGAATTCTGGTCGCGTCTGGAATCCTCGATGGCGTTGAACCCGAGGAATCGGCGTAATAAACGCTGGGGGCGATGAACTTTCAGGGGTGGAAGCAGATTTTTAGTACTTTGAAGCGTAGGATAAACTAAGATTCCATAGATTTTAGGAATTCCTAGGTCCTAAGATTGTTTAGCCTAGGCTCCAGAGTGTTCAAAAAATTGGCTCTACTCTTGGAAGCTTAACGTCATTCTGGAGCCTAGGATAAGAAATCTTAGGACCTAGGTATTCCTAGAACCTAAGAGATCCTAGAATTTACGAATTCTAGAAGCTAGATCCTAGGATCAGTTGTTCTAGGCTCCAAAGCGTTAAAAATCGGCTTCCGCTCTTGGAAGCTCAACGCCATTTTGGAGCCTAGGCTAAACAATCTTAGAACCTAGGAATTTCTAGAACCTAGGGAATCCTTGAATCTAGGAATTCTAGAAGCTAGATCCTACGATCGTTTATCCTAGGCTTTAGAGTGTTAACAATCGGCTTCCACCCTTAAAAGCTCAAAGCCATTTCGAATCCTACCATAAGCAATCTTACGACATAAAGATTCCTAGAACCTAGAGAATCCCAGAATCTAAAAATTCTAGAATCTAAATCCTAGGCTCCAAAATGGCAAAAATCGGCTTCCACCCCTGCAAGTTCAACAACCCCATCTCCTCCCCTCCCCCAGGGTTAAATAAGCCTATTCCTCCGGATCAACCTCAATCGAGGTCAATCAAACCCCAAACGCGATAATTCTCGAGAAAACTCCACTTCCACGATTGCTGCAATTAAATTTTCAACTTCTGGAATCTGGAAATTCCGGGAATGCATAGTCCAAGCCTTGCTTTCTTTGAGCTTTCGGAGGTGTTATCTCCCGGTGGCAGGTGCGTCTAGGATGTTTCGTGCCAGACGGATTCGCCTCGGGAGGATTTGCACGCTCGGCGCCCCGGTGCATTCTCGGCGTTGGTGCGCACGCGCGCGCTCGCGGACTTAGTTGGGAACGAGGAAGACCTAGTTCGAAGGTAGAACGCTTGCAACGGCACTAGGTCACGCATCGGAATTCCTGAACGACGCGAGCGTCGTCTACGTGCGCGGCCGTGTGTACGTCGCGCTGTGTGCATGTGCATGTGCATCGGGCCCCGCACGCGGCACGCATACGCGATCGCGAGAGCCCGACGAATGGACGCCGACTCGACGAGGGGAACTCGTTACCTTCCTGAAAACTCACAGTCATGTCGCTCCGAAACATCCAGACACCGTTTACGCGTTTCAAGAACCCGGGAAATCGAGTTGCTCCGAAATGGAGACTCCAGGAATTAATTGCGAAGGTGGGAGCGGAGGTTACGACTCGTTTCGGTCGTGGGATGATCCCGTGTAGTTCGAAAACTAGAAAAATTATTTTTTCAGTTGTCTAGAGCGTTTTGATATGGGTAGTTTTGCGTTAGATAGCTCAGGTGTCCAAAAATGGCCCCCTGGGAGACTCCGGCGCTGAGCCATTTTTCCTACCGACGTTTGCCTGACCATAAGTAAATTTTTGGATTCTTCAAGGTATACTTGAACGCTACGTAAAAGGACAAATCGAAACTCTCGTTAGTTTCTTCGGGAATAATTCCCGAAGAAAGCTTCTCCGAAGCGAATCGATCGCCTAGCCTCCTAAATCATCGCGTGTTTCGTCACGCGAGAACGGCGTGCGTTTTAGAAAGTTTTTCTTCGATAATGTAATAGGTGGCACGAGTGTTTCCGGAGATTTGCATCCAGGTTTCGAGCGTCGAACGCGGTTAACGATAACGGTCCGCGAGGCAGTCGGGTCCATTCATCTCGAACGTTCTCATAGGGCTTTCACCCTTTTCCCTCCTCCTCGCGCCTCGCGCTGGCGGGAGAACGTCGACGAACGCTACGAGGGCTAACGGTATCGCGGCGTCATTTTGTCCTGATTGCGTTTAGGGAACTTTTCCGCTCGGCGTCAAACGAAAGTAGCGGCACGGGCCGACGAGCGCGCGATGCTTGGAACGGGAGAGTGAATTTCGTCACTCCTGGCCCCCACGACGAAATTTACATCCGAAAGATGTACTGTTAAACGACCGCTCGAAGCGAAGGTGAAACGAGTGGGCCGTTGGGTTCAATGGAACCGAGAGAACGACCATTGATTTTCAAAGACCCCGAAAAAAGAGAGGCGAAGGAAAGTAAATTATATGCTCGTTCGTTTGGTAGAAATAATCGCTCGATTATTTTTTATTTCGATAATTTGTCATAGGCACGGAGTAGGTATCGCGATACTTTATTGTTCGAATCATGGAGTTCGAAGATTATTCGCTCTTCCTCGAACGATCTATTAGGTTGTCCCAAAAGTTTCTTTCGTTTTATTAATAATTAATATATACACAATATCGTATGTTTTATGTTACATTACTGAATTGTGTACGCTTCATTTCGCTTCGTTACTGTTACAGCATCAATGTCTAAGAAATTAGATTGTCTATTTATGTAAACACTGCCACAGCAAATAATTGAATGCAACTCACGAAAGAAACTTTTGGGACAACCTAATACTTAAAGACTCAATCTGCGGACCTTATTATGCTATTGAAGTTCTTTGAGTATTCAGATACTTTTTAGCTTTTTTCAAATTTTCTGGGACTTCGGTAGTCATGAATTTGAATAGTATTCGAATAGTATTCGAAACTAGTACTCGAATACTCATTACTTCAAGTAGTATTCAAATCCGGTACCCCAAAATTCGTGAATTCGAGTAGTATTCAAATCTAGTACTCAAATACTCACTACTTTGAGTAGTATTCAAATCTATTACTCCGATTCTCACGAATTCGAGTACCATTTGAAACCAGCTCTCGAGTAATCATGAATTCGGGTAGTCAAGCGTCCAAACAGTATTTAAACGGTTCAACATTCGAGTAGTATCCGAATTGTAGTAGTCCCCAGTCCCTAGTCGACTCGGTTTCGCGATCGAAGTAGATCGGTGAAAAGCGAATGGACGTTCGTCAAATTTTATAGAGAGGTCGTTGTCCTTGTACAGCGACGGGATCAGGACGTTCATCCCGTTGGCATTGTTACCGCAGCACGCCGCGTCCATCTCCGGTGCAGACGAGAAAAATCCCTCTGCCCACGCTCTCGACACCTCGGAAATCTGTCGCCGTTCGGTGTTCGCGAAGGAGTTACGTGGCTGTTTCAAAAATAAAATCGCGACGGTTACATGATCGCGGATGGAGTGGTCGGTTGTTGATCTCGAGGTATGAATACTTGACACCTCACATCGTTTGAGTCCACTCCAGTACCAAACTACTTCAAACCCACTCGAATACTTGGCTATTCGAACTCTACTCGTCGAAACAATTTTTCGGTGAGACTGAATTTAACATTGCCAACTTACATAAATTATTGGATCGTCCAGGAAGTTCGTGCTAATTTTTAAGAAAAATTCAAAGGCACATTTGAATTTTAATTGAATTACGTAGGTATCACTTTGTTGCCCCTTTTTATAATCGGACCTGTACCACCTATCAGAAATTCAAGAATCCAGAAATCGGGAAGCTCCTTTTCCCAGTAAAAATCACTTCGCAGCATCAAGCTCGACGTTTCACTCAAAACTGCCTCGATGATCCCTTTCCTGGATCCTCGACTGATTCCTCTGGATGACCTAGGTCAAGAGACGAGGAAAAACAAGCAACTTTCCCAGAGGGGGCTGATAAAATCGAGCGCTCGGTTTTCATTTTCAGATGCTGCCGCTGAAACCCGCCTGGCCGGAGTTGGTCCGAGCGGAGCGCGATTAAAAGTGAAGCCTCTTGACCACGTGGCCTGAGGTCATAGTGGCGTAGGCAGACGTTACTCTCTTCGTCTGGTCGGGCAAGGTAGAGGAGCGTCGTGGCGAGGCCTGGTTCGTCGAGGAGCGGTATGGTAAGTGTGTTAACAACGCAACCAGGGTGAACGCCCTCGATAGACCTAGACCCAAAAAGCGCTCGCTCCATGGGCACTGCCACTGGCACTGGGTTAAGGCGAAGTCGTGTGACGCGGTGCAGGCACATAAGTCGTGCACAACACGCACGCACACTACGCCATCGAGCATTACTTTCACGCGTATGCGTTCGTTTCCGCGAGCACCCGACGCTCACCCGGGGTTCGTCGGCCTGACCATCTCGCGGAATGCCACGGAATTGTTCCGACTTGTCACCATTTCCTTCTGCGGCGACCGTCTTCCTCCACTAGGACGCCCGGTAGCTTTTCTTCCGTTTCAGCGATGGGCACGATCCCTTCTTCCTCTCTTGATCGTTGGTATTACTGTTCAGCACTTTCTGAATGGGAGATGGCGTGGGTCTGACTACTCGGATACTCGATATCGAATAGTTCGAATCCTAGTCGAGTATTCAGTATTAGATAGGTAAAATGATTCTCGAATACATTCGGTATTCGACAGTTCGAATGCTACTCGAATACATTGAGTATTGAATAGTTAAAATGCTACTCGAACATATTGAATATTCTACAGTTCGAATACTACTCGAACATATTGATTACTCTACAGTTCGAATACTAGTCAAATACATTGAGTATTCAATAGTTTGAATGCTACTCGAATACATTCAGTATCCAACATTTCGAATTGTATTGAATATTGACCAGTTCGAATAGTATTCCAATATTGCCCACTTTGAATAATATTCTAGTATTGCCCAGTTCGAATAATATTTCAATATCGCCCACTTCGAATAGCATTCCAATATTAACCAGTTCGAATAATATTCTAATATTAACCAGTTCGAATAATATTCTAATATTAACCAGTTCGAATAATATTCTAATATTGCCCAGTTCGACGAGTATTCCAATATTGCCCACTTTGAATAATATTCTAGTATTGCCCAGTTCGAATAATATTCTAATATTGACCAGTTTGAATAGCATTCCAATATTGCCCAGTTCGAATAATATTCTAATATTGACCAGTTTGAATAGCATTCCAATATTGACCAGTTCGACGAGTATTCCAATATTGCCCACTTTGAAGAATATTCTAGTATTGCCCAGTTCGAATAATATTCTAATATTGCCCAGTTCGACGAGTATTCCAATATTGCCCACTTTGAATAATATTCTAGTATTGCCCAGTTCGAATAATATTCTAATATTGACCAATTCGAATAGCATTC
>NC_071980.1:11269012-11288756 GCF_026283585.1 Hylaeus volcanicus
CGAGTAGCGCCTGCGTCCTTTTTGCATGACGAAGATACGCAGCTCGCCGAGGAAAATTTTGGGCGAAAGCACATACACTCCTCGAAAGCGCAAAGAGCAAGAGCTTTGAACGCCGACGAACGAAAGGCCTTTGATCTCGCACGCAATTAGCGAAAGTTAGAGTAACCGAGGTCCCATTTCGGCAACCACTACGCCTGCTTCTTCGAATCTTTATGAATCATTAGGTTCCCGCCTTGTCGCGCGTCATAGCACTTTCTTTCGGATAATTCAATGCCGTAACGGTATTACAAATTTCGTCGGAACGTACAACGAATCATCGATTCCGATAATCCATCGTCGATTTCGCCTTAACCCTCTCGTCTGAGATCGTTCATTCCTCTCGGAATATGAAATTTACTCCGCTCTGTTGTTATTTAGAATTGTTTAATGTAGAGTTCGAATTTCCAAAATACGAAACGTGAGTAAGAGAGATCGAGAATAAAGAATTATCGCTCCTCGACAAATTCGTAGCGAACGATCCATGGATCGGTGGTCGGCAGATTACACGAGAATTTCCCTCGTTTTCTACGATTCCTGTTCCACATTTCAACCGAGCACGGCTCGTTGACGTCATTATTCGCTTCGAGGCGATCGTCGAAAGAAAACAACAATACTTTTTCTCGATGGTCGTCGACCTCTCGAGCACCGTCCGTCTGCGCTTTTATTTTAACCCCTTATGGGCGTGATCTCCTTAAATCTAATAATGCATCGCGTTTGCCGATTCGTATACAATGTGGTAGAAAGGAATTTTCGAATAATTATTTCTTTCTTAAATTCATTTTCGAACTATCTTTTCCATTTCTCTTATTTGTTCGCGAACAGTTCCTTCTACCGACATAAAACGATCGTAAAAGAAAATTAATAAACAAAAAAACAAGTTAACGCCTCCTTTCCAAGTGTCAACCTAAATATAACCAACCCACTAATCAGTATACACTACCGCGGAGAAGTTGCGCGACAGACGACCATTTTCAGGTCCAATAATCTTGGGCTCCTTAGCAAACTGTCTTGAAAATAGAAATTGATCCGACGAGAGTATACAAATATTTATCGCCCAGTTCCGCTCTAAATTCTCACGCCTGAAGTGGACGTTCTCCGTTAGAACCAAGGAACGTCTTTTTTCCAAAATTACAAATCTTGTAAAGAGAGCCTTCCTTATACCCAAATAATCCAGAATGATTCAGAATTCAAACTGTAATTTTACGAAACGCTATATTCGAATTTTATTTAAATAGACAACCCACGGGGGTCCAGCGGGCGACAGCCAATCGAAGGACACCTCGTAGGTGAAAAGCTCGCAGAAAAAGCAGAAAATCTGAACTCTGCGGATCCGCTCGAAGAGGATCGGGGCCGCTCGCTACAGGATGATTATCCAGGCTCGCATAACTGGCGAGGAAAGGCATGGACGTGTATAGTACGTCCCGGTGGATGGAAGTCCATCCTTGATGGAGGTTACTCCGGGCCATCGTCCCACATCTCTTTGGATATGAACTTCGCGTCTTCGTTCGACTTGGCGGTCGTCTCCCTTCGGTCCTCCTTCCTCGTCTCCTTCGTCCTTCTTCCTGCCGTTCTCTACAGCTCCCCTCCACCCTCTCAACTTCCCCTTCTCCGCCAGCCTCGTCCAGCAGACATCCCCTCCACCGTGACGTCTCGTTTCCGACTCTGTCGTCCGCTGCTTCGCCATCCCCACTCTTGATTCGATCGCCACCCACCACCGCGACTCTTCCCCTTCCTTCGCGTTAGTGCTCCGTTGTTCCGCCCGATGGCGCCGCCTGTGGCGCGAGTTACGCGACCAGGAACTCCGCGGACCGATCGAATCGTTCCATCCTGTCGATCCAACGAGTCGATCTCTTTCGAGAGGATTAGGAAGATGGCTAGATAGATCAGGTATCGATGGATAGGTAGATAGATCAGGATAGATGGAATTATCGAATTTAAATTTGTTCGATTAAAGCTGAAGAGTTACGTCACTGTAGAGTCCAGTTTTTTAATTGGAGGACAGGATCTTCGAGCTCCCTTTGGAAATTTCTTTGTTATTTTATCGTAATTAACACATCTTGCGCGGGTGCTTTGCCGCCAAACTCTCAACGAGTAGCCGGCGATCTTTTACAATTCGTACGCAAAAATACTTCTGCACAAAATAGCTGTAGTTTGTGAACTTTAGGTATTTATAATAACCTCCCCTTCCAAGGTATTATCCATTTATCCAAAGACAACCGCTGAATAGGCTTATAAACATTTATAAACTTGGGAACAAAGTAGTTCAGTCGTGGTCTGACTTTCGAAAGGCAGCCTGATCCATCAGTCAACTCTTCATCATTATTGAAGTGCCAGGTCCACAACATACGAAATCTGACTTTTGTCATTGTTTTCGGAAAAATTGGCGTTTCTATACACGGATCCGTGGTCCAATAATCCTCTTTTCGGTCCTTACGCACTTGTCCCATAAGAAGGATAAGCCCCAAAAATTTCTTCATGTCTTGTACCGTAATGTCTTTCCATTTGAGGGCTTTCTTGAAACTTGTGAATTTATCAATATTTTGATAATAACATCTATCTGACTCCTCCACGAGGAATGTAAACAAATCACGGTAGAATTTGCAATAGGTATTTAACACGTTCACGCAGGCGCTGCTATTTGTGTTTTTCGCCGTGGGGCGGCGCGGTAGTCCATGCAAAACGACTTTAGTCGCTTCCCGCGCAAGATGTGTTAATAATATAGACATTGTTGTTGACTTTGCAGAGGGCTCGAGATTCGAAAGTTACATCACTGGGTTATTCCCCTTCACTCAACTCCCTCTCGACTCTGTGCGAGCGTCGCGGAAAGTCGACGGGCAAGGTGGCGCGACCCGGATTACGCTCGAGTCATCGGTTCCTTCGCACTTTTCTTCGCTCCAGAGTCCTCTCTCAGGGTCAAGGCACTCTGTGCTCACAGTAAATCCTTCCTGATGCTCCGAGCGAAGGCACGGACCTACACCCACGCGTGAGTGACTATCGAGGAACACCTTTCGTTATTTAGAAAACGAATTTCTCGGTCAAATCGTGTTGGCTGGGACCATTTCAATAATTTTTTTTTTTTGGGCACCATAATTTTAACGAAAATTGGGGAAATTGTAGTAGTTTTCTTAGTTCTAAACGAGGGGACTACTAGGTTTTTTAGTTACCCGAGTAGCTTGTGATTTCACTCTAGATTCGAAGGCCCAGAGAGAGATTCCCAAACCTCGGTTCCCAAATTTAGAGACTCTCAGACTGAAATAAAGTACACAGTGGTCTACTTGTAAGTTTAGTGATATTCTAATACTAAACGAGGGGACTGTTAGTGTCTTTGGTCACCTGAGTTATGTATAGTTAGGCCCAGAGAGGTCCCACACATTGGTCCCCAAATTTAAAGACTCTCGATACTGAAATAAAGTACATAGTGGTCTAATTGTAAGTTCACAGATCTCCTAATACTAAATGACGGGACTGATAGTGTCTTTGATCATCTGAGCAATCTATAGTTTCACTATAGACTCAAGGGCCCAAAGAGGTCCCAAGCCTTGGTCCCCAAACTTTGACATTCTCAATCCTAAAGTAAAATATTCAGGATCCCACTAGTAAGTTCACAGTTTTCTCAATTCTAAACTAGGGGACTGCTAGTGTCTTTGATTACATGAGTAATCTATACTTGGGCCCAGAGAGGTCCCAAACCTTGGTCTCCAAAAAATATAATCCCGAATTGAGTAACCTCCTCCTTTTCGAAGTCGGTTAAAAATAATTAAAATTGCAAGCTCTGTGCCAAGGCCCTAACACCATCATCCTCTTCAAACCAAAGCAACTGTAACATCAGACCCCTCTTCCCCGCTACTGTTTAATTGTACTCGCGTTCGAAATCCTGATAAATGAAATATCTGAACGTTCTTCGCGTCTGTGGAGATGTGTCCCAGCGGTCGTTCGAGGAGATTTCGCGTAGGAGCTATAAATACATACACGGTATCGGAAGAAATGGTAATGCGCCACATGGCGGAACGTCAATGGCCAAGGATTCGGAGGCCAGGTAAAACGGGGCCCGTACGTTGAACCGACGAATGACCTCCGACAACAACGGCCACCGTTTTCGGTGTCGAAATCGCTGGTGTGCGCCGGGATAGCACCTTTACGGCTTCGTGCCTTTGACTTTTACGACCGGCCGTTAAATGAATCTCGTCCCACCTGAGCTTCCGAGCTTGTTCGGATGCAAAAAGGAGCACAATGACGTTAGATTACGACGGGAAAGTACGATTGTAAAGACACGACTGATTTAGTGGCTGTGAAACTGACGAGTGTAGAGAACATTAAGAGAAAGAGAGAACGGAAGGAACGGACTTTTAATATTGATACACAGAATCTTTATGCCTTTAGGATATAGGAAAGTATATAGGGAAATTCCACAGAACAATCGAAATGAAAAAGTCTCGAACCGTTTTGCAATCCGAAGCTTTGTACCCAAGATATACGTATTTAAATTTCCCAGCGTCGAATCGTGCGCGCGCAGCCTCCTAGGGGATTTACACGCAGCGCTCCAAACGAACTAATACCCTGCTAAATTTTTAATATTGATACACAAAATCTTTATGCCTTTAGGATATAGAAAAGTATACAGGGAAATTCCTCAAAACAATCTAAATGAAAAAGTCTTGAACCATTTCGCAATCCGAAGCTTTGTTCCCAAGATATACGTATTTAAAGTTCCTAGCGTCGAGTCGTGCGCGCGCAGCCTCCTAGGGGATTTAAACGTAGCGCGCCAAACGTCGCGCTTGCAAACTTTGATAGCTTGTATCTGAGGACAGAAGTCCCCGAATGCAAAGCGGCAAAGGACTTTTGACTAGAGTTATTCAGCCCCAGTCGTCGTAAGCTATCGCCATTATTTCCCATTCTAATTCCTGTTAGAATTAATTGTACAACGGTGGGAACAAATCCACCTTTGTTTGAGTGAAACGATGCACAAAGGAGCCTGACGTGATCGCTGAACGACGTATCTTTTCAGAGGGTGTTGAGAGCCACAGTCCTCGATCCAACGCGGGTATACAGAGGTAACTGCTTAGTCATTGGGCCACGATCGACCATGTTACAATGGTTATTCAGCGATGTTACGAGCGGACACGAGGGGCCAAGAGGTGAAAAAGAAACAAGACGGAGGTGGACCATAGCCTCGTAAACCGGCCTGCTGGAGATGTAATGTTACGTCTGTTAGATTCTGGGAGAGAATCCTGGCTCTGGAGCGAATTTAGTGGCTAATGTTCAAGTTCCATGTATTTGCTATGATTGTGAGTCACGGCCGCGTCCGAGAGACAATGAGACATCACTCTTCGGTGTTTGTAGCCTCCTCGTGTGTCCGTGGACGCTTACAAGCCTTCGAACCTACACGTAGGTTGTTAAAAAGAAAAGTCCGACCTTGAATGACGGAATCGTGGACGCCAGTTCACTTTAAAGCGGAATGGGTAGCGATTATAGTCACTTTAGATAAGAGAAATATTTTTATTAGCTAGATTTAATATAAAAGTGACAGTTTTTATACAATATTAAATTGATATATATTTGTATGTCAATATCGATTTAGAGATAAAAGAACTACTTCGATTGAGGGTGTTCGATTAAACAAACGAGAAACCACACCTTATAAAATTCATCCCACGAGAGGGCAAATATTCATGAAACATATTTCGATCGAACCCCCGCTTTAAAGTGAATTAGCAGCCTCGATATTGAGACTTGAAAGCGTGTACGGAGTCTGATGTCTGCAATCACGGTTCTTAAGAGCATGCATCGAAAACAGCCCGCCGAGTAATTGCCTCGGAAAATTCCTGCTTTTCCCACGAAACCTCCAGTCCTAATCGTCGAATCCTCTTTTCATCCAATTACGCGCGAAAGGATTAAGGCTTGAGCCGCTCGCGTCCCGCTGGAAGCGATCTGGAAGACCATTACCCCCACGCAAGGACCAGCCGTCGGTTGGAAACAGTTCAAAGAAAGGGGCTGAAGAAGAAACGGAAGAAGGGTGCACTGGCGTCGACCCAACGAGAACGAACGAAATTTCACCGGAATAATTCGTTGGATACATTTTTATTCCTTATCCCGAGGCGTAATTTCATTTTCAAGCGATCCTTTATACAGGGTGTCCTAAAAATGTTGTAACACCTTGAAAGGGGTGGTTCGGGAGATGATTTGAAACAAGTTTTTTCCTTAGCGAAAATGTTGTCCGAGGCTTCGTTGAGGAGATTAACAGAAAACGTCGACCAATCAGAGCGCGAGTATGCCGGTGGAGCGAAGACTACGCGATAGGCGGCCGCGCTCATACGCTACCGCGGCCGCTCAAACGGTATACGCGCGCTCTGATTGGTCGGGGGTTTTTTGTTAATATCTCCTCAACGACGCCTCGGACAACATTTTCGCTAAGGAAAAACTTGTTTCAAATCACCTCTCCCCTATATATACAGGGTATCCCAAAAATGTTGTAACACCTTGAAATGGTTGATTCGGGGGGTGATTTGAAACAAATTTTTCCTTAGCGAAAATATTGTCCGAGGCTTCGTTGAGGAGATATTAACAGAAAATCCCGACCAATCAGAGCGCGCGTATACCGTTGGAGCGGCCGTGGTAGCGAAGGCTACGCGCTAGGCGGCCGCGTCCAATGTCCTTCGATACGCGTCAAGTCACTTGTTCGCGTACGAGCGCGGCCACTTAGCACATAGCCTTCACTACCGCAGCCGCTCCAACGGTATACGCGCGTTCCGATTGGTCAGTGTTTTCCTTTAATATCTCCTTAACGAAGCCTCGGACAACATTCTCGCTAAGGAAAAAGTTGTTTCAAATCACCTCCCGAACCAACCATTTCATGGTATTACAACATTTCTGGACACCCTGTATTTAACAATTTTCGTATGGATACAAATTTTGCCCGTGTCTGGTTTTCAGGGACAGTGGGAAGGTTGAAAGGCGACGAAGGGTAGGGTTGATTCTCCGGGTGGTGGGGAGGCACGACAGAGAGAAGTGTTCCTGTGTTCGGGACGCGGTCAAAGACACGAGACACAGAGCGACCGCTCGTTACATAAGTAAGGTAAAGGATCTTCTCTTCTGCTCTCCTTGAGCCGATCCACATCCGCGATTATGCCACTTTCCATCGACCTCGCTTCACCTCGACCGCCTATGCGTGTGCTCCAGCCTCTGTGTGCGCTTGCGCAGCGGTGCGTGTGGAACGGAAGTCGCATCGGCGATCTTCTTTTCGAACCGATCGAATTCCGGACCTTCGCGAGTAATTGTAGGGTCCTCGAGCACGTTCTCGACTCCTCTTCCTCCTTTGAAAGGAAGTGGAATCGTTGTCATGGACTGGTTCGACGCATAGGAAGGTAAATCACGAATAAAATAATGGCGTCGCTGAGAGCAGGCGTCGCGCGATGCGCGAGGAAAGTGCGCAGAAGACACCAAGCGGTGACCGTTCTCCACGAACCGCACTGGAACAACGAAGGGGGGATGTGTAATTAAAGAAACGCCCAAAGGGGCGAATTAACGAACCTGCTGTCGGGAGCATTATCATTCGCGATATTAATAAGGCGAATTCACGACCTTGAAGATACATATCGCGAGCTCGCAGGGGCATGAAGCCCGTAACAGTTACCTCCAGACAAATTCCAGCGCCGCGTACGTTTTCGTTCCGGACGCGAGGGGAGCTGTCGTCGCTTAATTAAAAACTCTGGCAAATCGAGTGGCCCGTCACGCCAATTAACTTTACACCGGAACCTGCCAAGACGATCGGGAGAGTGCTCGGAAAAATTAACGGACACTGCAGCGAAGGAATTAGTTTTCTATAAGGAACGCGATAGTTAATTGTTTCGCGATGCAAGACGTTGCCAGTCGCTTTGTATAAAAAGGAACGAACAGAGACTTTTATTAGAGCTTTGGACACGCTAGAGTTTATGATGTTTGGTTGCTACAAGTCCTCAGGGATCAGTGACACCGATGGTGCCGTCGACACTGCTCCTAGAACGACCTTCGACGACACGGACGACCTTGGTGTCACGCGACGGGAAATGTGGGAACTACAGGAAATGAAATATGAAGAAATATGTATCTCTCATGAAGACTGTATAAGGAGATCCAACTCCATACGAAAACTGTTATCAAAATCCCGAGCTTTAAGTTATGAATATTTCTACCACTCGCGGCGCTAGTGCGCACAGACTACGATATATATATATGTCATATGTGTATGTATTATCGTGTATATATATATATATATAATAATTATATATATATGATAATTATATTATATTATATAATAATTATATATATATATATATATATGTATATATGATAATACATATACATATGACATATATATCGTAGTCTGTGCGTACTAGCGCCGCATATGGACGAAAGGGTTTTTGGTAACACTTCCACACTACACAGTTGGAACTCCTTATACAGTCTTCATGGTATCTGTATAATGCTTGAGCCAGAATAGAATATCCCAGTGTGTAAAGAAGATGCGGGATCTTTTATTGATGAACCTCTGGCGGACCTAAGACGAAACATTGTTGGTGCTTCCCTTTTCCTGGTTTCTTCACTGTTTTATCCTCCAGCTCCGCTGATAGATGCTGGCTACGGGCACCTGTAGATAGTGCAGACACCTGTGATAACGCAGATACCTATCGAGGTAGATAATACAGATCTTGTAGCTACAATAGGAAATGAATATTACAGACGGTTTGTTAGGTTTGAAGCATGAAGACTGTATAAGGAGATCCAACTCCATACGAAAGTTACTAGAAAACTGTTACCAAAATCTCGAACTTTAAGTTATGAATGTTTCTACCACTCGCGGCGCTAGTGCGCACAGCTACGATATATATGTCATATGTGTATGTATTATCATATATATATATAACTTCAAGCTCGGGATTTTGATGACACTTCTACACTACACAGTTGGAACTTCTTATACAGTCTTCATGGTTTGAAGAGAATTTATTATGAATGGATAGACGAGTTGAGAACGTATATCGTAAACTCATTCGCGGAGTACAGGTACTGCCATCAAACTTCTAAAAGGGGAACCATTTCTTTACGAACTTGAACGATCTACCGTCGATAGCGCTACTTGTATTACGATAGTCTGTCCATGAAGAGCATATACCACTTACTTCATTGATTTCACTGATCGTAGAAACTAATAGGGGGTTAATCGCTCGGAACACATTGTAAATAATTACATTTATTTATTTATCAATTTCACAGTATAACAGTGTATACGATACGCTGAATATAGAATAATCTCTGCTCTTTATCGTTTACTAATTAAGGCGATTAGTATGTGAGTGATCGGTAAGAACATACATTATATAGCACGTGTAATTTATTGGTCATCACGATCCTTTGTTGTTCGCGCGTCGAACGTTTCTCTTCTATATATATTTTTTTTTTTTTTTAAACCATTTTCGAATGTATTTTTTTGTTGTTCTTTCGTCTCTATAGAGGTCCACGCTACCGTTTGTTCGCCCGTTCGCTTGCACGCTATTTCTTCCTCGCGTCGACGATGTGTAATAAATTTCTAATAGGTACAATGGACCAAAAGCACAATTCTCTATCGAACTACTAGCCCGTCAACGACAGAACGAAACGTGTTTCGTCGTTCCATCGCTACGAGCGCTAGTAGCACGACAAGTTACTGTCCTTCGGTCCAGTTTACCGATGTAACGATAATTATTTTGTAAGAAGTTAGTTACCACCTATGTACTCGTGCGGATAAGGCCACAATTAGTGTTTTCCGCGTGTGCGTGCCCGCACACTCGTCCCGTTGATGCGTGTCGTGAGTGCGTGTGATTATTCGTGTTTCTTTTAATACTATTATTTCTCTAGACAGAGAAAACAGTAGCGATCGAGGGAGAAGGTCGATCGTCCCTGTCGTAAACCATCTTGGTTGGCGCACGAGCACATGCGTTAATTTTTTGGCTCGGGTGCAGAGACCAGCTTTCGTTGGAGGGCAGAGGAAGGTACGGAGTTGAAGGTGCTTGGACCCGAAAAATCCGAATCCCTAGGTCTAGATGTCAGGATTGTTTTGGTCCTCGAGGGTCTCGGTCCTAGGTTTTAAGGATCAGGTTGAAGGATTCAGAGTCTAAGCTTGATGAACTAGGTCTCTAACGTGGTACCTAGGTCTTCCTTGGTCGTAGGCGAGTTTTAGAACCCCCACGCGATCCTGCACGCGAGCCATCTTGGGATTCCACCGTTTCGTTACATTCTCGGTGTTCGCACGAGTCTTACTGTACAGTGTCGCTTAGCGAAGGGGTGCGTCGGCGTGTCTGTGTGTGTGTATGACATGTCCACGTGTGAGTGTGTGTGTGAGTGTCGGTCTATTCGCGTGAGTTTTAAGTTAAATAAAAATAACATTATTTACGGTACGTATATCAAATTTAGTTTTCGATAAGAATATATATATTTATATATATATATATAGGATTCATCTTCATTTTCCTTGCGTTAATCGCGATCGTTCCTCTCCCCTAGCTCGTCGCGAGTAAGCGAAAAGAAAATAATAATAATAATAAAACAATAACGTTAATAACAATTCACGACGGTACGCGGCTTCGTTCTTTCCTAATCAACACAATGTAACGACTCCCGACGATAGTAATTACGTTTAAGGCGGTTTTATTCACGGACTCTTCAAGGCATTGTTCGTTTCGTCCCTACGTTAGCGGCTCGTCTCGATTTTCAACGAGAATCGAGCGACGGAGAGATTGAAAAATCACAAACGACTACGGCCTCTAAAACTACGAAGCTGAGAAGCGATCCCCAAAGACTCGACCTCGATGAACGAAGAGCGATCGGGGCTCGCTTCTCGAGGCACGATCGACACGAAGAGATCGTCCCAGACGGGTGTATTTTTTTCCGCGGTTCTAGATGGGAATCACCGTGTCTCCCAGCGATGGGTATACAGAGAGACGTATATTATATATTTCCTGAAAATATACTCGAGGAGTGGGTAGGGACACGGTGATCCCCATCGGCGCCGGATTCCTGAAATCGCCGTCGAACGACAGCTTCCAATCAAATATTGTTCGCGATTAAACTCGATCGTTTATGTTAATATTTTTTGTTTCTGTTTAAGGAACGGAGTCTTCTCGTTCCAAAGGGGGAGGAATCGTCAGCGGGGGTAGGATGGCCTGTCCGCGTCGAACTGTGGGACCAGTGGATCTTCGTTGGTTCGGTTCTCTCCACCCTTCTTCCACCTTTTCTTCGTTTGTTCGATATCGTTGCTCGACGCCTTACATCAGCTTCATCTTGGCGCACTCGGGGCAGATGATGTCCTCGTTGTCGGTGATGAAGCCACGGCCGACTAGCGAAGTCTTGCAGCCCGCGCAGATGAAGCAGTCGTTGTGCCAATGCCTGTCCTCGAAAGAGATGAAGCGAGTGCCGCCAATGCCTGAAGCAGAAACAATTCCTCCATTTAGTTTATGCTGAGGGATCTTCTTAGCTGGTTAAACCCACGGATTATTCTCTCGAGGCGTTCGAAGGCACATGTGGCCAAACGTTGACGAGCGTTCGCCAACGTTAGAGCACATGTGCTTTTGTTGGAAGTTCTCTAATAGTCGCGTATACACCGAAGGGCCGAGGCATTCAAAATCACAAGTGCTTGAACGTTGGCGAACGTTGGCACACGCCCGAAACACATGTGCTCTCGAAGGAAACCTTGTATGAAAACCTTCTAATGGAACGGTGCGCACTGAATAGATCTCTTTCACGCGTAAACATTGAAATAAAGAATTGCTCACCGGTGATCGGTTTGGAGCAGGCGGTGCATCTCTTGGCGAACAGCTCCCCGAAGCAGTCGGCGCAGTATGGCTTGTCATCGCGCGAAGTGAATCGTTGTCCAGCAAGGGAATTGTTGCAGTTGCTGCAGGTGAAGCAGTCTCTGTGCCACGGCTCGTTCTTGTACGTCACGCCACCGCTGGTGATGATCTGCGACAACGAAACCTCTTGATCTCCTCCCGACAAACAATCGCTACGATATCCAAGGAAAGGAGCTGACGTACCTTGTTGCACTTGACGCACCGAGTGGCGAACTTGTCCTCGTAGCATCCTGCGCAGTAGATCTCCTGTTCCCGCGGAATGAAGCTCTTCGTTCCGATCGGATTCTTGCACACCACGCAGCAGAAGCATTTCTCGTGCCACTGTCTGGTCTTGTACTCCATCTTCTTCGTACCTGAAACAGGATAAACGAACCGTAGAATGATAATCACTTGTTGGTATGCGAGCACATGTGCTCGAACGTTCGGGCGCATTAGGTCGAAATGCTTCAGGTCGAACTGCTTCAGGTCCAAGTTCTCTAATAGTGTATGGATTTAAGAATTATGGCTTGAAGGACTCCTTCTAACCTTCCTCCTATTGTCAAATTCACCCTTAGAAGCGTGATTTTCCAAATTAAATTTTAAATCAATGTATTTATTATTTGAACGATTTCGACAGCTGACGTTTACTTTTTTAACTTTTGTTCAAAAGAACATTATGCATTGTACAGTTCGATTTAAAAGTCCGGTATCAAATTTGAAACTCAGGGCATTTGAGGGTTGATTTTTCGATGCGATTTATAACCTGTCCTATTTCTTTATTTTTTTAGAAAGGAGCCTCTAGGTTTGTGGACACTTGAACTCCCCCGTTTTAAACAAATTATTTATCCAATACCCCACGCTGAACACCCCTAATTCTGGTCTAATTCTAGGGTCTGAAGGGGTGGAATATTTTATCACGGTCTAGACGCTTTCCACGGAAAGGCCCACATGTTCTGCTCGAGGGATGCATTTAGACTTCGAAACGATTGCGTGCGGCGCCATCGACGAACTATAATCTGCTCGCGTGTGTCTGTTCCTACATCCGCCTTGCACCAGTTAATTCGCAGGGGATGTATTTCCCAGGAGCCCATTCGAACCCTCTTTCCAGAAAGAGCCATCTTCTTGTACAAGAATTCTTCGAAAATAATTCTTCCAAGATCGTTCGATCGACGTCGAGAAAATAGCGTTCGGTTCTTCGTGCATCGGCATTCGTTCGACTTTCGACGTGTGAGCGTCGTGTTTGTTCAACGAACGGCCTAGAAAGTTCATACACAGGTGCAAAAAGTTGCGAAAAACCGGAAGATCGCCTACGAAGATAGGTGTCATCTCCTGCTGCTTTAAAAGTTTCGTCCACGGGACTTTCTAGTCACGGTCGCTAAACAACCTACATACAGTGGGTGTAGAAAGTAGTCGTACACCAATCAATTTCCAAAAAAACTGTGTTAAATTGTAATTCATTAACTTATTTTTTATAAACAATGACATTCTACATATTCTCGGAAATCTCTAGAATCGATAGATTACAAAAAAAAATAGCTATTTATGTAAGTTGCGAAATTAACAAGAAAAAAACTATTAATCGGTAGAAATGTCGAAGCAATAAGTATTCGCACAACTGTTTAATTTTTAAAACTTGATTAAAAAAAAAAGAAATTTACATTAATTTATAAGTATACAATACTTCTTTCGTGGGATTTCCTTTTGATTTTATAATTATCGTAACTCTTCTAAGCATTAAATTAACTAAATTATTAGGTATTCAAAGTGGGATCTTATTCAATTCCTCTATTAGAGCCATTTTTAAAAGTACTTTCCTGGAAATTTGATGTTTTCTAATTCGTACGGAGCAATAAACTAATGTGTTTACGTTACAAACTCTGCTGTAAATGGTTCGTCTTAAGAATCGTACAAGTACTAATTGCTCCTATGCTTTTACCTACTTTTCGCTTTTCGCTTTTCGCTTTTTTTTTTTTAAATTTGTTTGGACTACATCTATTGTAGAGATTTCCGAGGATATGTAGGTATTGTAGGTATTGTATTGTAGAAAACTACAATTTCACACAAAAGTTTGTTTGGAAATTGATCGGTGTACGAATACATTCTACACCCACTGTACAACGGCTGAGTGCACTCGTTCGAGGGGACTAGTCAACCGTGGACTTCCCTGGCTCCTGACAATTCGCAAGAAACTATTTAGGTATCATCGCGGTGCTTAAAAAAAGATATTACCGACTCTAGACATTTTCGCTCCTACGAATTGCTCCAAAATGAAATCATCTTTCCCAATTAATTCTAAGGGAACAGGTCCAAGTTCGAACTTACCTTTTTACACAATGATTATGCGCATCTTTTAAGATGGTCTTTAGACCAAGAAAATATTTTTATAGTCGCATACAGTCAGTCCTATAAGTATTCGTACCTATATTTATTGAAGAAATTTGTCTAATTGAAATGAATGCTTCGTGATTCCAAATAAATTTGTAATCGTAAATATATACACGTGCTAAGTTTATTCGTGTACATATTTATAATGGAAAATTGATTTGGAAACATGATGCCTGGTATTTAGATCAGACAAATTTCTTCAAAATTTGCGTATTAAAAATGGCTCCAAACGAGGTTAATTAGGGGGCCATCTTTAAAAAAACTGTGGCGCTCTTGAAGCGATTAGAGCTTTGCAAATATAAATATTAAAATTTCCTTGAGGGGGTATTATCGTCTAGAAACTTCAAAAATTCGATTTTTTTTTGCATTTTCTTGTCATTTGGGGTTTTGAGAAAGTGCCTCTAAAATATTAATTTGAAATTCGTAGAGCTCTCATAGTTACAGAGGCTTAAAGGCTGTTCACCAGTATTAGTGCTAAATGTATAGCAAACATTAAACGCGTTTTTCTCGAAACGACATTTTTCAAGTCGGGCGCACGTTTTTCTCAAAAACTATTGGACCGAGTGACTTCTGGTTTTACACACATTTCGGGGGCACCATCACCTATGGTCTGAACTAGAATTATACCGATAGTTTGAATATTATAGCCCTGCTCTCATATTTTAGTTGACAATTTTCCCGGAAAATTAAACCTTAATTTTCAAACAGCTGCGATTCCGATAAAAAATTTAGTACTTACTTAATTCTAGTTCAGACGATAACTACATTCATATAGACTGAAAAAAAATTTGTTTTTCTGTCTCAGACAGCGCATAACTTGTATAGATTTCAATGAAGTGTTTCATACAAATTTGTGCTGTTAGTTGAAACGTGTTTTATTATCCATAAAAAAAACCCTGGAGCTGTAGGTTTAATAGTTCTCGCAAAATTAATTCCTAAAAATTACTGAAAAAACAAACTTCTAAACGATAATACCCCCTTAAGAGATGACTATACAGGGTGTCCCAAAACTCGGGGAGGAGCCGGAAATGGGGGGTAGCTGAGACGATTCTGAACAACAATTTCCTTTGCAAAAATGTCGGATGGGGCTTCGTTAAGGAGATATTAAGCGAAAACCCCGACCAATCAGAGCGCGCGTAGACCGTTGGAGCGGCCGCGGTAGCGAAGGCTACGCGCTAGGTCGATGCTTCAATGCACGTAGAGTCACTTGTTCGCGTGCAAGCGCAGCCGCCAGCGCGTAGCCTACGCTACCGCGGCCGCTCCAACGGTCTACGCGCGCTCTGATTGGTCGGGGTTTTCGCTTAATATCTCCTTAACGAAGGCCCATCCGACATTTTTGCAAAGGAAATTGTTGTTCAGAATCGTCTCAGCTACCCCCTATTTCCGGCTCCTCCCCGAGTTTTGGGACACCCTGTAGAAAGGGAGAATCCTCGTTCGTGGGCGTCCAAGCATTTCTCTCGCTCGTTAGGCCCTCCTTCTCTCGGTCGTGTGTCAAGGTCGAGACGAATTAACGACTCGCTATTCCGAAAGGTGATCTAATAGGACCCACGGAGGGGGGCAGATGGACTTCCCGAGTCATGGATTCGAACACCTTTTTTCAACTTCAGCTGATCGAGGAATACACGGTTCACTCGAAAATTACCATTTTTGGTATCGCTCGAAGCGAACCGAAAACTAACGCCTGATCCACCGCTAACGACGCTACAGACCAGAGCTGTGAAATAATAATTACTTTGGTATTGTTCATTACAATTTGGGCTAATTAATATTGAATTAGAAAGTAGATACTTAAGTAATTCTTGATTACTTTGTTTTTAGTAATTATGCAATACTTTATTTTTAATTACTGAGTAATTCAATTACTTTTATATAATTAGTTGTAACTACCCAGAAACTAATTAAAAGGCATCTTAGATCTAAAGTAGTTAAAAATACCTCAAAGTAATTATAACTACTTAATTAAAGCCTGAATTAAAACTCCAGAACTTCAAGTAATTGCAGTTACATGGAGAGTAATTGCTAAATGTAACGATTACTGTCTTCCAATTACTTTGAATTACTTTGAATTACTTTTGCGTGCCAAAATCGGTGGCAAAGGTAGTTGAAATTAATTAAAAGTAATCGTAAGACAGTTATCATTACTTGTAACGATTACTGTCCATATAACTGCAATTATTTGAAAGTAATTAAAAAAGTGATTATAGTTACTTTCTGGCCAATTATAAGTAATTATTAAAAAGTAATTGAATTACTGGCAGTGGTTAAGTAATTGCATAATACCATTACATTAAAAATAATTACAATTATTTAATTACTTGGTCAAAGTAATCATTACGTAATTGAGTAATTCATTCAGGTAATTAGGAATTCACAACTCTGATACAGACGAAGCTTTAGCGTCGAGAGCAATCGAGAATCGTCGAGATGAGTCGATCGCCAGCTGCCACGAACGTCAATTAACGATCAACGACTTATCATCCTCGACGCGAGCGCATTGATAAATGAACGACGCGCCGTGGCTGCACAATGCCGCTTACCCATCGTGTTCGTAGCAAATTAGCGAGCGGACGAATGAGATTTTCATTCAGATTTCCGAGCGTTCCTTCAATTTCAACACCCACTACTCGTTGGGGGATAACAGTTTTTTTTTTTCAATTTCATTGACGTCATCTCAAACTATACAGAATTATGCTTACACACGGGGGCAAGCTTTTCCAAGCTGAAGATGAAAAATCCTTTTGATGACATTGTTCTTTGTATGCAACGATGCAAGTGCACCGTGGATTTATTTTCACGGTGCTGGGGTAATGTTAATGGTGAAAAATTGTCTTATTTTTAGGGTGATGTAGACTAGACTCTTTTTGTGTGTGGAGCATTAGGATAGTTTTATCATTGGAAAGTTTAGAAACACGAAGGTGGTATATCTATATCAAATATATTAAATATATATAGACCCAATTTAGTAAAAAAATAAAATTCTAGGGTAGTCGCAGGCCAAAAAATAAATAAAATTCAAGAGAAGCCTCGCACATTCAAAAAATAAATAATAAATTGAAGGGAAGCCAAGTCACCCCAAAAATAAATAAAATTGAAGGGAAGCCTCATCATCCCAAAAATAAATAAAATTCGAAAGCCTCGCCACTCCGAAAATAAATAGAATTGAAGGTAAACCACGGCATCCAAAAAATGAATAAAATCCAGAAATCGATGGACTTCCCCGAGGCGTGTTTTCGAGTGACCATTGGCAACTCGGTTACAGGGACACTGAGTAGCCTAGATTCCGACGACCCTCGATGAAGAAAGCGATCCGGCGGGCTTTTCGCGCGCTATTCCTCGTGGACCATCGTGTGAGTCAGGAGAGGAGGGCCGTGACGTCAGTTCATCCGAGCAATACCTCCGTATATGTATAAAGTCTGATGGTCCAAGGCCACGTGATGTGGTAATCTCGCGTTATATGCGTCGCCTTAACGCGCCTGGATGCCGAGCGGCCTGATCAGCCGTGAAAAGCCGGCTTACTCGATCCGATTCGTCTTTTAAATCAATTTCTCATAAGTAGTCCAAGCAAGGAGGATGCACGACGTTCCGATACGATCAGGCGATCGAATTGGAATTGCTGGGGAATCGAATGATTTTTCGAGCGCCCGTGGCTTCTCTTGAATTTTATTTATTTTTTCAGTTTCAAGGATCCCATAATCGAAGACCTCATGGTTTCAAGGATCTCAGAACCCTAGACCTCAAGGTTTCAAGAATTCTAGATTACAAGACATCAAGGTTTCAAGAAGTCAAAATTTCAAGGTCTCAAGAACTTCAGACCCCAAGATCTTAAAATTTCAAGAACTCCAGACCTCAAGGTTTTAAGGATCCCGGAACCCTACACCTCAAGATTTCAAGAATTCTAGAATCCAAGACCTCAAGGTTTCAGGAATTGTAGAATCCAAGACCTCAAGGTTCAAGGATCTTAGAACCCTAGATCTCAAGGTTTCAAGGATCCCAGAACCCTAGAACTCAAGATTTCAAGAATTCTAGAATCCAAGACCTCAAGGTTTCAGGAATTGTAGAATCCAAGACCTCAAGGTTTCAAGGATCTTAGAACCCTAGATCTCAAGGTTTCAAGGATCCCAAAACCCTAGACCTCAAGATTTCAAAAATTCTAGAATCCAAGACCTCAAGGTGTCATGAATTCCAGAAGCTAAGACCTCAAAATTTTAAGAACTCAAGACTTTAAGGTCTCAAGAACCTCAGACCCCCAAGATCTTAAAATTTCAAGAACTCCAGAACTCAAGACTTCAAGGTTTCAAAAAGTCCAGAACCTAAGAACACCAGGTTTCAACAATTTCAGAGCCCAGAAACAAATCCACGAATGGAAAATTCGAAAAAGCCTTTTACGACAGAGGATAATGCGCCACGAGGAACCTTAAGGATACGGAAAAATAGCAAAATCTATCCTCTCTTATTATTCTCTCCTATATTTGCAATGTAAAACCTGCAAACAGAGCCAGCACACAGCCAACCGTTAATAACGTCGATACACACACCCCAGGCTACCAGAAACAAGTTGGTTGCCTGAACAGGAAACGTTGTATAATTCTTAAACAATCAATGCCAACGGAGGAGCTTCAAGGATCAAATCCTACTCCTTATCTCAATCGTCCATACGCGCTGCACGTCGATGAAAATTATTCCTGCTGTCGAACAAACTTGGACGACTCGACCACCCATTAGCTGCATAATTCCTCATTACTATTCAAAGGAAACGAAACACAATAATCGTGTCCTACTACTCACACTGAGTCATTCATAAAGAGCGAGTCGATGAGATCGAATCGTACAAAATGATCAAATTTTTATTCTTGATATAATGTCACGATACAAATTCTATTCACGAAATAAGAGGTTAAATTCAAGTATGAATTTGTACAAAAGTGGGAATTGATTTCTACGCGAGAATTTTATTAAAAGAGTTTCCATCCGAATAAAAATTGCGTCCATCTCTGACTCGAACTATACGTCCCCGTGAACGTTACGAAACCAAGTATCGGACGCGGGGGCGTCGGAATAAGGTCCCGTTCTCAAAGTTTTCCTAAGGTCGACCATTGGCACGTCGATCGTGGGTCGACGCCGCGTAACCAGCCCGATGATAAACTAGTCGATCGAAGCCGGTACAGCGAGAGAGAAAGGACCATAGACAGGAGGAAGGAACACGAATGGAACCGCGACCTTATCTGGAAACACGAGCACGGCCGCGCAGCCTCGATTGTCTTCTGTGCACTTGCCTAACGAGCTCGCTAATTGTCCGTGAAATCGCATAGGCTGAGAAAAACTTCGGAATTAATTTTCAATGTTCAGCTGGAACGATCTTTTAAGACGATTTCGCTTATGACATTCATTCAACTGGTCTCAATGAAGGGGACGAAGAAGTTGCGGTATTTTTGTTAATGAAATACGTCTGTTAATGTGATGGACTATTAGAGGAGTATATA
>NC_071980.1:11288766-11291849 GCF_026283585.1 Hylaeus volcanicus
TCACTCAACTGGTCTCAATGAATGACAAGCATATAATTAGAAGTATAAAAATTTTATAAATAGAAAGCAATTCTTGAATTCTCGAATACCTAAGTTATTAAATTTGTTAATTCTTGAATTCTCGAGTGCCTAAAGCTTCGAGGCCCTATTACTATAGTTTTCCGTTGAGCTTCACCTGGTTCCGCCTTCTTGGGGTCACCCAAGACGCAGTCCTTCCCCAGGCAGCACCTGAACTTAGGGTCGCCCTCCATGGGGAACATGCTGAATATCGCGACATCCTCGTCCTTCTCCTTCGCCCTTTTTATCCTCTCCTCGCCCACGGTCTTGGTCTGCAGGTGAAGCTTGCTGGACAGCCGCTCGCTCAGCGTGTCTGTGGCCATTTTTCTTTTTTCCGCCCGAGTGTCCCGTCCAAATCTCCACGGAGACTAACGTGCACTGGTAATTTTCACTGTACTTCAGACTAAAGGGAGGTTTTCTCGCTCTCAATTACGCTACACCTCGAATCGATACATGGAATGCAACAATCTGGGTGGCTGACAGATACAGAGGTACCATTTTTTTCCAATGTAAGGGACGATCGATGGAGAACGAAGGGTGGATTCGAACATGCATCGAATTTAAAATTATCGAGCCAAGGTAATATTGAATTTATTGAAAATTTAATTTAGGCTCGAGAAATTAAGCCTGCAAGGGATACTTATATTAAAATAAGAGGAGAACGATTCATAAAAGTCGAATAGCAAAGAAAGCTAAATTAATAGAAAATCACTGTGTCCCAAAGAAACCCTGATACATTTCGTATTGCAATTACTTTAATCTTCGAAAAGGGATACACAAGTATTTCCATCTGACAAAAATTCTCCGAAGCTGCTATCAGTTATTTTCACAGCGTGGCCACCTTCACTGACGATTTTCACGATGGATGAAGAATCATAAACATTTAAAACCAAGGAAAAACGTTTGCTTTCCACGTGTATCGAGTCTCAAAGGGAAATGAATCGAGATGCGAGAGAACCTACGAAATGTAGTCTGCGAAGTGCACTGTATCACAATGAAAGCACGGCGAAACGCGACAAAATCGAGCAATGGTGCGATTAGCTTGGAGTCTTGGGAGCCACTGAAGCACCGCGACCAGACGTGCTTTCTGGAGTCGGTGTGCAGACCATGGGCACGCGCAACGTGTCTTCCACGACTGCTGATAGAGGCTCGGGCCATTCCACACTCGACCAGAACCACTCTGGATCGTATCCGCGAATATTTATATACTTATGCGTTGCGTCCAGGCTCGAATTGGGACCACAGGTTTCTTCCACAGATTTTCGCTATACTTAGAGTGTACGTAGTTAGAATATTTCGCTCCAATGGACACTGGTTCTCAACAATTTGATGTTCCTGTCGACCGTCTCGTTATCAATCGATAAGAATTCAATTTTCTCCGCAACGCGGTAGCATATCCTACATTCGTTACGTCACGCAGCACTCGGGTGATTATCGTGCAAGTGATTAGCATCCAGAAATCGCCAACGTACACGATTCCTCGAGGCTTCTTTGTGTCAACGTGTAAACGTCGCAAAAAGTTGTCCCATAATTAAAAAATGAATAATGCATTTCTGATTCATCGGCCAACGTTAGAGAGAAGTCTAAACAAATCACGTCGGATGACACGTGCCCGATAACTGACGTATTCCATTTGCATTCTCATTTTTCCTTCGAAGTAAAGGAGGTAGCAGAGGAGATCGAGAGGTGATTCGGAGTAAAAGGAGTTGGGGGAGGGGGGAGGGAGGGGGGGAAATGCGAGAAAGGAGATGTGGAGGAGGTATAGATGGTGATAACGCTAAGGAATGAGAACGGTAAAGAGCAGCTGATAGGTAGGAAGAGGAAGGAGGAAGTAAACAAAATTAGGATGGAAGAGCTCCATATTTCTTTCGATTGTCCCTCATTTTCCCTTCGTTTCCTTTATGTTTCTCACTCATTTTCCCATTGTTTCCCTTACGTTTCTAATTCACATTCTCAGTCATTTCCCTCACGTTCCTCAAACAATTTCTCTTTATTTCCCCTAAGTTTCCTACCCATTTTCTTCCTATTTCCCTTAAGTTTCTCACGAATATTTCCTCCATTTTCCTTACATTCCCCACTCATATTTCCTTCCATTTCCCTTAGACTCTCCTCGAATTTTCCCTTCGTTTCCCTTACGTTTCTCAGTCAGTTTCGACATTTCTCAGATCAAGATCGAGATCGTAGAAATCACGTCTCGTCTTTTTAACACAATCTAACATATCCTTTACACTTCCTGACATTTTCTGACAGCTCCTAATACACACTAACAACTACTACCACCCACTAACACCTTCAAACACTCTCTATCGTCTCCCAACCCCCCCTAATATCTCTTAACAACTCCTAAGGGCTCCAAACAGTTCCCTTTATTTCTCTTCATTTTCCAGAATGTTTTCTATTAATTTCCCTCCTTTCCCTGACACATCTGTTCCCTGTTCATGAGATCTGGATACAATAGGTAAGTTTCGAGATAGAATTCAAAAATTATGATACCTCTCCTAATATCATGATTTCCTGATAAAAACGGTAAGTTTCGAGCCAGAATAAAAATTATGATACCTCCTCGATCAACACGTTCTGCTAACACAAGAGGTAAGTATCGATATTCAATTAAAAGCCATGTTAAATTTTTGTTCTGGTATCAGGCGAACATGATATGCGAGGAGGTGTCACGAAGATTTCATGGTACGTATCGAAATTCTGAGGAAATTTTACATTTTGGTATCAGGGGGACATAATATGCGAAGAGGTGGCACGAGGAATACCAGGTACGTATCGAAATTCTGAGGAAATTTTACATTTTGGTATCAGGGGGACATAATATGCGAAGAGGTGGCACGAGGAATACCAGGTACGTATCGAAATTCTCAGGAAACTTTATATTTTGGTATCAGGAGCACATGATATGCGAGGAGGTGGCACGTTTGCGCCTACGGACAGGCAACCGGTCCGACATGTCTGTCAGTACAGGTTGCCTAATTCAAGGGGCTAATTTTTGCGAAATTCCGGAATTCTGGCCGATTTTG
>NC_071980.1:11291859-11302116 GCF_026283585.1 Hylaeus volcanicus
CACGTTTGCGCCTACGGACAGGCAACCGGTCCGACATACCTGTCAGTACGGGTTGCCTACTTCAAGGGGCTAATTTTTGCGAAATTTCGGAAGTCTGGCCGATTTGGCATTTTGGTATCAGGAGCACATGATATGCAAGGAGGTGGCACGTTTGCGCCTACGGACAGGCAACCGGCCCGACATGTCTGTCAGTACAGGTTGCCTACTTCAAGGGGCTAATTTTTGCGAAATTTCGGAATTCTGGCCGATTTGGCATTTTGGTATCAGGAGCACATGATATGCGAGGAGGTGGCACGTTTGCGCCTACGGACAGGTAACCGGCCCGATATGTCTGTCAGTACAGGTTGCCTAATTCAAGGGGCTAATTTTTGCGAAATTTCGGAATTCTGACCGATTTGGCATTTTGGTATCAGGAGCACATGATGTGCGAAGAGGTGGCACGAGGAATACCAGGTACGTATCGAAATTCTGAGGAAATTTTACATTTTAGTATCAGGAGAACATGATACTCAAAGAAGTAGCATAACTACGGCACATGGCACGTGAACTTTTAATTAAATATCGATACTTACCTTTTTGTATCAGGAGGACGTAATTTACGAGTAGGTATCATAATTTTTATTTTCTGCTCGATACTTACCTCTTGTATCAGAAGAACGTAATGTGCAGGTAGGTATCATAATTTTTATTTTCTGCACGATACTTACCTCTTGTATCAGAAGAACGTAATGTGCGAGTAGGTATCATAATTTTTATTTTCTGCTCGATACTTACCTCTTGTATCAGAAGAACGTAATGTGCAGGTAGGTATCATAATTTTTATTTTCTGCACGATACTTACCTCTTGTATCAGAAGAACGTAATGTGCGAGTAGGTATCATAATTTTTATTTTCTGCTCGATACTTACCTCTTGTATCAGGAGAACGTAATGTGTGAATTGGCATCATAATTTTTATTTTTTACTCGAAACTTACCTTTTGTATGAGGAGATCACGATGAACGAGGAGGTGGCACTAATGAAATTTGGCTCGTATTTTACTTCTGATATTATAAGAACATGATATTCGAAGAGTTGGAATAAATTTTAATTCTAGCTCAAAACGTACCTTTTGTATCTGAGTCACATGGACAAAGAAGAAGTGTACCAGGGAAAGAAGGGAAATGAGGGGTACTTGCGGAAGGTATTCTGAGTTGTTAGTTACACACATCAAAAGTAATATTTTACCGCAACGGAACATTAATTTATAATATTATCTTATTAAATTAACAAAATAATAACATTATTCACTATTACAAGTTCATTATTCATTAAACATCTCATTATAAATTATTAATACATGTAATATTATACTTTAGTAAATCATCACGTATGTATTTAGGTTAATGTAAATTATGAAAGAAATAAATGACTTACGAAAATAAACTTGTAGTATGAATAATTTTTAATGATAGAATCACTTTCAACCTTTTTCAGGTCAGGAGCCCAATAGCTTCCTCAGATAAATGCGTATCACGCTTATTATTAGGTTTGCATGGTAGTGGATTGTTTTTGGATGGCGTCTGTGGGCAAATCGAGAGACGACACGATTTCTCGAGATGGCCAACCGCAATGCACCGCGTTAGATTTCGCGAGTCGATATACTCTAGGGTTCGAAAGGTCGACCGCCGTATACGGACACGCGCTGGCACCGAGTCATTTTCTCCAACGATATCCTCTGGTAATTCTGTCCCTATCTCCTGCTTTTTATCTACCGCAAAGCTCACGGTTTAACAAGACTCCCACGCGCGTCACGCCACGATTGGAGCACTCTATCGATTCTCGCAAGACAATTTCGGTCAAAATGGCACTGATATTGGGATTCTACGACCCAACCATTCGAGGGATCCTGTTGAAATTGGTACACGATGTAGGTAACGCGAAATCATGGGTAATTTAAGACATCGTTTAGGCGGGGTCCAATTTATTTAAAAAATACAGGACATTGAATTTTACAATTTTTGCCTAGCCTGTCCCGAAATTGACATACGAAACAAACGATGCTCCATCTCGAAACGGTCCCCAATCGGTCCCCAATCGGTCCCCAAACGGTCCCCAATCGGTCGAACATGGCTCGCACAAGAGAAGGAATTTGCAATATATCTGCAACGACGTTCTTATAATTTCGTCAGCAAATAGTTTCATCTCAACCTCGGGCGTACTTGACCGAATTACCAGGGTCTCCTTTACTACGGAAGCGGGCGCCCTCGAAGAAAGAACTTCCTCCTCTGCCGACCAATTCGACCTTTGCCCGTTCACCGACTATACGATTCGCGAAATCAGAACCTCTGCCCCAAGGTCGAAAAAAAAACGAAAAATATTCCTGAAAATATCCGCGATATATTCTTTGAAAGATTTCATGCACGTTGCGACCAAGACTTAGGGACCCATTTAAGCCACTGCAATGGGAAACGATTATATTGGCGAAAATGACTCGGTGATCCACTGCAAGGTGTCTCGAACGTCTCGCGGAACGTCCAGCGAGGCTAACTATTGTATCAAATATCGACTTCGCGATCGTTCGAGCAGACCTCGGAGCGAGTTTCGATCGCCAACGTGCTCTCGAACAATGATTCACGGGGCCCAGAACGACCATAGATCTTGCATTCGGCGTTTCTTATTAAGGCAACCAAGCCAAGGCTCCGAGCGCTCGAGCCAATTACCGTGGAGTCGCTCGTTTCGAGTAACAGACCGCTCGAACACCTACGTCTCTCCAATCTATCCACGTCTTGGCGAAATGTCGGAACCGAAATAGAAAAATTCCTACGTAATTGAGACTCTTCGAGAGACAAATGAAGAGTTGGGAAAAGACAGTGAACGACCGAGGATCGTCGCATGCACGATTAGATGCGACTTTACGTCGCGTCGTCTCGAACGTAGAGAAAGACAGCGAATAAAAGAAGAGGACAGAGCGAAAACACCAGGGTATGTCAGTGAGACAATTTAATGCAACGATGGAACTTTTTAAGATTGTAAATCTTTTTATTTTCGAATAGCCGAAATTTGTATCCCGTTGTATGGTGAAAAATGCTGTGAGGCAATGAAATGGATGAGTAGTAATAGAATAAATATGTCCCGTTACACAGCTTGAAAAGAACAGCAAATAAAGAAGAGGACGCACAATGTGATATTTCAGCGATCAAGCGGGACAAAACTAATATGGTCCAATATTTCGGAACCTATTAGGTCGTCCACACACGAAGCTGCTCAAAAGAAACGTAATTGGTTGTTGACTGAAGTCACAAACTGTAGTTACGTATCGGTTAGTAATTATTTTGAACATTTTTAGAAAAAGTATCTACCGCTGTCCGTGCGGTGTAATATTATAGCGAAGTCATATTCTCGGTCATTGCTTGAACAAATATTGTTAATAATTAATGTAACTATTGTCAGAAATTAATTTTTAGTTATTCCAGCTAACAGATGTAACGACGTAGAAAAATTTCTCACGATTACTGTGTTTACTCAATACTTATTCTAAACTGTGATTCTTATTAATATTTCATCGAAGACTGAATGTTACTATATGCATTGTAAATATTCAATTGATTCGGAGATGTACATATTTAATGCATTTTAAAGTTCCAGATTATTATACCAATGTTTTTCGAGAAATTTATATTTCCGAACATGAAAAGTTGAGAATAAAATTTAAATATGTAATCGTGAGATATTTTTCTATATTTTAATATCTATTGATTGGAACAATTAAAACTTAATATCTCCAACATAATTAAACATTTGTGATACATACAGTATCATTCAGTGTTCGATTAAATATTAATAACAATAACGGTTCAGAATAAGTATTCATTCGAGACATTAATCGTGAGAAATTTGTCAATATTTTAATATCTCTTGAATGAACCAACTAAATATTAATTTCTGACAATAGTTAAATTAATTATTAACAATACTTACTATTCAAACAATGATGAGGAATATGATTATGCTGTGGTATTAATGTTTCGTAAATTCTTTTGTGGATGGATCCAACGAGCCTTCGAATCGACATGTCACGACATGTCACGCGGTTGTTGTTCGCCCTTCCCCTTCTCTACTTCGAGGGGCCCAAGCGAGTCGCGACCCTCGGCCGACACAGGTATTAGAGGGCTGAGAAATCATTCGTCGTTGATTCTTCGTTCGATATGGATCTCGCGATCGCGCGTCCGCGTCTCGCGTCCCTCCTATTTGTAGTTTCCCTTAGTTTCGTAGTTTGGTATTGGTTGTGGGTATCTTAGTTTGGTTTGGTTAGTTTTAAAGCATGCGTGTACGAGTGTCTTTCCTCTGCCAAATAATTATTAATCATTTGTTCAATTATTTTGTTTGTTCGTAAGTCCATTATGGGCTCGTAACATCGTGCTCCACTTCGGTCACTATTGCTTCATGTGATAAGTGTAGTGACGAACCATGTGATTGGCCGAGATCAGTTGCCGTTCTCTAGTGGGTCTGATTTGAGAGAAGATCAATCGACGCCTCCGAGGAATCTTCTAGTCTCTGTACGCATCAGGCGAAGTCCAGGCTCCCGGCGCAGCGCAGCTCAAAAGAGCCGTCAGACGGATGCAAGTCGTGTCCTGGACTCCTGACGTTGTGCAGAGAGTAGAACTCCGTTTCGGACTCTACGACCGTCAGACATACCTGGTGTCGCCAGGGCAGGGCAACCCGACGCGGTGCTACCTACGTCGTACACTGTCAGGTCGGGACCTGGGCCCTCGGCAGCAGGTATGCAGGGAGTAGAGTACTGGCGGAGACGTTGATCGTCTTTCTCTCGAATCAGACCCACCAGAGGAAACGGGACTGACTCTGTAAGTCCAGTTTCATGGTCGCGTCGTGTCGCGATTTAGCTTCATTCCTCTTAGTGCAAATAATTATTTGGCAGAGTCAGACATAGACTTTGGAAATCAAAGGGAGTTTGTTTTCTTTGATTTCCACGATTTCGTACTTAGTATTAAGCTCGTTGCTCTACGTAGAGTATGCATCTACGTATGTGTACTCTATGTAGAGGGAGATCGAAGGAAGTTTGATTCCTTCTATCTCCGGGTCTCCAGTCGCAGCAACCTCCACGTGGTGAAGATCTGGTAATCGGTATTATTCGTGACGAACAATCCTTCGTCGCGAATAATATCGAGAGCTAATGGCTGCGAACTGATAATAAGATCTTTAGATATGTAATATGTTGTAATGTGAATGTTGAATGAATGTTAATTGTAACGTATTATAATGTGAATGTTGGATGAATGTTAATATTTAAAACCACTAGGTATGTTTATATGTTTTATATATTTTATAAATCCGTCAACTACCACGAAGATGTACTTTTTTTTATTATGAGATGTTCGCGTGCCTGAAAACAAGTGGTCTATATGCAGTGTATCGAATGAAGTGTTGCCTTTTGGTATAATGTATAGCGACCCCTACTGTTTTCCTGTCATTGGCGAGAAAGCAATACATTTTAAACAATTTTTAATATGTTTATTCACTTTTGTCTTCATATCTGGGAACCAGTAACTGTTCAAAATATTTCCCATAGTTTTCTCTACTCTTACGTGACCCATCTGGTTATGATGTTTATGTATTACACTGTTTTCTAACGCTGCAGGAGCATAGAAAAGAAGTCGTTCTTGATATTTTCGATATACCAATCCATCTCTCATCTCAACAAATTTATCTTCTGCTAATTCTAATTTTTTCCGTATCGATACAATTATTTTGTCACCGTTTTGGCATCGTTTCAAAATCGAAAGACAACAGACAACATATCATAGACAAAATCAAATCGCAATACAAAATACAAAATGAATGAATAATCAATAAATTACTAACGCAAACATAACTGACAACTATAAAACGTATAAACATATCTAGTGGTTTTAAATATTAACATTCATCCAACATTCACATTATAATACATTACAATTGACATTCATTCAACATTCGCATTACTACATATTACAGATATAAAAAGTGTAAAGTGCAAAGTGAAAAAGTGTAAAGTGAAATTAGATTTAGATTAGCAGGGACAATATCAAGGATCTGTAGCTGCTATTAGCGGTCCGTAGTGGGGATGGTTCCTGTGCATTTATCGTATAAAAATTTGTGCGTATAAGGATATTTTCTTGTCGTAACAAAAAAATGTTCCGTTACAATTGGGTCTTAGAGCGTCATAAAACAACGAAGAGGTTTTTTGAGAAAAAAGATGTCCTGTCGCGGAAAACCATTAAGTATGGGTACAGCAGATGGCGGTTCTGGATCAGTTAGTTTAGTTAGTTAGATTTTCAATCTCTCCAACTCTTCCGTGTACGCGAAGTCTGTACATTTTTATTATTAAATTTTGTTGTTGTAAAACTTTTACCATCATATTCCTGACATTTTTCTAATTAAAATGAGACCAAACACGATATAATTCGGACGATATTTACCATTCATCTTGTTTTAGTTAGTGTTCTGCGATATCGACAAGCAGAGAATATACGATCATGTAAACACTGCTCGGCGATCGAACTCCTTGTGGTGGGAACGATTTCAAGAAGATCATTTATGAGAGAGAAATTTGTGCATTTGTGGAGACTTTATCGTAGTTTGTTATTCCAATACTTGATTATCCGAATACTATTCGAGTTGTTGACATTCTATTCGAATTGAGAAGGATTCAATTACCGTTCGAGTACCTCGAACATTCAAGTACCATTCGAATATCTATCGAACACTTCCTCGTTCGAATAATAATTCGAATACGGAACGAAATCGAAATGTCCCAGCGCTACTCTCGAGCCAGGGGCTCGCGAGTGCACGAAAGTGAGTCGAAAAAGGTTGTTGAGCAATTATTCAGCCGACCTTTTGCATTTGAGATGACTGCGAACTCGGAGACTATCAGTATGTCGTCTTTCGCAGCCTTCGACGATCGCAGACGGCGCGGAGTGTACCGCGACCCATTTAACGCGTGATTCACATTTCTGCGACCCTGTCGAGACTGTTCCAAACATTCAGCTACGCTTCATCGTTGTCGAGTTCGATATGGAGACTCCATTAGACGTCACCAAACTATTAGATTATTTTAATTTTCATTTAAACGATGGATGTATAGGTACACCCCCTTACGGTACCACCCCCTAAACACTTTATTTACCGGGAGCCTATTTATAAGCATTATAATTCTAGTATTTAGTTATTCGAATTTATTTACTGTGTTGATGATTGTTTTGCAATGTTCTATTTACAATGTTCAGTGTTTGGGAACAGGCTTGGCTTTCAATGTACCTAGTAACAGTATGCAGGAATTATTGTCAGTCTAGATTGACATATGATACTGTATAAAATTCTTACTTTTAATTAAAGACTGTTTCTAAATTGCTCGGTAGATAAAGTGTTAAGTCATAACATCCATGTACTTATAATGGAATATTGTTTATCTTCCATTCGATTAATCCTTTGCACTCGAGGCCTTTCTTTGTTATTTACCAGCAACTCGAAATGCTTTCTTAGCATTCTACATTCTACATTCTATATTGAATGTTAAGCTTCGATTGACTTCGAAGATGTCATTTTATTGACACTTCTAGTTCCAAAGAAATTAAACCTAAAGAAACATTATTGCTGGTAGATTTGGTACGTGAAACCTAGAGGTGACTGAGACTCACCTCTCGAGTGCAAAGGGTTAATAATTTTATCAATAATTTTCTTCCAGGCAAGAATTTCACCCATCTTTTGCATCGGGACGCTAAGTTCGCAGTGCAGGCACGGCAATGTTCGAGTATTGATTTTCAGCGAGTTGGATGTACCAAAGGATGTATCAGAATGTCATCGATTACGTACCAGCACGGAAGATCTCGCCGCATCCGTCGCAGCGGCTGGCGAATTGGGCGTCGTAGCAGTTGCCGCAGTAGATCTTGTCCACCTTGCTACCGAACTGTTTGTCCACCAAGGACACTCTGCACCTGTTGCAGAGGAAGCAGGCCTCGTGCCAGTGCTTGTCCTTGTACGACAGATCCTGCGAACAACGTTTCTCTTATCAGTACTTGCCCCTTGACTTGTACTCGAGCCACAAAATAATTCAATAAAGAATTTGTTCAGAATGAATCTTCAGATTTCTATTTATTTAATAAAACGTACAAATCTCCCGAAAATTATACGTATAGTATAATATTCTAATGTAACACAGCATTGGAGTAAATTTTGAAAGGAAAGTCGTTTGGTAATTCGGTATTTAAGAGGTTAACGTCTCTGTTAGCCGAGACGGTTTCTATAAATCGCATCTCGGTGGGGATATAACCATCCGTCTAATTCGTTAAGGGGTTAGTCGCAGTCAGGAAGAGGAAAAACGACATTTCTTTGTGATTTTTTTTTAGTTATTAAATAATAATTTGCATAAGTAACAATTAAGTATATTGTAAAGCATGTTTTAAAGAACTAAAAAACATTTTTTTTTGTTTTAAGAAACGTTTAATTTATATATCGTCATAAGAGCCGATGACCTAGACGATGATTTTAAAACATAGGTTTGCGGTGGGCAAGATTTCTCTACATTGGTTTACCTGAAAACAAAAGTAAAGGTAGATTTGGAGAATATATTAGTCTAGCGGGTCCCTCAACGAAGGATTTTGGAAAAAATTAATTTAAAACAAAATGGCGTACATCTGAAGTTGATTTTAAATTTGTTCGCTAAAGTTAAGCGATTCGATACAGGATAAAAAAGACAGTATACGAGAAAATAAAAAATCCTTCGATCAGGGACCCGTTAGTCTAATATATTTTCTAAATCTACCTTTAGTTTTGTTTTCAGGTGCACCAGTTTGAAGAAATCTTGCTCACCGCAAACCAACTGGCCACCCACGCCATCGCCTGTTATGACGAAATGAATTAACTTTTTTTTTGAGACAAAAATTTGTTCATAGTTCTTTAAGATATATTTTGTCATATATTTAAATTTCATTAATAAACATTATTATTTAATACCTTAAAAAAAACACATAAGAAACTGTCCGTTTCCATTTTCTTGACTGCGACTAACCCCTTAAGCGAGCGTGCGCATTGAAATCGCGCGCGTTTCCATTTCTGGATCGATTATAATCGCGAACTCGTCGACCTCTACGAGGCTCGCGCGTCGCGTCGGGAAAAGAAACGCGGATCCTTGGATCGGTTGCTCGATCGTTTTCTCGGTCAGAAACGATCGTTTTGGTTCGAGACAATGTATCCTTCCTCGAGCGCGCCTCTTACCACATGTTCACCGGCCAGAGATGGGCGACTATCATTCCTCGGAAGGCGGACTCTGGATCGCGGAATGAAATATCTTACGAGGAACGAATGAAAACGTAAACAAACTCGACGAAGTCGAAACTTGGATTAAGTTAAGCTTTGGCAACATTTAACGCGTTGACTGCTAGACTGATTCACATGGAAATGTCTATAGAGCTAAAATTTTGTATCGAGACAATTGAAAACTACAGAATCTAACATTTGTCGTGTTACATATTTTTATATTCTCGTCAAAATTTACGAGATTTAAGATACGAATTTTATCCAGATTTCCTTTCATTAACATTAAATGGTAATTCCTTGCAATTACTTGTGGGAGTTTCTTAGTTAAAATATCTGTCATATATGTATGAGTGACGTGGCGCGAAACGATTTATTCGTCAAGCGAATAAAGTGTCGTCCATCTCTGCTTTCGAACGAATTTCTGCGTCTGGAGACAAGAGGGGGAAACCGAGAAACGGAAATAAGCTCTCGAAGCCGATATGGGTAGCGGCACCAGCATCATCGTTTCTATTTCTAGGAATGAGTAAGTCGACGCCCATGCCTGCTCGCGTATCGCCACCTCGTCCCGTGATTATACACGAACCGATAATTACCGATTTTTCCGCGCAACGTATGCCTTCTTACGGAACATCCTCCGCGAAGGTCTTCGACGAGAATCCGCGACGCAAAAGGATCTCCGTGATCGATCAAAACACGTGTAAAATGTTCGAAACATCTGTTTTCGACTTGGCTAGGCTGTAATAGTCCTCGCTTGGCATGTTACGGATTCTCCGCTTATAGGCAAACATAGCAAAGTATGAGACTTTGATGATAAATATTAATTGGATGCTCAAATTTCTTCAGGAGAATGTTACGAGTAGATTGAACATGTTCTCGCAATGAAAATGAGTCCAAACACGGCCTTGATCGGAACACTTTTAATTATAAGCGTTTCATAGTTGGGCAGCAATTATGGCAAATAATG
>NC_071980.1:11302516-11317772 GCF_026283585.1 Hylaeus volcanicus
ATTTATATCATATATATATTTATATATATGTATATTTATAATGAAAAACTCATTTAGTGATATCAAAATTTATTTTATTATTAAATTCGGCGTTCAAAGGGTGCGTTCCCACAAAAATTTATTTTATTATATATATATATATATATAAACTTATACATGTATACATTTATATATACATCAAGATATTTATACAAACACAATCGGAAAGATCAAACCTGCGATTTAATTTAAACAAATTTCTTCGATAGACATAGTAGGGTACGAATACTTATGGGACTGGCTGTATAATTCGAATACTCGTAAAATCCTCGAGTAGTCGCAGCTCTGGCCGCTGATTCTCAAGGGGTTGCGAGTTGCGAGTCGGTTCGCTCCTGTGAGAGAAGAGCGACCCTCGTGGAGAAGGACTCCTGGGCCGCCGCCCTCGAAATCGGGGCGAAAGCATCCCTCGAAAGCTCGTAAATTCTTGGAAACGAACCGTGGCGACATTTTTGGGTCGAGAAAACCAAAATGGGGGGCGGGAACGATCGAACCGATGCGGTGGCGACGGGAGTATTTTCGCGTACGGCGAAATTGGGTCGCAGGGGTCGAACGCACCCTTTGAACGCACTCAAATTTCACCGTGACTTCGCAGGATGATAGACAACAGGTCCCTACTGCGACGCGTAAAATATTAAGTAGGGATATATTCGATTATTTTAGGGGTGTAAATATTCCAAAAGAATATATATATATATATATATATATATATATATATATATATATTTTCCAAAAGAATAAGAATACTGTTCTATCTCTGGGTATAAATTCTCAATTCTATAATTTTTCTCTTTCCCTCGTGACTGTGCACTTTTCTATGCATTTTTCTGTGCATTTTTCTGTGCACTTTTCTGTTGCATACTTTCTACCTTGGCAGAATTTAACGTTACGTGTGGTGTACGTTTTTTTTTTTACTAATAAAGTCCACCAGAAGGGTTGTACTAATTCGAATAGTATTTATCAATTTTGAATGACACTCGAGTACTCCGGTATTCGAGCTCAGCAATTGCTCGATTCTGATATACACCTCGCGAGACCCGAATCTCCGAAGACCACCGAACTTCGTTCATCCACCCCTAGCCGAACCGAGAGGGCGACGATCTCGACGACTAACCCTCTCTTCGTTATTTCCGCGTTCCTCTAGTTTCTCGCGTCGCGAGGACGTTTAATCTATCGCACAATCAACACGGGTACATCCCTCACTCATCCCCTTACCATCCTGCGTAATCACCATAAAACCAGAGGAAGACGTCGGCCTTCCCTCCCAATCCTACTTTCCATGGGAAAATAAAATTAAGTGGGATTCGAACCCACAATTCTCGATTTTACACGACCAATCCCTACGTTTCGTGTTCTCGTTCGACTCGATCTTCCTGGGTATGGAAAACGCGTATACTACAGTTTGTATTTTATATCGTACCCGTCGTCAATTATTCGATTCGTACACAGTGATGGGGAAAACCCTATGCTTCGAATAAATCTGAAGTTTGCCGATGTGTTTGTCTCGTTTCCTTTTTTGAACATTTTCCAAAAGAAGGAAACGAGACAAACACATCGGTAAACTTCAGATTTATTCGAAGCCTAGGGGTTTGCCCATCACTGTTCGTACAGAAGGCACGAGACGTAAAACGAAAGTATCTTCTTCGAATTAGGAAACCGACCCCCCGAGGAGCAATGAGACCACCGTCATCGTTCTACGGACCCCCTGGGCCATCGACAGCGACCCAGGCCCTCGTGGCGGCGGCCAAGGTCCCTCCCGAGGGATCTTGGATCGCGGAACAGTTAGAAACGCGACGTGTCCCATCCGCGCGATAAAAGGGGTGGCCGATTCGAGGCACGTCTGCAGCCAGCACATACTCTTCGATGGCGTGGTGGTTGTTCTGCGTGCTGTCGACCTCGGTGATCGTGACCTCAGCGTTCTGATCGTGGCTCTCCCTGCGCTTGGTCGTCTTCTTCACTTTGCGAACCTTGCGCTCGGTGGTCGTGTACACTACACTGTCTACGTCCGCCATCGTCGAGTCAATGGGATCGTTCTACGAAAGGTGTTGTTTTCCTTTTTTTTCTTCTCTCTTTCGAAGCACGCGTGATCTCTCGCGATCGGCACGTCTGATCCGTCCGCACGGGCAGGGATGAGGTCAGGGACTGGGAGACGATCGAGCGTCGAGGAGCAACGGATGTTCGGTTACGGGGATAGAGAGAGAGAGAGAGAAAGAAAGAGAAAGAGAGAGAGAGAGAGAGCGTGTGCGATCAAGGGAGTCGGTGTAACCAGCAGCTTTCGAGCTTGCGAACTGACTGAAATCTAGGATCGGCCCGCTCCGGGCGTCATCATATCGGGACGCTATTTTCGGCGTCCCGACGACTCCAGAATACGCGTCGCGCGCGTCCACCCGCCACCCCTCCTGCTCCCCTTCCACCAGTGGCGCGTTCTCCTTCCGCCGAGATTCTCGTTGCAGTGTGCCGGGTGCAACTTTTCCTTAGGCACCCCTTCTTTCTCTTCTTCGACGCCGCTACGCGGTGCACTGGCTCGCGCGAAACGACGGAAGAATGCAGTACGCGGCTATGGTCGCTGGCTGACGATCGCCGGGCGCCGTTTTAGGGGTCGCGTTTCGGTTCAACTATGACGCTCGAGAACCGTTCGATGTGGGTCTATTTTGGGTATCCTTTGGGGGGAAGTTTAGACGAAGTGTATGGGGTCACGTTTGACCCAGACTCGAAGACTCTTTCACGGTTCTTTAATGAAAATTCAGGTGTCGGAGACCGAGTACCTGACTGTGGGTGTCATGTGACTGGAGGTACAGTCAGTCCCATGAGTATTCATAACTTCTATGTTCGTTGAAGATGTTTGTCTAAATTAAATGATTGGTGTTTGTATATGAATTTTTCGTTGTAAATATGGACGCGTGTAAAGTGTATTTATATAGTAAATGTACAGTAAGTGTATTTATAATATATGAACATATATGTACATAGTACATGTACATAATATATGTACATAACATATGTAGATAGTATACGTACATAGTACATGTACATATGTAGATAGTATACGTACATAGTACATGTACATAATATATATGTACATACATGTACATACATGTACATAGTATATGTAGATATTTATAATATATGTAATAAGTGTATTCATGTACATATTTATAATGAAACATTGATTTGGAACCATCAAACCTATGACTTAATTTAGATTATAACCTAATTGGACTCCTTCACGGTTCTTTAAAAAAAATCCAAATGTAGGGGTCCAGTTTTCTGACTGTAGGTGCCTTGTGACTTGGTAAGGGTACCTATGGGTCATGTTTGACCCAAGAGAAGATTCTTCGGCGTTTCTTTGAGAAAAATCCAAATGTAGAAGTCTAGTTTCCTGACTGTAGGTGCCTTGTGACTTGGTAAGGGTACCTATGGGTCATGTTTGACCCAGGAGAAGATTCTTCTAACAAAAGTCCAGATGTTGGAGTCCCTGAATCCCTGACTGTAGGTGCCTTGTGACTGAATAGAGGTATCTGTGGGTCATGTTTGACTCAGGAGAAGACTCTTCGGCGTTTCTTTGAGAAAAATCCAAATGTAGAAGTCTAGTTTCCTGACTGTAGGTGCCTTGTGATTTGGTAAGGGTACCTATGGGTCATGTTTGACCCAGGAGAAGATTCTTCTAACAAAAGTCCAGGTGTTGGAGTCCCTGAATCCCTGACTGTAGGTGCCTTGTGACTGAATAGAGGTATCTGTGGGTCATGTTTGACCCAGGAGAAGTCTGTTTATTCAAGATCATCAAAGTCTCCGTCTATCATCAACGATTTATTCCAATACTTTCCTACTCTTGTTGAACGACTACTAAAAAATGAAGCACCTGAGCTAACAATAAGCGAACCACCACCCTCTCCACACTGTTGGGAGAGTCCCTCCACCTCTGAGGGACCCTCATTCATCGAAAGCATCCGAAGAGAGTAGATACCGTTATTTCTGAAAGCTACTCGTCCAGCCAAGTCTATTCTCTCGTCTGCCAAATCATAGACGACCAAACTTAAACCAAATCTTAAACCAAACAACCACAACCAAAATCAAGGCCTTGAAGGTTGAGAGACTTTGTCCAAACGACTCGACGAGCCTACGAACAGACTTTTCACAAATCTCGAGGGATATAGGCATCCTCTAGCGTTCCAAGGTTCCCTCGATGCGATTTTGGAATTCCTGTCGAAGCTTGGAGCCTGAAACGCCAGAAGCCACGCACGGCTCTCTCGCGCTCGCGGTGTATTTCCGTCGGCCTTTCATCGACGCGAATAATCCTCATTGTCGGTGCGGCTGACGCTTCGCCGGAGAATAGAGCTGTAAACATTGTTCACGGACGAATCGTCGCTCGAACGAGGCCGCAACAGTCCGAATCCGCGGTCTCGAAATCGGAAAATCCTAGTTCCGAGCGAACGAATCACTGCGAAGTCCTTCGATCTTTATGAATCGGGGGTGACGGAGCTCTGCTCTCGATCCCTCCATCCTCAATTTTGCATTATTAGTTCGTTAAGAGTAAGAGCATCGTAGATAATGAAATTTGAGAATTTTTAGTTGTTGGAGTTTCCAGAATTTCTACCTACATTGTAATGGCACCTTTTAAGGTCCGATTAATTGCCTTGAAGGGTTATAAATAAATATATTACGCATACGTATTTTGTCTGGTTATCAATGGAAAGATAGTTTCGCTGTGATGTATTTAGGTGGAATATTATGTATTATATCTTGCTGTGTTGTACTGTGTAGCGATATGAAGAATAATGCTCTATTTTGCTGTATTATGAAATTTGTTGAGAATATTTATTATTGTTTGTAATGCTGGAATATTCTGTATTTTGCAGTATTATGCTGTATTTAGTTGGAATGTTTTGTATTATACTATATCTTGCTGTATTATACCGTGTAGCGATATAAAGAATAATGTTGTGTCTTGCTGCATTATGCTACTATATCGTATATTATGGTCTGTGATGCTTAAATCCTCTGTATTTTGCTTGACTTGCCAAATCAACTTGGACAAATAGTCCACCTGTTTACCCAATTACTCATCGTTACTTAGAGCAACCAAAACACAGTTGTATTTCTATAACTCATTCATTTCGAATTTGACGTACCTTGGCACGGGGATGAAACATTGACAAATATTGGACAATAATATGCCATATACTTGCCGGGCGCTCTTATTATAAATATCATTCGATCAACTATGGAACTAACGGAGAATGATAATTACATCCAGGTTAGGTTGGGTAGTGGGAAGCCACTATGTTCTTCGATTAATTTTTCAATGATTATTGTACTAACAAGGGGATGCTCAGGTAACTTCGCCCTAGAGATTTCCATGCCAATTTTTTTGGTTCTTCTGGATGTGACAAAAAGTAAGTGCAAGTTTAACCCTTTGCACTCTGCACCATCTCGTTGCAAAACATGCGAGCAGGAATCGCATTACATAAAATAGTTTAACTTTGGAAACGTGTCGTTTTTGGTATTATTAGACTTGATTATAAATTCTTCTAGCTGTCTTGATGCAGTGACACCACTACACAAACATAAATTTGTTATGGTGTTACTAACAAAATTTGTTAAACTTACGATATCCCCTCGTAGGGGACATCCGAGTGCAAAGAGTTAAGTGTAAGTGTAAGTAAAAATTGGATAAAGAAATACGCATGTCTCGCTTTCTTTGACTCTAGAATCTAAAGCAGTCAACTGTAAAGTAATCAACTGTAAAGCAATCAACTGTAAAGCAGTCAACTGTGGATCCGAGGATCGGATTCGATTCTCCGTATCCTATTTTTCGTTTAGACTCGTACACTATCGACTGTCTATGCGTTTAGTCTGTAATTCGAGCAAACGTTGATGTTCTACGCATGGAAAGTTTTAGCGGCAGTCGAAGTGTTGATGTTAAGGACAATGGGGGTTAGGAAGTACGCCAGATGGTCGAGGGAAGGATCAGAGGCGTTCGTCTAGCATCGAGCAAGTTTCCTGACAACATCGACCGTCAGAACCGACGTCTTGATCACGTGCCAAACAGGTGGTTCCTGGTTGGGGGCGGGGTCGCGAAAAATAGAGAAGAAATCCCCTGCGTAATTGGGTCGGAATGTTTCACACATCACCAATACCTTCGCCGACACCCACGCGACGCGTTCCTCGTGAGACGAATCTTTGCTCGAACATCGAGAATTAAACTCGACTCTCGGAAATAGTGAAATCTCGATTCTGGAATTTACTTCATTCATGCGTTCGTTGGTTTATTTAGCGGCTTTAACTGTGCGTATTGAAAGCAAAGTACGATATTTAAATTCATTGAAATAACGGGTAAAATTAGTTAAAGATAAGATACGTGTAAAAACAAAGAGTGGTAAAGCAAGGAAGAGTATTTAATTATTTCTATAATGTTTTTGTCGCAACACGCGGATCTCAAATTGTTCATCGAGGCATCGTGCCACTAGAGGCTATCAACCCGTTAATGAGGGGACAAATAAAACCGGGATGATTTTAGACGAGATGCACGATCTCTCGGGAACGCATTCTCGCGATGAATCGCCTTTCCACCGCGATCGAAATACTTCAATAACGCCATCCGCTTTATAAATAGCTGGAAAATGAAAATCGTCTGTGACAAGAGGACGTGATCGCCCACGCGGTTCGAGAATCGCATCGGGACGGTAACATAATACCGAAGCAAGGGGTCCGGAAGAGGCGCGTGACTCTCGATTAAAAATACAACGCTGGAGAAAAATTCGGGTCGACCGAAAAAGAGGAACGACGATAAATTTCGCGGCGATACGCAGTGGAGTGGAATCGACTATTCGAGGGGGGCTCGGTTGTTCAATTTTTCCACATTCGAGTATTGGAAATCTTAGAGGATTTAAATGTAGCTTGAGTAGTTGAGTAGTCGAGTGTTACTCAAATACTAGGCAATTAGGATGAATTAGGAAAAATTACTTCGATAGAGTATTATCGGGATTTTGAATATTCGAACTCTATTAAAATTATTGGTCTACTCGAATTATTGACCACTCGAATTTTACTCAACGCTATTCGAATCTATGAGTACTAGAGTACTCGAATATTCGAACTCTACTCGAATTATTGACCACTGCAATACTACTCGAATCCAGGGCTACTAGAATACTCGATTATTCAAATTCTAGTCGAATTATTGACAATTCGAATACTACTCAAACTCTACTCGAATCCAGAACTACTAGAATACTCGAATATTCAAACTCTACTCGAATGATTGGCCACTCGAATCCTATTCAAACGCTATTCGACTACATGACTATTGGAATACTCGAATATTCGAACTCCACTCAAATTATTGACCACTCGAATGGTACTCGAATCCAACAAGAAGATTTGTATATTAGAATTCAAAATCAAAAATTTGTATATTAGAATCTTGTCTTAGAGACTTGTATATTAGAATCCAACTAAAAAAGAGAGAAACTACGCGAACATAGAAAGATGAAGAATGGAAAAAACAATCGTGCTGTTGCCAGTCGGGAAAATTCGGCTCCGCGCCGTTGGACGAGAGGCAACCCTGCCGAAGTGTCGCCTACTCTTGTAAATGTCGAGGCTCGACCGCGATATATACGTATATTATTTGCAGACGGGCATGAGATTGATATTTTTGGAGACCCCACGCGAGCCACACGGCACCAACCGACGCCACGCGCAGCGAGAGTGTTTCGTGCGGAACATCACGGCCGGGATTTTCTCGTCGTCACCGGCGCTGTTTTTTCCACCTCGACGACGGTGAAAGCGTTCCAACAAGCGTTTCCCAACGAATTTGGAGACGATCGTTGGCCAAACGCGACGGGTCGTTCCGATTCGCCCGTTGGTCAACGCCCGGAAAACCGGGCGCGATTATAAAGCATTTTCGGTGGGATGGGAGTTTTAATCGGGGCGCGAATTGCCGCGGATCGCGCGATTCAACGTCGAGATACTTATTTTTCTGCGTCATACATTTTCGTTTCGTTCGCGTCGAAATTCCAAATATTGCGGATCTGTCGGCAGAGACGGTTCAGTAAAGTGATTTAGGATTTAAAGATATCGGAAATCGTCGAGCTGCGCGTGTATTATTAATCGTACTTTGATGATTCGATAAGTTTGAACGCGTTTCTCTCTGTCACGAAAACGTGCTTCGTAAAGAAGAGAAACGAAGGATATTAACGGAGTCTTATTAAGGTAACGAGTAATGCTCTGGACTTCTACCAAATTGACCGGGATTCGAATCCCGCCGAGGGCGTAGATATTTTTTCTGGTTTTTCTAAGGGGTTCGTGGTACTCAATGATATTAAGTAACACTTAATCCCATTCCTTGCAATGCATCTTCGAGTAGGAGTATAATTACACGATTAACACTGTGTGCATGCTATTAACTGATTCAGTGGGTTGAGTACGAGTAGGAGTAACATATTGTGAGTTGTATGTGTTATGGTTTTCGAACCAGAGATGGGATCGAGTGTAATAATTACTCACGAATTCAAGTAGATTCGACTACCCAGATGAAGTCTAGATTGGGGTTTGAATTTATTAATTATAATTCGTAGAAAGTATAAAAAAATTCCTTAACCCTTTAGCCCTTTCTATGACAACGCGTGAGACACGTGATCGGAGGAATTCGAGTCGAACGTGAACAAGTACGAGTCAAGCACGTCGTACAATCGTGCACAAGGAACTTTACTATTAGAATACTCGAATATTCGAATTCTACTCGAATTATTGATCACTCGAATCCAGGACTACTCGTTTACTGCACAAATCGATTAACTCCATAAAACAAAAAGTTGAGAAATGCGATCAAAATGACCTCCAAAATAAATTATTTATAATTCAGTGGCCAACAAACTTTTGTCGTTTAACGGTAGACCAAGTATATTGACACTTAACACATTGACTGCCAGACTAATACTCTTAAAAATCTCTACTGTGATTAAATTCTATTTACTGACTATTGGAAATTACTTAATTAAACATTTACTGTGGGATTTATTTTTGTAACTTCAAGGCAAATCAATGTTCTTTCAAAATTCACCAAAATGGACTCTGAAATAAATTATTTATAATTCAATGGCCAACAAAATTTTGTCATTAAATGGTGCTAATTTTTATTATTCAGAAAAGTGATTATATTAAAATATGCCAGACTAATATAATACCGCCTAATCTAATACTCTTAAAAATTTCTACTGTGATTAAACTTTATGTACTAACTACTGGAAAGTATGTAATTAAATAGTTACTGTGGTATTTATATTTGTAACTTCACCGAAATTCCTTTTCTTCGACATACAACTAGACTGCATATCTTTATATAAAATAAAATCTTCGCGAACGTGGCTATAAAAATTGAACCTAAATAGGAATTCTGCATTTCATTCTGCAAATATTACAACACGAACTTTACTTTCTATTTTATATTCTATCAATTTTATATTCATGCATATTGTTTGCATTGTGTAAAAATCACTGTCGTCCATATATGACGATGGCGATCAACGTGTTAAGTTTCAGACTTTTCAAAAAATTGGAGTTAATCGATTCGTTCAGCGAACGGTCTCAGAGTAAATCATAGAGCAAGGAATTAAAGAGACTAATCGATCCGAGCACGCTGCTAAAAATTCAACAGAACTCGATCCCATCCCCGGTCAGTTTCCGAGGGCTGTGAGCTACAAAATGTGAGTGACAACGAGTACGGCTCGGAAGGAGACGGGAGGATCTTCATTGGCCGACGTGATTACCCAGAAAGCTTTGTTTCGATCGGGATCCGGTATCGTGTACTGTATGGGTCCGGCGTTTCCCGCACTCACATCCTCGGCGTCCCAGTAATCCTGTTCGTCGTCGAACGAGGACACAGACCTGGACCCCTTCCTCTTTCCAGCCTCCTTCGCGTCGATATCAGTGGCCAGTATGTCCCGTATTCTCTCGTAATCGTCCACCTCCGCTTCCTCGAAGCTAGATATTTTCAGCAGCCTAGTCGTATCCTTGAGCGCCTCAACAGAGGCGGTGGCGTTCGTCACAGCGGAGCGATCGCTCGATCCGTTCTCGGCGACCCTGTCCCTGGATCCCGAACCGCCGAAACGTCTGTTCTTAAAAACGGACCTCCTGTTGAAACGATCCCGCGACGAAAGGTCTCTCTTGCTCTCCGACAGTCCCACGACGAACCTCTCCGAATCATCCAGCTCCTCGTCGCGCGCCAGTATCTCCTCAAAACTGGTTTGCACTTGAACAGACACGCTCTTGTGGCTCTCGGACCTGGACAACGACGCGGGACTACCCGGAGGCGAAGTATTAGTCCACTCATCCCTGAACGTCGCCCCGGAGATGTCCGACTTCCGCCTCTCCGGCTCGCGGTGTCGCTTGGACTTCCTCGAGGTCAGATTCTCCGCCGACTTGCTCACCTCCGCGTTCTTCGACTTCAGTCTGGTGGGTTTCCTCACGATGGTGCTGGAGGACTTGCCGCCTCTCTTCCTCTGGCTCGGTCCCCGAGGAGGACCCTCTTGGTCCCTTTCAACATCGATAAACTGACTGGATCTCTGTGACCTCGCGGGGTCGGGCGACCTGGAGTGAGACTTCCCGAAGGGTTTCTTGAAGAGATTGTCGCGGTCGTCGGACTCGTCTCTAGAGGACCCGGAAGGGCTCGCGTATCGATCGATCACGGGAATTGGCTCGAAGGACTTCTTGGTAGGGGCCTCGTTTCCGGAGTCGTTATCGAACGACGTGCCGAGATCGCTGGACGCCCCGGAGCCCGCGTACTCGTCGTCATCGACATCGATCGGTATCGGCGTTGGTACCCTGACGTATTTATCCGGCTCGGGGTTCGTCACGGACAGGGGTCGATCTCTCGAGCTGTTCTCGACTCGTTGGGTCTCGGCGTCCTCGTAGGACGTCTCCCTTTCGAATTTCTCGTACTCGAGTTTCTCGTAGTCATTCTCCAGTTCCAGCCTCCTCGAGTCGGCTTGCTCATTCTCGCTTTCCCTGACGAGGTACTCGAAATCGGGGCTAAGTCTCGAGTCGGGCGTGAGTCTCGATCCCAGAAGGTAGTCTCCCGGGAAGCTGCACTCGGACCCGTAATCGAAGTTCTTGTCTTTCGAGCGCAGCTGGGCTCGGATCCTCAGGCTGTACTCGTGCAGGTTCTCCAGCTTGTGTCGGACGCCGCGGGGCAGCTTGGCGTCGCTCGAGTGGCTGTAGCTGCAGATGGAGTCGTGGGTGCTCGCGTTATCGTTCGTCTCGTGATACGAGAGGCACGGGGTGGCGGGTTGGTCGATGGTGATCACCACGCTGTCGGTGACGCGTCGGAGCCACGCGAGCAGCTCCAGCATACCCGCGCACCCTATCAGCACCGACAGCATCAGACCCATAATTACGATTCCTCGACCTATCAAACTGTCATCGAGGATGGAAATCGGCACGGATCACTGGCCACACGTCCACGCGGCGTTCGTCCGGGTCGTCGTCCCGGGTTCATCGATCTTCCTGACGGATTCGAAGGACGAGGAGGATTCGTTGCGGAGGACCGACAGGGACCAATGCGGGCTCCTCGTCGAGGACGTCGAGGAGAGACGGGAACCCGATCGGAGCGCGGGGACGGTCCATGAAGCGACCTCGAGCAGTCTCTCGCGTCACACGGGGGTGATCCTCTAACGGGCTGACGTCACGGAAAGGAGCTAGCGCGGGCGAGAGACGGTTAACGCGATCCTACGGTGGGCACACCCACCACCCACGCGACGTCCACTTCTCCACGGTTAAGCGACACGTACGCCTCGCCACTGTTTCAGGTCTCGGTTAGAAACATAAATTCGTTAGGGCGGATGTTCTCCTCGCGGCCGAGATATATCCTCCGATCGATGATTATCGGCTTGTCCATGCGCCGGTGAGGATGCCGGATGACTGTTTTATTTTACGCGGGCAAAACCGTTCGAACACCGGGGCAAACTGGTGGCCGTTCGGCTCGTTATGTCGACGTAACGCAGACTTCGACTCGGCCCCGTTGCTCCGCGGCCACCAGGCTAAGGCTAAAGTTAGCCCGAATGTCCCTGGACGCGAATCCCTGTCCTTAATGCATCGTGCGCGTCGCCATCGATCACACGACCGCTAATTAACGCCGCTGGCCCGGGTTTCCCAATCGGCGAACCGTTCGCGCGAACGATTATCGACCAGGCAACGATTGACGATCGTTGTCATCGGCTCGCCCTAATGACCCGATATCGTCTAACGTCCGCGGCTACGCGCCGCGCGTTTCGATATTTCTATTCCGCCGAGACGTGAGGCGAGTTTGGCAGCTCTTGTCGCGATCGTTTTCGCGGGAGGAAACGGCTCGTACGCTTGGCAATTCGTTCTTGCCCGCGCGACGATGCACGGATTTTAGGTTAATTGGGGAACCTCGAGACTGGGGAGCTTCGAGGAGGGTTGGGGGGGGGGGGGGAATGTATGCATTTTTTTTACGGGGCCTTGACAATGGTACTGGAAGGTACTTTTGTGTAAGGGTGGATGTAATTGCGAAATGTAGTTGTGAGAGTGATAAGGATAGGAGAGTAGAGAGAAAGGGTGTCGAAAAATCTGTCTCTGAATGTTGCTATTGAGGAAATCTTCGTGAACGTTTGCAGAGGATGTGAGATATTTATTTTGATAGTGCTGTAGGTTCAGTTTATAATTCCCCACTGAATCAAAGGGTTAAATTTTAAGTTAGAGTTAAGCTTTAGAATAAATCCTAAATGCATTTTATTTTTGTATTTATTCCCCAGTGAATGAAAGGGTTGAATTTGAAGTTAGAGTTAAGCTTCAGAATAAATCCCAAACACATTTTATTTTAGTATTTATTCTCTACCTAAGTATTTATTCCCTACTGAATGAAAGGATTAAATTTTATCCCGGAGTTAGGCTTCATAATAAATCGTAAATGTATTATTAAAATATATTAAATATAAACACGTATATTAAATATAAATGTATTTTACTTTAATGAATTCAATATTAATTACCACTTCAAACCGCCCTTTCCCTTCCCCACCCGATAAATCACCATCTTTTTACTCCTGTGAAAAAGCAGCGGTCACCAATCTTGTACCGGCACCCCCCGCAAAGCGCATCTTAACCTGAATTATCGCACGCTGCAACACGGTCTCAATGATTCTAGAGCGTCAGCTTGTGATTTACTTTAGTATTTATTCTCTGCCTGTTCCACTGCTCGAGTTTCAGCTCAGTGCTGTATGAATGGAATACTTTCGTCCGAAATTGAAGATCGACAACAATCTTTCTGACCAGATCCTAAGTGTATAAGGGGTAAATGAAACGAGAGCTCGACTTTCGACGATATACGAGACATGGCGCCAATAGATCGATGCTCGTGTCTCGTTCCGTGACGCGAGTTTCGCGATGTTTATCGCGGCCGAATTTTCTGGCGTGGCTCGAACGATTTTATTTCGGGTTACCTCATCGGTTACGAATCAACGAGTCGGACCCGATCTTCGATACGCGCTTTTGCGCGCGGTACGTCGCTCTGGCTGCTTTCCAACGAGATATCGAAACTCCCGGCGTCCAGCTTATCGAACCCTCGATGATCTATATTCGACGGTAGCGTCGCTCGGCTCTTCGAAACGCGATTAAAAACAGCCATTTCTTGAATAGATCGAACGAGATCGAACAAATTAATCGAATCGAATGAATCGAATTAGTAAAATGAAAGGATAAATCTAACGAATGAAATTAGTAATGAATCGAACGATGCTGCGAGAGTAGCTGAAGAAATTCCGTTTGTTATCGAAATCGCGACGAGTGCCCGATCGGTTCAGGGTCGGTTAGCAAATTTATCCTGCATCCGTGTACACGAACATCGTGTTTTCAGTGACCAAAAGTATGATCGTAAAATTCCCATCTAATCCCTTCGTGACTGAATTATTGTTTCCGAACAACTAAACAAGAATCCAAGCGATACTAATCCAAGCTATTTATCAAGCTTGCGTAGAAGTTGCCAGGTTCTATAATCGGGACATTTAATTGTGGATATTTATATCCGTACCTCGTGGGAGCCAACCTGCATAAAGTTCAAATTTTAGAAATTAAGTTCTGTAAATAGCTACAAAGTATGTACTATTAATACTAATATGAATAAGTTCGAGGAGCGAGACTCCTTTCGAGAAAATCGTTTCGAGATGGTAGCTTTGAGATCAGTCCAAGTTGTAATTCGAAATACTCCGAAAATAACGTTCGAGGGAGTTTCCAAGAGTTTTCGAACGTAAGCGCGCTCTGGAATCCCGTTACTGAATGGAACGAGTTAGAGGAACACGCGATGTTACGTTTTCGCGAGGAAGGAAGGAAGATCCTCGCGAGTATCCGTGGCTGCGAGCGGAGAGCACGGCTGCGTAATCATCGTCCGGACCACTTGGTCCGCAACACCGCGACGAAAATAAACGTATCGTCGACGACCTATCGGGACGCCGACCGAAATAAATCAACGGCTTGGACCGAGCCTACTCGAGTATTCAAGTATCCATATTCGAGTACTCGAGTATCCGAATATCATTCTTCGTAACATTTTGTTAGTTCGATATTCCGAGAGCTGATGGAACGCTCGAGTATTTGACCAGTCAAATATTACTTTAACACGTTGATCGCCATGTCAGCCACATGTGGGTGACAGTGCTTTCCAGTGAAGAACTAACGAAATTATTTCCGAATGTCAAGCATCAAAGGAAATGAATTTAAACCAAATTCATGAATTTTGATGAAATTCAAAGAATAAATACGACGATAAATGTTTGATTATGCAATCTCCAATTGTTTAAATAATATTTCATTTTAGTAGAAACTTTAAAGAATCTTTGTTTGGCAGTCAACGTGTTAATGAATTCAATTAATACCACTTCAAACCGCCCTTCCCCCTCCACCCAGGTTAGCCAACGATCTTTAACCCCACCCTATAGTTCACCATTTTTTTACTCCTGTGAGAAAACGGTCACCCATCTTGTACAGACACGCCACGAAGCGCATCTTAACCTGAATTATTGGAATATTGGAAATGTTGGATTGCAAATGTTGGAATGGACAAATATTTGGTTATTCAAGTATTTAAATAAGTATTGGGTTATTCAAGTATTCGAACAGGGAAGTATTGAGTTACTCGAGCATTCGAATAGGAGGGGATTGAGTTACTCAAGTATTCGAATAGGTAAGTATTGAATTACTCAAGTATTCG
>NC_071980.1:11317782-11330759 GCF_026283585.1 Hylaeus volcanicus
GTAAGTATTGAATTACTCAAGTATTCGAATAGGTAGTAAGTATTGAATTACTCAAGCATTCGAATAGGTAAGTATTGAATTATTCGATTATTCGAATTGGTAAGTATTGAATTACTCGATTATTCGAATTGGGAAGTATTCACCTACTCAAATACTCAAACAGCACAATATACACTCAACTATTCGAATACTTCGATATTCGAACAGTTCGCTACTCCTGCCTGCTTCCAACATTCCATGCAAGAATATGAAACCGCCCAAAATTAATTTCTCGTTCGTAACCGTTCGTTTGGCAACCGGTCGCGTGATGGACCTTGACCTCGACAAGGAACCGTACCGCGCTTTTCTTCGCGACTCCGCCAGCGATCGATGAGCCGTAAAAAAAAAAGAGAAAAAAAGAAAGAAAAATTAAACGACGAATCGACGTGGAAGCGTTCCAGCCGTACAAGGCGCGACATTACACTCCGTGTCGAGCGAAGGGGTCGAAATTAGTCGACCCGGTTTGCCACGAAAGCCGGTTCTTCTGGAGGGAAACGGAACAATGCCAATGTTATTTCGGTCGATGATCGAACGCGTGTGCCACGGTCGGAGAAAAGCGTGCCACCGAGATCTCGGCGGAGCCACTTCGCGAGCCGACCGAATTAGACCGCCGGAAACTTTGCGGCTGTGTCTGGCCACCGTAGGACGACCTTCCTTCGGCTCTGCGTCGTCCCGATTGGTGCCAGGTGCATGGAGCCTCTCCAGAGTCAACCATTTTCGCGGACTCCACTCTCTTTACGACTCCACAGAACGCGTACTAACATGTAGGAAACGTTTGTCAGTCATAGAACTTAGAATGTTAAAGATGTGTAAAGAAAGTGATCACCTACTGGTAAGATAGACCACTTCGTCGGTAATGCAGTGCACTCTGACTGAGTATTCTACATTACCAACTCTGCAATCTGTCATACCCACAGGACGATCTACGTTATCAACAAAACAACCTGCCTTATCGACCTCATGATAAACATTGTTATCTAGTTGTTTTTGCGTTGCGCGAGATAACTCGAGTAGATTTAATCCCATTACGTTAATACCTATCCCATCTCCATACAACTGAATTTCTCGGTAATCGTATGCAACCACCTTAACTTTATCAAAGTTTCGCGACGAGTTTAACCCATGCTCCACGTTCAACCCTTCGCCAAAAGGTTAACGAGGCCTTGCTAACGCGATCGCGTTCCGAGTCCGAGTCCGGTGGCGTCGCGACGACAGGTCGACCCGCAGGCCAAACCGTCCATTTTTTCGCCAACGGATGCGAAGCATGTGAACCACGACGCTCCAAAAATAGCCAGGACGGGGTAGGTTTACGACGGAGACGCTACAACGACGCATTGCGTCACCGTCACGCCTATGCTTTTCTATAAAGACCGTTTGTTTCCCGTCCCGTGGCTCAGAGAGCGTCCTCCGAGATCATCGACAAGAGCTCGCGTCGCGTCCACCGACCGAAGACGTCGTGCGATACTTTACGAGTTGGACGACTGTTTACGAGTTGGCACGAACGACTGGGAGGCAGGAATGCGTGTTTTTGTCAGAGTGCTTTTTGTACTTTATTGTCTTGTTAAGTTGGGGGAGTCAACTGATCCTTGCATGTAGCTCTAGAGGCATTCTTCTTGGGTGCATATGACTGATGGTCGCTGTATACAGTTATTGGGTAGAAGAGGGATAAGGTTGATGTCCATTGCAAGTGGCGACTTAGGTATGGTTGAGTATACGTGGTTCCAGATGCTCTGGAATCTTGTATATGAGGTGAAGATGAAAGATACATGCTGTATACAATTATCAAGTAGATGAGGAATAGGGTTGATGTCCATAGCAAGTGGTGTCGTAAGTGTGGTTGAGTATTGGTGGCTCTAAATTCTCTAGATAGAATCTTGTATATCAAATGAGGATGAAAGATAGATGCTGTATACAATTATTGTATAAATGGGAGATAGGGTCGATGTTCATGACGAGTAGTGGCTTATGTGTAGTTGATTATAGGTTGCTCTAGATGTTCTAGAATTTCATTTATCGGGTGAGAATGAAAGATAGATGCTGTATACAATTATCAAGTAGATGAGGAATAGGGTTGATGCCCATAGCAAGTGGTGACTTAGGCGTAGTTGAGTATAGGTAGCTGTAGAAGCTTTCCTCTCAGCTGCTAATGTCAAATCGAGACTAATAATCATTATCCAAATATTCAGATAGAGTCGATGTCCATAGCAAATGGTGACTTATGTGTGGTTGAGTATAGCCAGCTCTAGAAGCTCTAGAATCTCTCTTCTCAGATGTTAATAGAACCTAATACGCGCTATCCAAGTTTTCAGATAGAGTCGATGTCCATAGCAAGTGGTGTCTTATGTGTGGTTGAGTATAGCCAGCTCCAGAAGCTCTAGAATCTCCTCTTCGAAGCTGTTAATAGAGCCTAATACGCGCTATCCAAATTTTCAGATAGAGTCGATGTCCATAGCAAGTGGTGTCTTATGTGTGGTTGAGTATAGCCAGCTCTAGAAGCTCTAGAATCTCCTCTTCGAAGCTGTTAATAGAGCCTAATACGCGCTATCCAAATTTTCAGATAGAGTCGATGTCCATAGCAAGTGGTGTCTTATATGTGTCCAACTGTAGGTAACTCCACTTAAGCCAGCGATTACCCTTGGCACTCTTCTCAGCTGCCAATGACAGATCGAGACTAATAGCCCTCGACCAAACGATCTACCGGGTGGGAGGGGGGTCAGTGTTCGCGGCGTGTGGCTCGTGTGTAGCTCGCTTCACTTACCGGAAACTCGAGACCACCTCTCCCGCCGATGATACCGTCGCGTGCGTTACGTCCTCGCAGACGCGAACAATTCTCCGCGTCTCTGAGTGGTCTCGGCTGGATCGAAACACGGAACAACGACTCTCGAGGGCGAGTACCACCCTCTGAGGCTCACCCCTTCTCGTTTATGGACGGATCAGGACGGAACCCGGGTTCCTCTCGATTATTCTCGCGGTTTAGCTCGGCTTTCGGTTCGCCTCCAATTGACTGACTCTAATAAAAGACGGGGAACCGTTCTCGGTGTCTGGACAGGCCGCGGATCGTGGTGGGAGCTTCGACAAGAAATCAAAATAGATTACCGACCCGCGGCGGGCACGATTAAACGACAGGGTTTCCGGTTGGAAGAAAACCAATTCAGTTACACGAACGAACGCTACGCGCCTAACGAACAGCGACAGCTGACGTTCCGCAGGCCACTCGCGCTTGAATTCCTGACTCTCTGTTCCGGAAATTGGCCGAAAATTTCGATAGTAGTCCTATTCCTTCTGCGATACTCTTGAAATTAGTTGCCTTTTTTTTCAGCCTCTAGAGTGGTGTTACAGTAAAGTCTCTTTAAATGCACAAATTTCTCTCTCATAAATGCCCAGAAACAGTGTTATCTTCTTCCTGTATGTCCTCTTCCTGTATGTCCTCTTCCTTTATTCCCTGTCCTTCTCTACATTCAAACCATGTCGGCAAAACATCAGAGAATGTACAAACTCTACCATGAATGCACCAGTCAATCCCTAGTTCATCCATTGTATGGAAACTTTATCTTTTCTCTTCGTCTTCTTCCTTTATTCCCTGTCCTTCTCTACGTTCAAACCATGTCGACAAAACATCAGAGAATGTACAAACTCTATCAGAAACGCACCAGTTCGATCCCGCGTTTTAGCATTTATACAAACTTTGCTGTACCCCTTGGAGACGAAAGTCCAAAATTTATGAAATACATGTCGAATTGAATAACCTCCTCCTTTTCGAAGTCGGTTAATAAAGGAACAAACATTGCTATAGTACTCAACCGAGAAACCTGAGGAATACACGGATCGAGCATGGTCGTGATGAGCAACGGTTTAAAAGTATCCCCGGTGTAGGATTGGTTTGTTAGTCATCGAGCGATCGCGGATGAAACGGTCGCAAGTTTCGTCTGTATCGTCGCCGATTATTCACGTTTTTGCAACATAATTCGCATTGCGCAGCCCGAACGGTGACGGGCACGCGTGTATCATACGCGATTCCTATTTCCGTCCATCTAAATAAAGCCGAAAGCGGCCCAGTTCCCGCGCGACCAGCCGAACAACGCGATTGCGCGACACTTAATATCATTATGCTCCAGATATTTTAGGAGCGGCCGGAATTGTTTACGATTAACCGACCACGCTGTCCAAACTGTCGCGGGGAGATTAATCGTCGCGTCGAGAAACCGTGTGTTCGGATAGAGATGAAAAATTGTGGCCCGATGACGGGAACACGCGGTATAAAAGTGGACCGTGTCGATTTTTAATGGTTTAGCCACGAACTGGCGGCTATGACCAGGGTCGTCTTAACTTATGGGCACCTTGGACACTTTGTCCTCAAAGAGGCCTCGTGCATGTACGTAGTTGTGAGAATGAATGCGAGTTTTGGCTCCTTAGATTTTTTTTTTTTTTTTAAGTCTAATAAAAGTCTTAATAAAAAGCGCAGTGCATTGATTTTCATTGCTTGACAGCCAGGGTCATGCCTGGCGAAAGGATGCTCGGTCCACGATGCCAGGATTCTGGTCTTCGTTGCCGTAAATGGGGACGAAGCGAGGCGAGTATGAACTTTTTTATGTCTTCTTCTAAATCGTCTAAAAGGAGAAATTATCGTTCGAATCGAGCGCTTCCCGCTGTGGAGTTTGAAACGCGACTCGAGAGACGCTTCGAGCATCGATTGGAATGCGATCGATTGTAGCATGTACCTGGTGCGAGTAAGGAGGATCGCGGTGGGTAAAGTCGCGTCGATAAAGACGAATCTCAGTTGGTAACTGGCTCGATCTAGCAGTGGATGCGAGCTCGATAGTTCGATTATGACTATTTGTAGATGATCTCTTTTGTATTTGAGTATTCGGAGGATACTCGTGGCACTTAACACTTTACCGACCAGTAGCAAAGGAACGTACAATTAAGTTCAATAATACTCGTGACACTTAACACTTTACTAACCAGTAGCAAAGGAACATACAATTAAGTTCAATAATACTTATTATTTTAACAACGTTAGTATTATTTAATATTTATTTTATGTGTTAGAACCGTTTTGTGGTTAACATTTATATAATATTTCATAATTCATATAATTACGGGAGGATAGAATGATATTTTAATAATAGATAAAGAAGTATTGGTTGTCTTAGGAAAAAGTTTATTAACAGACTACCGGTCGGTGAAGTGTTAAATGTCAATCAAATATTCGAATATTAAATTCATAGAACAATTTCGATTACCTACGGGTCAGAGCTTTACAGGTGTCTACCTTAGCAACAGATGGTAGCCATGTCTGACTGGTGCTGTCTGTTACTACTTGCTCTCTAACTCGCGACTCGACTTTACCGGTAATTGTCGCTGATACAGCTACCATTAGTGATCTAGAAAAAGGAAAAAGTACAAACCTCGTCGCAAGCCGCGCATCTAGGCTTCAGCTGTTCGGCGTAATGCCTCTCGCAGAATAGGGTGTCGTTGTGCACGCAATAGGCGAGATCGACCAAAAGCTCCGTGCACTCGAAGCACTGAAAGCACGTCGGATGGTAAAGAAGACCCAGTTTACTCGCTGACACGGCCAGGCTGCCGTATTTCAGGGGCATGTGGCACGCTCCGCAATTCTTTAAAAAAAAAAAAGATAGAACCCGATGCATGAAAATGAAATCGCACTTTATCTCTTTCAACTCTAATTTCTTGAAACCTACGATATCTCTCTCGAGCACCTCCTGCACGTTTCCAATGTCCAGCGCGATCTCGTTTCTCGCGGCCATAAAATCGTCAGCGCTGCTGGCGTGGTTCGGGTTCAAGTGGCGACAGTAGGCTCTGGCTAAGTCCTGCTTAGGCAGCTGAATCGCCAATTGTCGGTCCCTGTATCTTTCTCCGGGCGTGCCCAATCGCGGCACAGAGATCTCTGGCAGCATGGAAAAGTACTCCTCCACCTGCAACAAGGAAATCCGAGCTGGATGTAATACGCTTAACCAGACGAATTACACAACGTCGTTTTGGGGTCGTGTTTGGGTTAATTCTCTTCGGAAAACCGTCGGGAATTCATTGATAATGTTTTTGTGAAAATGCGAGTGGAATTATACGAATATTTTTCTGGAATAAATGTAAACATGAAAGGGGGATGATTACGTGGAAAAATTGTCACCGTATCGCGCGGGCAAAACGTCACGATAAAAATATCGTTAACACGAGTGGGCCGCGGCCTCAGGAAGCGTCGAACGATAAAGCATCCGCTGTCATGTTGATAAAGACCAGCCTCGGACCGCTAATTTACGCTATGGGCTTTGGAAAATATTGAAAACTGGAATCGTGCCAAGCACCGCGTGTATACCGGCTACTTAACCGTGAACGCATAACGACTCGTTCCGATAACCGTATAATATCTCATTAGAACCTGATTCATATCGTTTCGGCGATTGTTGAATTCAACGTCGCGATCATTTATTGAATTTTCGCGGTCGAATCAAATAAAGATCCGGGCAAGACGGAGCCAGGAAGTGAAATCTCACGCTTAACATATTGAATTGTAGCACATTGAATTACAACAATTTATATTGTCTCTAAAGTATTAAAGATTTTTGAAATGTCTATGTATTTTCATGAAAGTATCACTAATAAAGAGCTAGCGTTTCCCTGATGAAAATGAATCCAAACACGACCTAGATCAGATCACTGTTAATTATAAGCGTTTCATAGTTGAGCAGCAATTATGGCAAATAATGTAACGTTGAAAATAGTCCGAATGTGGCCGTGTTTGTACTCGTTTTCTTTGGCGGAATCTCGTTGATTCATTGGTGATACTCCCGCGAAGATATCACGATAAATATCCTAATTGAAATTTGTACTTTGCTATGTTGCTCGATGAGGATACGTTTTGTGCATACGAATAGATTGGGCATGTTCTCGCGATGAAAATGAGTCCAAACACGGCCTTGATCGGGCCACTTTTACTTATAAGCGTTTCATAGTTGGGCAGCAATTATGGCAAATAATGTGTCGTTAAAAATAGTCCGAATATGGCCGTGTTTGTACTCGTTTTCCTCGGCAGAACCTCGCGAATTGGCGGGTAATATTCTTGTTAGGATATCGTGTGAATAGTATGTCGATGGTAAATGTTTTATGTAATCGAGTGCTGGATGGAAAATTACCGACCTTGTGGGCCGGAAGGCCAGGTGGCGCCCAAGCCAGGCCCTTCTCTCTGGGGTCGAAGCCAACTGGCGAGGAGGACTCATCGCCTTTGAGGCCCAATCGAGACCTAACTGACACCCATTCCTCGTGGCACACGTCGTGCGCCTCTCTGGGGCACTTGCAACTCGTGCAATTCTTTCTGGAACAGAAAACAGAATCTCTCGAGACTGGCCCCTTCTTTAACCAATGGTATCGATAGTAATACCGAGCCCTAGTCCTTTCACATAGGCCTATATATATAGTTAGTCTCGGTGAATAAAAATCGACACGTCGAAACGAAGTGTTTAATATTGGTATGCACGCTAAACCTTCGAAAGGAAAAATAAAACGAGATTCACGCAACAGAGGGTTAAACAAAAATCCTAGAGAAGACTAATACTCTGACTAATACTCTCTCCCTCCCCATCCCTTAGAAAAGTTATTCGTTCTCCCCGAGTATATGTGGAACGGATGTTAACAGCTTGTTGAACGTATCTATTAGACCGAGGATATCACGGACGATAAATATTTGTCCGTGGTGTTTCATTAACTCCAGATACGCCTCAGCCCTGATAAAGCCTCTAATCGAGTTTTATTGCGCTCTGCAACGCGCGTCCTGCTAATCGTCTAATTAATACAAACATCTTTCTCTGACGTCTCTTCGATAAACAAAGGGGAATTCGCTGAACAAACGCGACACCTCGTGTATAAAATAATTTCGCGCAGAGCAGTCGACTGGAGAGTTATTCGAGATAATAAAAATCAGGTGGTTTACACAACGACGGATCTTCCTGATCGATTCGCAGGCGTCAACGTTAATTTACAGCCACCCTAAGATTCGTAGACTCCATGAAATATCTTTGGACGTCCGTCTAAAGTAGAGATCCGACGTTATCGCACAAGGACGGAAAAAGGAGGAGGGCACGGGTGAAACTGTTTATCGCTCAAAAGCTCTTCGCGAGTCGCGAGTTACGGTCCGCTGGCAAACAAGGCGACCGTTTCCCTGGCATTACGGACGTGACATTACGGCGATCGTTTCGCTCCGCCCCGGAGGAATAATTTCATAAAGGTGTCGCGAGCCTCTTCCTTCGCGAACAATCGTTTCTTCGACCGCGTGATTCGCGAAGGTCGTCGGATTCGTTAACGAGAAAGTCGTTTCTCGTAAAGTGAAATTAGATTTAGATTAGCAGGGAGAACATCAAGGAGCCGTAGCTGGTATTATTAGTGGTCCGCAGTGGGGATGGTTTCTGTGCATTTATCGTTATACAAATTTCTGCGTATAAGATTTTACTGTAGTAACATAAAAAAAAAAAAAAAAAAAAATATACGTGTCGAATCGAGTAACCTCCTCCGTTTCGAAGTCGATTAAAAAATATATTCCGTTACAATTTAGTCTTAGTGCGTCACAAAGCAACGAAGTGATTTTCTGAGAAAAAAAATATGTCTTGTCGCGGAAAATCATTAAGTATGGTACAGCGTAAGTATGGTGGCGGTTCGCGATCAGTTAGTTTAGTTAGTTAGATTTTCATTCTCTCTAACTCTTGCGTGTACGCAAATTGTGTAAATTTTTCTTTTACGCGGAACTTGCCGTTTCGGGAGATAGCCCGAAAGAAAATGAAATAATTCAGGTCATAACCAGCGCGTTACGAATAATGACGCTCCCGTGGCTGGATCGCGTTTCCATGAAGCCTAACTTTATGGCAGCCCATTAATGCGCCTACCGGCACTGTTAAATTTAACGAGCGCTCCTCAGCGCCGATTCCGCGGCTAAGTTTCCCCGCCTGTCCCTTCGACTTGTCACCGTAAATCGGATTCGGCGAATTTACGAGCGGACTCCTCCTCGACGGAACACTCCCGCCTCTGTAGTGTTTTACTTTCCGCCCGTTCCTCCCTCGGCCGAGATAAGGGTCTCGGGGGTAGCGAGTCGTCCGAGAGCGCTTATCGCGGCGTTATCGACGACGAATGCAGAAACGAGGGGAAGGGGAAGGTCGCGGCGCGGCGACCTTCGAGCTGACACGTCCGGAAGGGTGCGGTGATACGGCGATGAATACCTCTGGCAAATGCATCCCCTTGATTATGCACGATCGACGTTCGAGGCAGCCATTAGCGCGTGCCGCGTGGTCGGGTGTCGATGCCGAATCGATACGGATACAAACGGATACAAACTTGCGGATCGTAAATTCGTCGAGGGTTCTTTCCTCGGAGAAAGTCGGGACGAAATTGGGACACGGTGTATTCGCCGTTTTCGTTTATCTTTCGAATCTGGTCCGCGTTCGTAAAAAGTAACTGCCAGAGGGAGGAACCTTTCCCTTCGACTCTGCTTCTACATTTCCTCGAATGAAATGCTCTGGAGATTCGAGAAAACGGCCGAGATACCGAGAGTATGGTACCGTGGGCGTGGGTTCCCCTAAATTCTAATTTGTAATCCTAGTTTCTTTTTTTTTTTATGCGTACAGTGACTAATGGAAGCGTCATTGTTTGAGAAGAGTGTTTGGAAGAGTCGCGAGAGAAGCTTTAAGAGGTTTAAAGCGCGGTAAAAATTTTCAGCGGATAATTTACGAGCTGCCGCGCACCTATTTGCGTCCATTGGTCCGGTCGAGGGGACTATAGCGACGCAATTAATTCCTCAGACGATATATAAACCGAGCGATTTGTCTCGACATTCCGAGATGGGTGTTATACACGCGTAAACGCTTGTAAGCGACGTCGTTCGAGCGGAATCCCAGAAAACGTAAAAAGGAATCGAGTAATATTAATGCGATGGCAGCGAGAAGAGACGAAGAAAAGAGAAGTTTAAGGGGAAGTATCTTCGATGGGTTCTAGTTTGCATAAATTGCTTCAAAATAAAGTTAACGATCTCACGTCGCGCTCTATGGAAGCACAAGAGTACCTCGAGTGATGCTCGATAGCGAAAACCCTCGATTATCAGCATGCGAGGCAAATAGAAGGCGGGAGACTCGGTAATATAGGTTTCTAGCTAGTCAGGGACTTACCGATAGAGTGACCTACGTTACCAGCAGGACAATCTACGTGACCGTCTGTGGATTATGGAGTATCGACTCTTATCGACACAGTAACACTTCCCAGTTACACGGTAGCCAAATAATATTAATACGATGGCAGCTAGAAGAGATGAAGAGAACTGCCCTCGAGGGGTTCTGGTTTCGATAAATTACTTCAAAATAAAGATAATGATCTCACGTCGCGCTCTATGGAAGCACAAGAGTACCTCGAGTGATGCTCGATAGCGAAAACCCTCGATTATCAGCATGCGAGGCAAATAGAAGGCGGGAGATTCGGTGATATAGGTTTCTAGCTAGTCAGGGACTTACCGATAGAGTGACCTACGTTACCAGCAGGACAATCTACGTGACCGTCTGTGGATTATGGAGTATCGACTCTTATCGACACAGTAAAAGTTCCTTGTCAGTCGATGGCGAACAAAGTGCATTCATCCAACACAAAAGCAAACGTCAACGGCTAGCCAAAGCGATAAACACACCATTGCAATAAATCCACGCCTGAACTGAATCGTTCGCAAACGAAGCCATGCGCATTCTCTGGTTCAATTACCTAACGATCAGCTCGAACAGCTCGAACTGGCCAAACACCTTACAGTACAGATGCAACACCCTCACGCAGGCCCACTTCATCCCTGGCCAGGGTGCCAGGCTGAGATCTAGCCCATCCTCCAGAGGACACCTTCCGATAGCGATGCCCCTCTTCAGTTCCGCGCCTGATATCGTCGGAAAACGGTTCTTCCTGTCCAGCATGGGGTTCCTCTTGCCCCGTGGCAGATCCGCGGATCCAGGGATCAGTCCCCTCTTGATCTCGGCCCCTGACAACGTGGGGTACCTGTCTCGACGATCCAGGGACGAGGTCTTCCGGTAGAACTCCTTCTCGGGCACAGAGGGACACCTGGCGCGCATCGTCTCCATCAGAGGAGGGCTCATGGGCCTCTTCTTGGGCTCGGGGATTCTCACTCGGATCCCCTGGGGTTCCCCGCCAGGACCTGTCGTGCAGGACACCCTCACTTCCATCTTCGGACCCTCCTGGCTGGGTCCTTTCGGACTCATCCTGGGGCCCGCGCCTGGGAGCAACTGAGGCGTCGTGTGACGCCTCTGCAGTTTGTCGTTCAGGATGAAACTCTGGTCCTCATCGTTTCCGACCCCGAGGCCTTTGACATTTTTGAACTGCGATCTTCTCTGAGTAGGTGGCTTCTAAATGTAGCTAGCACAAATTGTGGTCGGGAGTATTCGGTAGACTCTTGCAGGTATAGAATATGTATGTCTTGCGGAGTAGCGCCTTCTGATTTCACGAACTTGACACTGTATACAGCGATGACTTATACAAATGTCCTTCGGAGGTATCTGAAGTAATTAGCCACGAGTTCTCTTTGTCTTACGCGTTATCGCCCCACACGTGGAGTGACTGACGTCTGAGTCATCCAGCGACGATCACCAGCCAGGTGAGAACGTGCAAAATGCTCGCGGGCAAACGCAATTGGTCTCTGGAAAATTATGCGCGAGATACTTTCTCTAGGCAAAAAGATAATCGTGGAACGATGGGAAAGCGTCGGGATGATCGAACGTTCTTCTCGCGTGGAAAGAAAACTATTCGAGCGCGCGTTTGCCTGTGCCATCTCCTGTCTACTCCTCGCGAAACGTGGGACTCGGTTGTCTATTTTAGTAGGAATGGTAAGGTAGAGCTGTTTGTCGGCACTGCAGAGCACTGTGTCGATAAGACTCGGCAATGGCAGAACCCTAGTAGCAGTGTTTATCAATGGAGGGTTCTACATTGCCAGCGCAGTGCTCTGTATTATCGTCTATGATACAGAGTGCCCTGCATTGTCGACACAGTCCTCTACCTTACTACCTGTGCACTCTCTGCCTGGATAAATATATTCTCCGTAGAGAAAATACACGAGAATATTACGAGCGCATAAAATTCTCAAGCTGGATATAACAAATTGAATAAACTCTTAATTTACATCCATCTGGTAAAATAAAAGATAGTACCTTGTACCTCAAAAACAGCGTGTTAACAGTTTCCAGCGAACGAGGATCATAAAACAAGAAGAATGGTGCAAATTAGACGACAGGGAGAAGGATCGCAGGACGTTTGTAGCAACATCGCGAAATTGCCGCTTCCCGGCTCGCGCATCGAGTTTATAATCCGCACGGAATGAAGGCCCATGGTTTGTTTGATTATCGACGAGCGGTCCACGGAAAAATGATTGCGAATAGACGCGAACTGACGACCACGAGCGTACCGCGACGGTTACGCGCGCGGTTGGATTTATTTTCATTGCGGAAATCGCCACGGTTCACGAAGTCACACGGTTATTTATAGGGAGGAGGATCATCCGCGCGACCTACACTTGTTTATCGCGCGAAAAAGGACTGATCCTTTGATATTAAAGATTTTCAAGGCACGTGTCACTGGTGTGAATTTATTTAATGTAGAATGAAAAATTTGTTTGTTTGTGATTTCCCCCGTAACTTCTTCTATTCTTGTGTGATTTAAGTGAATCCTTTTTTTGAGTACTCCTTGTGGTCTGACTAAAGGTATAGACTATTTAGATATTGCCTATAACGAGTGGTTCACTGGTGCGAATTTATTTAATGTTGAATTAAATATTTGTTTGTTTGTGATTTCCCTGTAACTTCTTCTATTCTTGTGTGATCCAAGTGAATCCTTTTTTGGGATACTCCTTGTGGTCTGACTAAAGGTATAGACTACTTAGATATTGGCTATAACGAGTGGTT
>NC_071980.1:11330769-11333021 GCF_026283585.1 Hylaeus volcanicus
AAAGTAGAATTAAAAATTCGTTTGTTTGTGATTTCCCCTGTAACTTCATCTATTCTTGTGTGATCCAAGTGAATCCTGTTTTTGGGTACTCCTTGTGGTCTGACTGAAGTTATGGGCAACTTAGTTTCTGGAGATATCGACTCTAACGGAGCCTCGACGAGCGAAGTTTCCATTCAAGCGACACCTGTGCTCCCCAAACCCTACATGCCGCACCTCTAACGCAACATTGATATGATCGACGAGTCAGCTTAAACATTCCGCTATCGTGAATTTTAGTGCATAATAAGCACCGATAGTGGACGATAAATAATTATTCCCCAAGCGTAGAGACCTCGATCCGCGGTTTCCGTCGCGGTGCGTTCGATACGGCTGTTCGTGATCGAAACGAACCAATAAAATCGGAGTGCTGTACGTTGTCGTGCCGAGATTATCTCGATAAATCTGACGCGGGAGATAACGGGACGAAAGCAGCTGGCTAGTCTTTCCTTGCACCGTGCTGTATCGACCGCCTCGAGGAAATGTTCGCTGACATTTTCGTACCTTGTCGTTTCCAATTACGAAATTACAATCGAAGTAAACAGGATATATTCGGTGATAAACTTTAAGTAAATTCAAATCTTGATCAACATTATGTATATTTCTGGAAGGTTAACCCTTTGCACTCGAGAGGTGACTCTCAGTCACCTCTACGTTTTCTTTAGGTTTAATTTCTTTGGAATTCGAAGTGCCAATAAAATGATTGGCGTTGAGGCAAAGGTCACCTGATTCTCAAATCTCAAATTAAGGATCTTATTTTCGAAGTTAATCTAAGCTTCAAGTGCAGAGCCTCGAATGCAAGGGTTAATACTGGCTATATCGCGTCATTGGCTATCCCAGAAAAAAAGGCCTCGAGTGCAAAGGGTTAATAAAAATGAAAATTGAAGGTATCCATGACCTACGCTTTTTTCTTTGGTCTCGAAGACGTCGGACAAGGAAGTATACCGTTGCTTTCGCGATCGATACGAAATTTTTCCTGCGGACTAACACGATTGGAAAACAACAAGCTAGAATCGACGCGATTAGGGTAAACCTCGAACGCTTCGAATCTCAATACTCGAGCCACGAGACTCTAGACATACCTTCTAAAATACGTACTCCACCCTCCTCTACCCCCCAAAAAAGACTCGAATTTCCTTTCTTTGCCAAACATCAAAGACTCATCAAAGCGGACTCGTATTCCTCCGAACTCTGGACCCGTGGGCGATTCCTCGCCGGATCGATCGATCATCCTCCAAGGCTGGTTTCCAACGAGATATCGATATGAATTTCGATCGTCGGCCAGCCCATTTCGCAGCTCCGACGTATAAATAACGCGTCGGACAAGCTCCGCGCTGCAGGCAACGCGCGCGGACAGAATTGACGTAAGCGAGAGGAAAGGAGCTAATAACGTTCGACGTGCACGCTCTGTTATATGTATACGTTCGTGTCGGGTGCTCATCGATACAATCAAAGACCGCGGACACGAGCAAACGAGTCTTTTCTTCCATTTCCGAGGGAGCTTTACCTGGAAACACGGCTGTGTTCCGTTTCGCAGGTGAATCATCGCGGATAGAGACGGAGCGAGGCAAAGGACAGAGGTCGGACTCAGTTAGTCAGTCGTTGAATTGCACCCAGGCGAATTCGTTTGCCAGGAATACGATCTAAAAGCTCGTTCGAGGGCGAATCAAGCCGACGGAGAAAAACGAACGCGCGTGAATCATCGCCTGAGTTGACGCGACACCGTGAACTTTGGGATGCGAAAATGCATTTGCGAGAAGAGGTGGTGAGGTGGACAATTTTCGTACGCCTTCTGTGTGTTTCTGATTCGTTTTAGAGGGTTTTGGCTGCGACATGGCGCAGGAATTTTTTGGTTATCGAGTTCCCTTCGGAAGTTATCAAATTTTTTTGTCGGGAGTATCATTTGTACAACGCGATAGCTGTTTATCTGGTTTATGAGACGAATGTATTTTTTATAGGATTATAGTGTGTATATCGGAGTGGAAACGTCGGTGCGCGATCGGGAGCACTTTGAAGTATTTTTAAGAATTTTACCGGAAGCACTGCTATAAATTAACGACCATCGAAAGACGTAGAAGAATAAATAGATATTAAGGGGACCAGAAAGTAATGTCATTTCTGCGAATGTCGATACTTGTTTATTATTCATCAGTTCACCGTGTACCGATTGATTTTGTGCCAAAAATGTATTAATAATAAAGAATAAAAATAAAAAT
>NC_071980.1:11333031-11338019 GCF_026283585.1 Hylaeus volcanicus
GATTTTGTGCCAAAAATGTATTAATAATAAAGAATAAAAATAAAAATATAGTATTAGAGTGTGGAGTTTTGGTATGCAAAATAAAATCTTCGCGAGCGTGCCTACAAAAATTGCTCCAGTCGTATTGGTTCTGACTCGTCACTCTCGAGTCATATTGGACCGCGAGAGAATTTCGCTTCGACCACGAGTCGAACGTCATATTCGTCTCACTGGCGTCTTTAAGATCAAAATAAAAAGCATAGATCATCGTTTTCGCAAATTTTCAAAAGTCGCAAAAGTTGCATTCTTGAAATTAATTTGAGAAAGCTTCACCCTCCAACCCCTAATACCTATCAGTGAACGTCCTTTCGTCCTTTCGTCCTTTCGTACCTTTCATCCAGACGCGAAACGAAGGATGCTCTGACGACGGCAACGAAAGACTCCAAAAACAATCCTTCGATGACGGGTAATAGACGAAACAACGCGAAACTGCGCGTTACCCCGCGACGCCGGCTATTTCGAACGGCGAGCATCAGCAGCGCTTAATATAGCGAGCATTTATCTAATTAATAGCCATTAGCGACGGCGTCCGATCTCGATAGTTAGCTCGGCTTACCGGTTGGACGTGTTGTCCCCGGCGCGAAAGCTTCCTGCTGTCTTTCTTTCGCCTCGTGACACCTGTCACTGCCTTCGCGGAGCAATTTTCTATCCTTCCTCTATCCCGCGCGTAGAAATAACCCTGTCCAGGATCTTCGTCTCTAAACAAACGCCTTGGATATTTGCGAAAGCGTCAACCCTTCGAGCCACGAACGATGCCGGTCGACCGATTTGCTCGATAATCGGCACTAAGGAGTTCTTTAGGTCCTCGATCAGGAATCTTCAGTCAGGTTTCGAGAATTCAAAATGGTAGATTCGGAATTTATTAAGGGAGATCAGAAAGTAATGTCGTTTCTTTTACATTAAATTCAAACAAGTAAATTGATAAGTAGGTGAACCTACTAGTAGGCAAGAACCTACATAATGCAAACAGTATGCAAGGATATAAAAAAGATCGAAGTAGAGTTCATGTTGTAATATTTGCAGAATAAAATAAATTCCTGTTTAGGTTCAATTTTTGTAGGTACGTTTACAAAGATTTTATTTCGCATAAAGATCCGCAGTCTAACGATACGTTTTTATTTTTATTCTTTATTATTAAGAAATTTTAGGCACAAAATCAATTGGTACACAGTGAGCTGATAAATAATAAGTATGGAATTCGCAGAAACGACATTACTTTCTGATCTCCCTAATATATATTTATGCATTTATAGAAAATACGACTCAAGAATAATAAGCCAGAACTGATACGACTGGAGCAACTTCGGTCGATTTTCTTGAAAAATACTTCGATATTATATACTTTTTTCCATTTATGTACAATTTGGAAGACACTGCACCGTAAAATATGTTCGAATTCGGGATTGAAAGGAAGTTTCGCTCGCGAACCAATATAACTCAAGAATAACAAACCTAAGCAATACGACTGGGGCAATTTTGGTCGATTTTCTTGAAAAATAGTTCGATTATCTATACTCTTCTCCATTCATATATAATTTTAACGACACTGCGGCGTGGAATATGTTTGAATTCGGGATTGAAAGGAAGTTTCGCTCGCGAACTAATACGACTCAAGAATAATAAGCCAGAACCAATACGACTGGAGCAATTTCGGTCGATTTTCTTGAAAAATACTTCGATAATCTATACTCTTCTCCATTCATATACAATTTTAACGACACTGCGGCGTGGAATATATTTAAATTCGGGATTGAAAGGAATTTCGCTCGCGACCCAATACGACTGAAAAATAACAATCTGGAATCTCTACGACTGATACTTCCAACAGGCCAATTAGTAAACAAATGCTATCACCCCTCCCCCTCCCAGAAATTTGCATACACCTCCAGAAGAACGTTCGACTTCCAAACACGTCCGCACTAATATACCCCGACCCTACCAGCACGTGAGTGTACACGTCACAAGCCCTCAAGCAGATTCGCAACACAGCTTCACAAACAACCCCAACTTGTAGATCGTCATCGAAAGCGACTCGAGGCACACGGGAGAGATTTTTCTCACGACACGGAAGGAAATGCGATTAGCAACCGGCGAGACAAGGACGCGAGTCACGCGCGTGCGAGCGTAGCGCTGGAGCGCGGGAGATTCGAAAATTGCACGTCGGCCGCGGGAGAGTGCATTCGCAGAAGAAGCGTACTTCAAACTGGCGCCATGAGATTCGACGGCGACGTAGGTAGGTGTGTACCTATAGCGATACCGGGTGACACGAGAGACAGGAACGGCGAGCGGGTGGCGCAGGCGCGGATCCTCCTCGGATGTCGTCGAAAAGCTCCGACACGAAGCTCCCACCTTGTCGTCGGATCGCAACCGAGACGCGTAGAATTAGAAGCGACTCGACGCGCGACACGATCGTTCGCGACTTACGCGCGTCCCGACACCGCGAACGGAACGGTGCACAGTGGGACGACACTGTATAAATGTTGGACATTGAGGCAAAAAATAAATATTCAAATTTTAAAACCTAAATAGAATTTTAATGAATCTTAAACCTTTGACAATTATGTTTCATAGTATTATTACGTTTTCTTCGCTATTTACCTCATGGCACCTGAAATTAGTTACGTTGATCTATTTATCTTTTCTTTACTTTACATTGTAATTCTTGTATTATATGACTTTACCAAAAGAATGTGTGGAATATCTAATGTTGAGGTTGTAATAATTCTAAAATAAACAGAAAGATGATTTAAATGTACAACAGAACTTTGTTACATTTGATTATAGAGGTTATAAATGTTTCTTAAATTTTGACGAAGAAGCAACTAAAAGCAAAAACTACGTGAACCTAAAAACAAATGGTGCAAAGTTTTGTCTGGGCGAATTTAGGCGATTTTTAGAATTGAATAAAACGTTTATTACTTCTACATATAATAAAATGTAACAAAGTTCTGTTGTGCATTTAAATCATCTTTTTGTTTATTTTAGAATTATTACAACCTCAACATTAAGATATTGCACACGTTATTTTGGTAAAGATATATAATACAAGAATTACAACGTAAATTGAAGAAAAGATAAATAGATCAACGTAACTAATTTCAGATGCCACGAGGTAAATAGTGAAACAAATCGTAATAATACTATGAAACATAATTGTCAAAGGTTTAAAGATTCATTAAAATGTATTATGTTTTAAAATTTGTATGTTTATTTTTTGCCCCAATGAACAATATTTATACAGCGTCGTCCCACTGTGCGGCGTCGACAGGACCTGACTCGCGTGGAAATTTCTACCTGCTACACTATTTTAACCCTTTGCACTCGAGAGGTGACTCTCGGTCACCATTAGGTTTCACGCAGTAAATCGACGAGCAATAATGTTTGTTTCGATTTCGTTGATTTGCTACTCCAAGTGTCGATAAAATGATTGTCGGCGTGATAAAGGCGACCTGATTAAGCTTACCACTCGTGATTATAGAATGTTCAGAATGCACCTCGAGTTGCTAGTAGATACCAGAAAGAAAAAATACAAAGGGTTAAATGTCGAAGAAAATGAATTTGAACAAAATAATCGAATTTCAACGAAGTACAAATTTCGGTATTCACCGCAATAAATGTTTGATTACGTAGTTTCTAATAATCTACAAACGAAGAAAGGCCTCGAGTGCAAAGGGTTAAGTGTCGAAGAAAATGAATTTGAACGAAATACTCGATTTTCAACGTTGCTTCCAACCATAATCCAACAGAAAGCATCTCGAGTTGCTAGTAGATACCAAAAAAAAGACCTGGAGTGCAAAGGGTTAATTCTACTTATGGGGTTCTAGTGTTCGACGTTTCGTTTTGTTTAGTCATCGTGGATATTTCATCGAGACAATTTTTTTCTTTTAAACAGGTACAGAAATGTTGTAATGGAGAAAAATTGTTTCATATTTGTCGTAGTAGTATGATATACGCAGGAATAATTGTTATGTAATATTATTTTGAATATTCATTACATTATTATTATTATTATTATTATTATTAGACTGCGGATCTTTATCCATTAACAGGAAATTTGAATGCACAAGAACCTACAAAATGCAAACAATATGCAAGAATATAAACAAAGATTGAAAGTAAAGTTCACGTTATAATATTTCCAGAATAAAACAAATTCCTATTTAAGTTCAATATTTGTAGGTACGTTTACAAAGATTTTATTTTGCATAAAGATCCGCAGTCTAATTATTATTATACGAAGTGCGTATCATTTGAAAGAAATTCTACATAATTCGTGCATATTTTTGTTGCCTATTTTTACAGTGTACTACATAGCATTGTAGTGTACTTAGATTGTCCGATGTATAATAATAATAATAATAATAATAATAATAATGACGATGATGATGATGGTGTTCAGTTTTGCGTCAGTACCATCGTTGCAGCTCGATAGAAGCTGAGGACCGTGTAAATCGCAGTGTAAAACGACGCCACGGCATTTCGCTGTGCTCGTTAACGCGCGTGTTCAACTCCCCGGAATCAGCAGTTTCGATTAGGCTAATCGAGACGCGTTCGTGACGTTCGTACATCTGTTAGCGGAAATATTTCGAGCGCTTGATCGTTCTCGTTCGACGAACAGACGACGCATCGAGCACGAATTGGGGACCAAGACCACTTGCGACTATATTTGGCTAATACAATTCGAGTACTGTTAGAGTATGTGACTATTAAAGTATGATTAGAGTACTTGACTATACGAATTTTATTGGAGTACTTGACTATACGAATTTTATTGGAGTACTTGACTATACGAATATTATTGGTAAATTGGACTATTCCAATACTATTCGAATGCAAATATAATTCGAGTACAATCAGAGAACTCGACCAGTGACTACTCGAATATTATTGAAGTACTTGACCATATGAATTTTATTGGAGTACGTGACTATACGGATATTATTGTAGAA
>NC_071980.1:11338029-11353229 GCF_026283585.1 Hylaeus volcanicus
AATCAGAGTATGTGACTATTCGAATATTATTGAAGTACTTGACTATACGAATATTATTGAAGTACTTGACTATACGAATATTATTGGAGACCTTCTCTATACGAATATTATTAGAGCACTTGACTATTCCAACGCTGTTTGAATGCAAATATAATTCGAGTACTATCAGAGTACGTGACTATTCGAATATTATTAGAGTACTTGACTATTCCAACACACTCGAATGCAAATACAGTTCGAGTACAATCAGAGTACGTGACCATTCGCGTATGATTGGAATACCGCGACAATCGGCAGACAATCATAAAGAATTCATAAAAATAAAATGTAATAACAGTAGATCTGACGTAAAAGCCCCGGGCGTGGCCAAGGCTGCAGTTATAATGCATACCCTCGACGAGCAATAATTGTGCCCGAGCAACAAATTGCGCGTCGTTTCTTGAATTATTTAACATACTCCGTTTCCAGCACTGTTGCACTGCACCACGGTCTGAAGGATTGCGCGTTAAACGTTGCAAGCCGCTGCCGCTATTAAGACGCGTTTCGCGAGAAGCTGCGGGCTATTCGACTTTAATTATCCTCGTTATTATCTATACTGCGGTTTCACCGCGACGCGGAAGAAACGGGGCCCAGACGAGTTATCTCCGATTTTTTCGCGAGGATGTAGCTCGTAAAAGGCGCCACGAACGAGTCGCGTCTTCGAGGATTCTGGTTTGTTTGGATGAAAAATCGACTTTTTATCTCTACCACGATCGGTCAAATAACTGGTCTTACAAGCACTTTTCTTAATTCTATAGAAAAATATTTCACTGGTTACTGAATTGAATAGTCGATGAGAACAATTGTATAAAAATGATATGTTATGCAAGAAACCACACGAAACGTTGAAAACTGTCGTCTCACCAGCTGTTTAGTGTTAATAAACCTTGAGACGTACTTCTACGATCTACGTACTTAAAAGTTTCATGGCGGTGCTCGAAGATTCTAAAACGTTACAGCCTCTTAAAGAGAACACTCGAGGAAACTCGAAAATGTTTAAAAGCATTTTACGGTAACCGACGCGGGTTTGCTCGGAGCAACAAAGTGGAATAATTTCCATACCGGTCAAACAACGACGGAAGGTTGAAGGATTAATCGGGGAAACCTGACGCGCGGTCTTTTTTAGGCCTGCTTTCGATCGCGCGTCTCGTTACGTCAGACGCAAGGTGAACGCACGCGGAATTCGTGCCCCCCGTTTCGGATGGGACGAGAGATCCGTCGGTTTTTCGCGAGATGGATTCTTACGCGCTGGTAACGCAAGATTTCGATGGGGAACGGTGCGCAGACGCTGTATAAATATTGGACATTGGGGCCAAAAATAAACATACAAATTTTAAAATCTAAATACATTTTAATGAATTTTTAAACCTTTGACAATTATATTTCACAGTACTTGTACGTTTTGCTTCGCTATTTACCTCATGACATCTGAAATTAGTTACGTTGATCTATTTATCTTTTCTTTACTTTACATTGTAATTCTTGTATTATATGACTTTACCAAAAGAATGTGTGCAATATCTAATGTTGAGGTTGTAATAATTCTAAAATAAGCAGAAAGATGATTTAAATGTACAACAGAACTTTGTTACATTTGATTATAGAGGTTATAAATGTTTCTTAAATTTTGACGAAGAAGCAACTAAAAGCAAAAACTACGTGAACCTAAAAACAAATGGTGCAAAGTTTTGTCTGGGCGAATTTAGTGCGATTTTTAAAATTGTATAAAACGTTTATTACTTCTACATATAATCAAATGTAACAAAGTTCTGTTGTGCATTTAAATCATCTTTCTGTTTATTTTAGAATTATTATAAATCTCAACATTAGATATTGCACACATTCTTTTGGTAAAGATATATAATACAAGAATTACAACGTAAATTGAAGAAAAGATAAATAGATCAACGTGACTAATTTCAGATGCCACGAGGTAAATAGTGAAACAAAACGTAATAATACTATGAAACATAATTGTCAAAGGTTTAAAGATTCATTAAAATACATATATTTAAGGTTTGAAATTTGAATATTTATTTTTTGCCTCAATGTCCAACATTAATACAGTGTCGTCCCACTGTGCGCCGACCCGAGTTTTGTCATGTCTCTACGACATCGACGCGCGTCGGGACGCGCAAGACTCTAAATCAAGCTACTCGGAATGATCCTGCAAAGGATTATCCTGCCATGGAATAAATTCTGAAAAAAGAACGAAGATATTCGGCACACGACGGACGCAATCGAACCAGGATGCAGATTCTCGCGAATCACCTTGGCAATGGGTCTGTGACTTATTCTGGTACGGACGTGAGTGAGATTTATCTGACTGGCTCGCGTATTTTGGCTTACCGCGGATTTCTAGCTCGCTCTCTCGCGCGCACAGCCTTTGGAACAATAAGCTTTCCCTGCACGCAATCACGAACGCGTCCATCATGAAACTGCACAGGCTTCCTGCATCTCGATCCGCCTCGATCTTTCGTGTTTCTTTTCCAGCCTTGAAGATGAATTTCGCGCGCGATGCGTCACCGAATTTCCAACCGTACGACGAGTCATCGCGACCAAGTCGACCGTGGCGAATACGCGAAACGACTTCGAGCTAAAACGCGTCGGTCATTAAGGACGTTGCGCGTTTCGCGAATCGACTACTTTACTTTGGCCAAATTTTAGGAATGATTGGGTTTCAAACTAAACAAACAGATGATTTCTGTTCGATATTATCAATTGTATTATTTTAATTATAATAGACGAATTTGTGAATATCGTAATAAATTTGTCTGTATTAATTTTTATTTGAAACAATCAAATATTGTGTCCAAATTATGTTTAATTATAATGGACTAATTTGTAGATATTGTAATAAATTTGTCTGTATTAATTTTGATTGGAAACAATCAAATATTGTGTCCATATAATGTTTAATTATAATAGACAAATTTGTAAATATTGTAATAAATTTGTCTGTATTAATTTTGATTGGAAACAATCAAATATTGTGTCCATATAATGCTTAATTATAATAGACAAATTTGTAAATATTGTAATAAATTTGTCTGTATTAATTTTTATTTGAAACAATCAAATATTCTGTCCAAATTATGTTTAATTATAATGGACTAATTTGTAGATATTGTAATAAATTCATCTGTATTAATTTTGATTTGAAACGATCTCGAATGAAACCTATGGTATTGAACAATTCAAGGTGACCAACGATATGGAAATGAGCGTTTCGTAACGGGTGATAAAAATTAATTTACATTCGATACGGTGTCACTGGCGTTGCAAGTGCCAAAACCAGAAATGTTAGAACGCGAAGCCAAGATGTGCGTGTCACTGTTCATGCGCTCGCGATAAATTTGGAGCTAAAATGTCTAAATCACTCGTTGGTTCGTTTCACCGCGACGCAAATTGCTCGTACCAAAATTACCGTCCGATGGATTGACGTTGAACGGACGACGAAACTATCGAGAAAGTTTCCCTAGCGGGAGATTTAAGCGACGCGTTTAACAACCGTGTAAAAAAATTTGTAAGCTTTCACGCGCCGATTCGATTTATTTACGACGCGAACAAACGCGTGAGAAATAAATGCTAAACATAGTACAACCAACACTGTTGCAAAGAAAGATTGTTAATATAGAAGAGGTATTTAATAAATATTCTCGATACGTTTATTACGTTGATGAATGTCACAAGTGCGTGACATTCGTAGTTTAATTAATCTTCGAGTATCTTCATCTGGCAAATACATTATTGCATTTGCATAGGTAAGGAGATCTATGAGAGATTTTATCCAAAGACGAGCTTTCGAAAAACTCGAAATTCTAAATGGAGCCGAGAAAGATGCGTCAGCATGGAGATTGTGCCGAGTGGTAGATCGGTGGATCTAATTTGGATTTATCGGGGAGAATAAATTTCCCATTCGAACGCGATCACCCGCGTTGCCGATCAAACTTATTCGAGAGAAGGATTTAGAGGGGTCGAAGAAACGTGTATGTTACGTTGAAACGATCTGACTATACGCTATAAATCAGAGGAACGGGCATATGGACCGTGAAGATGACTGTCTTGCTTTCCGAAAGCGACGAAAGCATTTCCTTAATGACACGATCATTCATTCTCGCGATTCGGGACTGGTAGCTCGCGCTACATTATTACGTATTTAAGGTAACTGTTCCGCGGATTTATTTAATTGAAAGATTTTAACAAAACTTCGTTTGATTGTTCTTTGATTAACTCCTTATACTACGCTGAACTCGGGTAAAACCGTGCTAAACGAGTCAGACTCCTAATTCTCGAGTTTGGCCTAAAAAATTCTCATCACGAGCCTGACTCGTGATTTTCAGGTTTTCAGGAAGTGATGAATATATGTATGCCGAAAATAAAATATAAAAAAACGCGGGGAAAGAAGAGACTATATAAACGTATCCACGAAATAGGAAATTTTAGAATGAAATTACTTTAAGATGATGCCAAGGAAATATGATTATTGAATATCGTACCTGTTAGATACGAATGAAGTGATATAACGGGTGTAATGAATATATGTATGACATATATGTGATTTTCAGGTGTGCCCTAAAATATCATCACGACCCTAACTCGTGATTTTCAAGTTCGGCCTAAAATTCTCATTGCGAGCCTGACTTGTAATTTTCAAGTTTGGCCTAAAATTTTCATCACGAGTGAGACTCATGAAAATAGTGCAAGGAGTTAAATACTAATCATACGAGCCTATTTCGATCGAAATTGACCATGCCAGTTTTATGAAAAACAATATTTAGATTTTGTAATTTTAATATAGACTCTCGGGGAACGTACAGATTTTCATGTGAATTTGTTCACCTCAAACGAAAATGTAATTTAGGAACTAACTGAAAATTTGATATGTTGTCACCGATATTATAAATTATTAAAAAAAAAAAATAACAATTATTAACCGCGCCGTTACTGAGTGAAATAGACTCATTTCTCGACTATTACGAATGTATATATATATAGATATACATACTGATTTATTATGGATGCGAGACCAGTAAGACTGTACTTTTACAAAAATGTTCAATTACATTTTTGAACGTGACTATCTCGAAACATCTACCTTAACTACTCGATTAGGGGACTATTTGTGTATTCGAGTATCTTCTAAAAATTATTGTTCCATTCAATGTTGACCAAACCTAAAGGAACTCACCTCTACCATACGACTAAAAAATTCCATCAGTGTACCACGAGAATGCTCTGTACTTCCCATATCAATTAAGGAAGTATCCTGAATTAGAAGATCTAAAAACAGCCGTTTTTCGTGAATTTTTTTAGGATTGAAAAAAAAATTAATTCTATCAAACTTTTTATTCTATTTTCACACATATTTGAGTAGTCTGTACAAATTTTTTCAACAAGTAATATTCAAATTGAGTCGACTGTGACGCACATTTGTAGAGCACCTCACAATTAAAACCTCCTACTAAGAAAACTGAGTAAAACCCGCAAAAATGGTGAAATGTAAAATTACTGCAAGTTTGAAAAAAAGAACGAGTTCTTTGGATGAAAGAAATCACTTTAACTTGATAAAAAAGATGTTTAAAATATTTTTGTATGAATTTTCTTAGTTCACATGGAAGAAAAATGTATGAAAATAAAAATTCCTATTGGTTTTTTTTTGTGTCAAACCAAAATTACGACTTGCATCTTTCCCGCCGATAGGAGGTTTTAATTGTGAGGTGCTCTACAAATGTGCGTCACAGTCGACTCAACGTGAATATTTCTTCTTGAACAAATTTGTGCAGACTACTCAAGTATGTATGAAAATAGGATAAAAAGTTCCATGGAATTATTTTTTTCCATCCTAAAAAAATTCACGAAAAATCGCTTTTTTTAGACCTCCTAATTCGGGATACCCTCTTAACACGATTCCTTAAATACTTGCCCAAATACCATTCTCATAAATACTATTCAAAGTAAGTATTTTTAACTCGCCAGAAAAAATCTGTATGAGCAAAGTAACGTCCCCCTTCAGGCTTCTCGTAGAACTTTCCCGCCGACAGATTGAAATATCCCTCCCTACCCGATCCCCGTATTCAAATTAGGCGCGCTTACAGTGTGGCAACGTTATCGTTGGAGGATTCGTCGGGGGTGCTGTCGCGTTCCTCCTCCTGGATGTCGGGCGGTGGAGCAGCGATCGGGGAGGCGCTGCCCAGGCTCAGCGAGAAGGCTCTTCGCACTCCTCGTCTCCTCATCGCGAAATTCCGCTCCCTCGAAGGAAATCGCGGCGTTTTCTTCCTCATCTCCGTCAGCTCCTTCACCGAGAGTCCGTCGTCCCAAACCATGGCACTCACAAATCGCGGCTATCAACGATCGGACGACGACAAATCCGCGACTAGCGACGGATTCGTCTCGATTCGCGCGCGTCCGCGAGCGTTTATCGGGGTCCGGATAACCGGAGCGAATTCGGGGAGTCGCCAAACGCCGAAAGACCGACACTGAAACCAAACACGGTCGAATGAGGCCACCGAGAGACCGAACGGAAGCGTCTCGTCGCGATCCCGTCGCTGGCAAATCGAATTAAGTTAATACGGTTACGGAATCTGCTGGTGTGCCCTCGCTGTCTCGTTCCCGATGCTCTATCCGAGCTAGTGACGCACGTGACGGCGATCGTTCGCCCGTGAAACGAACCGCGGTGGCCACTCGCGAGAAACTGCGCGCAGCTGCGGTTCTAATGATCGAAACTGCGCGCGAGGCGCGACACCGAAATGCCTCCGAGCCGCGTAAACGCTCGACTGAAATTGTTTCGATGAAACGAGGAATTTCGGGTTAGCTCGGGGTCGGCAGGTATACGAACCCGGGGGGAAGGGAGGAGATCGCTCGCCTTCGAGTGCGATTGTAAAAACGGTCGAAGGGTAAATACGCCGGGTTACCGCGGGAACGCTATCGGTTGTTGTTACCGAATGTGTTTAGAGGTGACGCAATCAAAGTCCCATGTGTTGCTAGGTTGGCCAACGAGTTTGTATTTAACACGCAAATAAACGGTTATTTTTCGTAGACGAGGAAATATGTTTTCTCTATATTGTTCATTTTGATTTATGATCTTTCGTCATCTTTTGAGCAAATTCATGATTCCTTGTCGTCATTCATGATCCGAACATGCAGGGAGACGACCATCGCGACAAAACAAAAACGAAGTTTTTGATTGATGTAATACGAGTAATTTAGGTTAGGTCCTTTTTTGAACATTTTTCAAAGGAGGCGAGACAAAAGGAAACGAGACAAACTAATCGGCAAACTTCAGATTTATTCAAAGCCTAAGGTCATCTCTGGCGATGGAGTAGAAAGTAACTGGAGCTTATGTATCGAATCTCGTTCGACTTGGACACCCTTTTGACACGTTCACGCCGCACAGTGGGCAATTTAAACGATCTAGATGGACAGATTTCTTACGAAACATGTTCATGAATTTTTTATCGCTAGACTGCGGGCTTTTATGCATTTATAGGAAATTAGAATACGCAAGAACCTACAAAATGCACACAGTATGCAATAATATAAAAACACATTGTAAGTAAAGTTCATATTATAATGTTTGCAGAGGAAAATAAATTTCTATTGAGGTTCAATTTCCGTAGGTACGTTTGCAAAGGCTTTATTGTGCATAAAGATCCGCAGTCCATTTATTGCTACTTGTTTTTTGTACATATTTACGCATCGTAATATAATAATAATAGTAATCATGAATGTTTTGTTACTATTTGCTTTTTTTGTTTAGGCATTTTGCAATATATATTTAATGAATGTATAGTATTTAGAGTCGTTTCCATAATTAGTATTTTCATTTTGTCCACCTAGATCTATAAAATTATCCACTGTGCGCCGGTTAGTTTCGTTTCTCACCCACGGGGCGGCGCAATGATACACACCATCTGATAACACACGAAAGCAAGCCACCGGTGGTACACGCCGCCAGGTGGGATATATAAGCGCGAACCACCGATGGTACTTGTATGTTAATAGAGCTTGTGGTATGTTTATAGAGTTTGCGAGAGTAACTAGAGCTACGAGTATTTGGATAGTTTAGTGTCTGGAATATTTAAGTATTCCGGTGGCAGAAGGCGACAATGATATTCATGCATGCAATGTTAATTACTCGTATCTTAGAACTTATCAAGCAATAGCACCTAATATCTTACGCGTGGCAACCTGTACGCGCGACTTTGTCAGCCCGTGAAAGTAGACTAAAATCGAAGGCGAACAAGTTTGGTCTCCCCCTTCTCAAACGAAACAATTATGGATGGATGAATAATCGTGGATGTTCATGCAAGTACCACATTTTATATGCATATACAGTCAATACCATAAATACTACTCTCTATGTCTATTGAAGAAGTTTGTTTAACTAAATTAAATAATAGTTTTGACATTACCAAATGAATTTTTCATTTTCAAATACGTACAGTGAGTAACTTTAATATTCGGACACTATGAGATTTTTACATTATCACATCATAACTTCGTTTCTAACAAAACAACCAAAAAACATAATCATGTATTATATTAACGTATATGTTTAGTAAACAATAGTATAAGTTTTATTTACATAACTTACTGTAGTTGTTAAATAACACGATTTAAACAAAACATTGTCTGATTTTCGTGTTACTTTAATATTCGGACACTTTTAGAAACTATTTATTTTGAGGCTAATTTTTATAATAATATGTGTTTTAATATCTTGTTGAGTAGCCATTCTGTTGTATCGCTTCTTTTAAACGTTGTGGCATATTGCTAAGGATTTTTTTTAAATATTCAATAGTTATTTTGTCCCATTCTTCTTGTAACCGATGTTTCAACATTTCTTTTGAAGATATTGTTGTCCTGATACGTCGCTTTAGTTCAATCCACACATTTTCGATAGGACTGAGGTCAGGTGATTGAGGTGGTGGTTGTAAAACTTTTGGACAATTATACAGTAAATATTGTTGCACGATGCGTGCCTTATGTTTCGGGTCATTGTTCTGATAAAACTTAAATGTGTTTAAAATTCCCGTTTGTGTAGCACTTTTGTGTAAATTATTTTTTAATATGTTCAAATACACATTTTTGTCCATAATATTGTCAATAAAAACTAATTCGCCCAACCCAAATGTGGATATACAGTCCCAGACAAGCACACTGCAACCTCCGTGCTTTCCAGTCGGCCTTAGTTTTTTAAATTTAAATTCTTCGTTTTTCTTACGCCACACCATCCTTCGTCCATCTGATCCAAAAATGTTAAATTTACTTTCGTCGGTGAAAATGACATCGTTCCACCATGTTTCTTCCTTGAACACAAATTCTTTAGCAAAATTTAATCTCTTCTTTCGATTCTGTTCATTCACATACGGTTTCTTCCTAGCAACTCTTCCATTGCTACCACCATCTTTTAAGGCACTGCGGATTGTTTGGGGATGTACCTTCTTCCCAGTCTCGTTTAAGAGCTCTGTTGCTAATTTTGGTGCATTGAGTGAAGGATCCTTCTTTATTTTTCGTATTAGTTTCCTCTTATCACGTGCATCCAACTTCTTCGGTTGACCCTTTTGAGGTACAGAGTCTATAGTATAGACTCTATACGATCCTCGTATTTGAACCGTTTGATGATATTTGCCACTGTACTCTTACTCATGTTGAGTATGGCAGCAATTTGTCTACATGATTTCCCCTTTGCATTGTGAAAAATCACAAGTTGTCGTACATTATACGTGGTATTGCTTTTGCGAGGCATTATACACATGCACGTAACGGTTATCGAAGAATAACTGATGAAATAAAGCTTGTTAGCATCATCCGAACAGTCAACTGTGTTTGTAAACAAACACTCTTTCTAACTTGAAATAACTCTGCATAAACACTCAGAAAAGGTGCTACACTACCAAGTGTCCGAATATTAAAGTAACGCGAAAATCAGACAATGTTTTGTTTAAATGGTGTTATTTAACAACTATTGTAAGTTACGTAAGTAAAACTTATACTATTGTTTACTACACATATACCTTAATATAATACTTGATTATGTTTTTTACTTGTTTTATTAGAAACGAAGCTATGATGTAACAAAGTAAAAATTTCATAGTCTCCGAATATTAAAGTTATTCACTGTACGTGAATACGCTTATACATGCATATTTATATACGTCAACATATTTATGCAAACATAGATTCGAAAACATCAAACATACCATTTAAACAAATTTCATCAATAGACATGGAAGGTACGAATATTTACGGGACTGACTTGTATGCATCGTCATCGTACTCATCATAGCGACCATAATCATGGTCATTGTTCGAATCCTTTCCTACATGAGTATTTAACAACTCGAACGCTTAACAGCTCGACTATTCGAACATAGTTACTCGTTGCAAAATACGCAGGCGTCATCGTCGTCGTATCGTTTACCTACGATGTGCTTGTTCGTACGTGCACGAACATCCTCGGTCTAATAGCGAATCCACGGCGAATGGATAGATCCGATCAATTCGAATAAAGATTATCGATTCGTGGCCGAATCGATCCGCAACGACAGCAGACCTCGAAGAGGTACTCGAATTCCGACGCAGGTGATTCCTTCGGTCGTGAACGGACGTTCGCGCGATCCCAGTTCGATAATACCGGTTTCGAGGATCCTATCTTTCGCGATTCGCTCTGCAAAGGAACGATCGAGCCACCTTTCCGCGCCGATCCGCGAGTTTCGACTGGCTACGGTTGTCCTCGTCCGCGCGGCACATCATCGTTCCGCTTGAGAACAGTAGCCGTCGACTGACGACCTTCGTTCGGTGGTTTCCATTACGTACACCGTGTAGTTACTGGATCGTACGTGTTCTCTGTGCTGTTGCCGATACGATCGAGTCCGTGTTCCAAAGGTAAAAGTCTCGTTCGCGCGTCCGTTACGCGTCACAGACTCGCTAACGCTGCGCGAGTACCAAACCAGCGTTTCCCAAACTCCTTCCGACACGGAACGCTTTCCGTCTGACGTAACGTTCTCGAAACACTTTCTTCTAGTGGGGCACATTGCGCTTTCAAGTGGAATCTTTTCTTTTGTTCTTGATTTTTTAGGTAATAGGTAATTTAGGTAGCTCTCGTTGAATCGATTTTTGAATTTGGTATTTAATAGTGCAGAAGTCCCTTGGCAAAAATAGTTCGATCCAGTTATGTCTTCATTCGTTAAATTCAGTCGATCCAGTTATATTCTCATTCGTTAAATTTGCAATCACAGGTTGCGAAAAGTTGGACTAAAATAATCGTTCTCTTTCTACTTTCCGATTCGAGTTTAAACATTCTTTTTTCTCGAGGTATACCTTTAAGCTATTCATTGGATGCGTCGATGTCGGTGTAATGCGATACCTTTGTCGGATATCGAATTCGTTATCGTGAGTTTCGTCACGCACCTCTAGATCGTCATCGCTATATCGATAAAACTCGAGAACGATACATTTAATGTTATATCTTGGAGGAATTTATTGCAGATGATTTAGTGAAATAGAATATAAATTTCTTTCCAACGTGTATTTCATTCCCGTAGTGTAATCATGCGAGCCTAACTTCTAAACCTAACTTAAACGATAATCAGAGAGGCTTTCTGGTCGCCTACCTGTATGACTACGGAAGCTTTAACTATCAACCCTTTGCGCTCGAGGCTTTTTTCTATAGAATCAAATCGAGTCCAATTTTATAATAAATTTCTGTAAAACCAAAAACTCTGTTTAGAAAAGAAACGTCTAAAAACATTCACGACTCAATGTATATTAGTTCAATTAATATTAGGTTGTCCCAAAAGTTTCTTTCGTGAGTTGCATTCAATTATTTTCTGTGCCAGTGTTTATATAAATAGACAATCTAATTTCTTAGACATTGATGCTGTAACAGTAATGAAGCGAAATGAATCGTACACAATTCAGTAATGTAACGTAAAACATAAAATATTTTGTATATATTAATTATTAATAAAACGAAAGAAACTTTCTGGACAACCTGATAATTAGCTGTATTTTGATATAAGTAAAATTGAAATTGTACGTTCAAAAGCGCAAAATGTTAACCCTTTGCAGTCCAGATTTTCTAATTTCAGTGCAGGGTAGCAATGAGTTAAATAACACATCTGTAAATTATACTTTATCACGTCGATCGCCACGTCACCCATATATGGGTGACAGTGCTTTTCATTGAAGAACTATACAAATTAATTCTGAAAATCAAATATCTACGGATGCTGTACTATTAACCCTTTGCAGTCCAGATTTTCCGATTTCAGTGCAGGATAGCAGAGTTAAATAACACATCTCTAGTTTATAGTTTAACACGTTGATCGCCACATATGGGTGACAGTGCTTTTCACTGAGGAATTATAAAACTTAATTCTGAAAGTCGAATGTCTACAAAAGCTGTACTATTAACCCTTTGCAGTCCAGATTTTCCGATTTCAATGCACGACAACAAAGAGTTAAATAACACATCTGTAAATTATACTTATCACGTCGATCGCTACGTCACCCATATATAGGTGACAGTGCTTTTCATTGAAGAACTATACAAATTAATTCTGAAAATCAAATATCTACGGATGCTGTACTATTAACCCTTTGCAGTCCAGATTTTCCGATTTCAGTGCAGGATAGCAGAGTTAAATAACACATCTGTAAATTATACTTTATCACGTCGATCGCTACGTCTCCTGTATATGGGTGACAGTGCTTTTCACTACAGAACTATAAAAATTAATTTTGAAAGTCAAATGCCAAAGTAAATAAATTCGAATAAAGTTCTTGAATTTCGATACGAAAAGCGACGTTGTCACGCGTCGGCAGAAAGGAATGCGAAAAGAACGATCTTTGACGATCGGCAGTTAGTTGAGAACGAACTATGGCGGATGTGACATGCAGTTGTTTTAATTAGAACCCCCTCCAGCCCTACATTACCAAAAATAAGCAGCACAATAAATGTTTCATTACCAAGTTTCCAATTGTCTGTAAACAAGATTTAATCCCAGTAGTTTATCAAGAGTATCACTCTGCCAGTGAACATATTAATGAAGGGAGGTCTATGACTTTCTTCTTGCACTAATACAGCAGTCTAGAGTCACTTCAAACCCTCTACCTTCCACCCAAAATTCCCTTCGTGCATCTTCGAAATGCCATACTCCCAAAACATCTCAGAAAAGTAACCTACTCTAATATTAGACCATTCAAACACCAGAAATAAATTAGGATACCCTTGCAATAAATTAGAAAATCTAGAGACGCGGTAGGGTCTCGGCGCCAAGTACATGAAAAATTATCCGTCACCGCGTATATATACCTGACGTTGGAGCTACCACGTATCTTTTACAGGAGAGATGATCCATTCCAACCTAACCTGAAACTTCTTTCATGAATATCTCAACACGCCTGCAATATTTTCTAAATTTAAAGCCATTTTTCTTATGTAAACCGCACATAAGCATATAAGGTCAAGGTGTCGATGAATAAGAATTATTTTAGAACGCAAAATAATGAAAGTGTATTCATATTGTCAGAGTTTTAAACTGACAAATTATCTGAAAGCTTGCGAGAGTAAAGGTATTGGTGTCGATGAATAACCTTAGAAATATTTTAAAACCCAATACAATGAAAGTGTACTCATAATATTGTCAGAGTTTTAAATTGACAAATTACCTGAAAGTCTGTGAGAGAGAAAGTATGGGTATTGATGATCTAAGAATGCCTTGCCTGGCCACGCCAAGCATTTGACTTCCAGGCCGCGGAAATCTAGGCAAATCATCTGGCAGCTCATTTCGATTTCACATATTTTTCTACTTTCTTGTAGTTTTTTATGGGAATCTCCTATTTTTCAATGATAACTCCTTGAGTCCTCCACTTTTTCATGTACTTGGCGTAATTTTTTTACTTTTTTGAAGTATACTAATACTCCAACTGTCTCACAAAAGTATCCTACTTTTACAGTCACCTATGCCTAATAAACAACAATCAACCCTCAAGTTTCCCTATCGCACCATATTCTCAAAAACGATACCGATCCATTCGAAACCAATTCCGAGTCACGACCACGCGTCACGTGAGTCACTCATCCCGCGCCATAGCAACACCAGCGCCTAAAAGCCCCTAATCTCAATCCTCCGTGTCTCGCGAACAGCAACCACGGACCAGCGAAACGAATGGCACTCGCCGGCCAATTGACGAGCAAACCTTGTTGCTCGACATTGAGTCGGACTTTGACTTCCCAAGCAGCGTCCCGGGCAGCTGCGATCTTGCTAGCCTCCGATCGGCCCCCTTCCCGCCCCCCGAGTCGTAAATTCAATCGCGAGTTCGAAGATCTTATCGTCGGGCCCGTGGGCGAGCATCGTTCCGGATCGATAGGCGATCGAGGAACGTTCTTTCGACGGGTAATTAAACAACGGACGCGATTATTACGGGTTTCGTGGCGCGACGAACACTTTCCAACGGTGACACACCGCCTCGTAGACGGCGGCGTATACGCGGGAGCACACCGAGCACGACTGAAACTACAATGCAAGCTTCGTTCGCGACGATAAGGATTATCACGAACGAATAACCTCGTTATCTCCGGCCTCGACGGAACGACGCGATCGTCCCTTGGAACGGGCACGCTCGCAAGGACGTTTAAACGATGCATTTACATACAATCGGATTCTCGAAAGCTCTTTATCGGCCACGGTTGCTCCTATTCGGTCGGCTGGAGTGGAATCGTTTGAGGGGAACCGTGGTGGGAGACTTCTTTGTACGGAGTTGCGCTGGGTGAATGGTTTGGATTTGGAGTAGGATAGTTTTTGTACGGCAACTGGAGCTTTGATATATTTTTTAAATTATTGCAATTTTCTTATTTAGTTGAGTGGACCGGATGGTTCTGGGGAAATTGTAGTGGGGAGCCTTCTTTCTATTGGCTTCTGGTGGGTGAATGGTCTAATATTGAAGTAGGCTACTTTTTGTAGTGCAACTGGTGGTTTAATATATTTTCTAAATTATTGCAATGGTATCCTAATTTATTTCTAATGGATGAATAGTCTAATATTGGACTAGGTTACTTTTGCGAGACAGTTGGAGTATTAGTATATTTTTCAAATTATTCCAAGAATATCCTATTTATTTCTAGTGAGACAGCTGGAGTGTTAGTATATTTT
>NC_071980.1:11353239-11414000 GCF_026283585.1 Hylaeus volcanicus
AATATTGAAGTAGGCTACTTTTTGTAGTGCAACTGGTGGTTTAATATGTATTTTAAATTGTTGCAAGAGTATCCTAATTCATTTCTAGCAAGCGAATGGCCTAATATTGTAGTAGGTTACTTTTGTGAGACAGTTGGAGTATTAGTATATTTTTTAAATTATTCCAAGGGTATCCTATTTATTTCTAACGAATGAATGGCCTAATATTGAAGTAGGTTACTTTTGTGGGACACCTGGAATTGTACAGTAGCATTCGTGGTAGCTTTGAACGAAAATATCTTTGTCCGTGGCTTTTTTATCTGATACCTGAGCTTCTGATATAGTACGTAAATGTTTTATCGTCAGATACATCTCATTATAGGACGATCTCTAGAGCTCCAATATTTCCTAAATTTATCGCGATATGCATACGCAAAAATCCGAAAGAAAAATATTATATATGATACATATATGATTCAAACTCAAGACCTCTGGATCAGAGTCTCCTCATACACTTACGCATTCCGCAATCTGAACACAAGAATTCCTTTCTTCGCTAACTTTCTCAACTCCTCATTTTTCAAGGATATCGATCTACTTGAGATAAGAACGAGTTCCGATATCGCTTCTAACATTTATCTAGCTGCGATAATTCACGAATAGACACGCCCTTATAATGCACATTGGGAACGCGTACTTAAAATTAGTCCGTTAAAAGTTAGTCCGTTTGTCCTACATGGAGGAATCGTAGTTACTCGAGACGTTTCCAACTCTCAACATGGGGTTCATAAAAAATAACGTACGAGAACGAAGAAAAATAAAACGAAATCGTTCTAAAAAAATTGCAACGACGATATTCGGATCGAATCCGAAGTTCCTCGAGGAGAAGCCAATCGGACGGGAAACCCTACACGGTGGTGAGAATGAAAGAAACAACTCGTGCGAGGGTAATTCAAGAGGATCGCGAAGGAATGGCCGAGCGTGACCCAGGGGGTGAAAAACGCTAAGACTATAATTGGCAAGTCACGTTCCGCGGGCAAGTATCGAGGAAAGAGGATACCTGTCGGGTTTCTCAGACGCGGTGAATCCTTACTGTTCGGCTCCTAATCGAATTGTCGAGCATCGTGCATCAGAAACGACGGAATTTCCTCCGCGTGGGAGGGTCGATCGACGAGGGTCGGGGAGGAAAATCAAACGGACAGCGAAACGATCTGTAACTGACCCGCGACGGGGGCGGAAAGAGAGGAGGAAGGGAGTAAAGACGTCGAACGTCGATCATGTCGCAATCGACGCGACGTGTTTATTTGTTGTAACCGCAAAGAAACTTGCTCCATTACGGAGATGGCCGTCTGCCAGCTGATTTGCGTGTCTGTACGTGACAGAAATCGAACGTGCTTGCCCCTCCAGAGGCGCAACCGAACCCTTCGTCGTTCTTTCGGACTGTGAACTGTAAGTTGGAGTAAACAGGGATTTTTGAAGGATGTGGGTGAATTTAAAAAATTTGAAACTGGTTCGATTATTTTACGTTCGAATGGACAGTGGAATTCTGGGAATACACCTCGAGTATTCGAACCGAATGTGCGTCCGAATTTTACGAATACAGCATTGGAGTGTCGAGTTGGTGTCTGAATGTATAAGTATTGTTCTCGAATGAGTGATAATTACATTGTGAATTTTAAACGTTTATGATGTAGAATAATGTAGAAGACGTGCATTAGGTATATAGGTGTATGTTGAATATATTCTGCAATTATTATAACGGTTGAGGAGGTTACTCCATTCGACATGTATATCCTTTTTTTTTTTTGCTGATGTCTAGCACCTGTTTTTTATATTAGTTTATATCACAAATGCATATGCACTAAGTTGCATATGCAATAAATATGCACGATGCATGTTGAATATGTTCTACAATTATTATAACGGTATTGTTATCTCACTTGACATGTCAGTCTCATAAATATTTGTACTATCTATGTATATCGAAGAAATAAATGTTTCATTGTAAATAAATTTAATTTAGGCAAATTTCTTCAATGGGCAGGTAAGGTATGAATATTTACGCGATTGACTGTAAGTGTGCATACCTTTTGGTTGTGTTTAGCACGTGTTTATTATATCAGTTTATATAAGAAATGCATAAAATCTAAGTAATATTGATGCGAGCAATTAACTGGAATACTCCATACTATTAAATCGTCCCATAAATTCACGCTACTTATTCTTCTGCTACTCAAATTAAAATATGAAACGTACCCTTAAGTGTTATGAGATAAGAAAATGTAATGTCTCTCGTTTTACAATATTTTCCCATCTTTCTGATATAGTCATTATACAGTCACTATAAAATTTCTGTAATTTTCTTTATTAACCCTTTGCATTCGAGAGGTGACTTTTGGTCACCACTAGGTTTTACGCAGTAAATCAATCAACGATAATGTTTGTTTAGGTTTCATTTCTTTGGAACTCGAAGTGTCAATGAAATGATTGTCAGTGCAGTAAAGGTCAGTAAAAGGTGCAGTAAAATCTCAAATTAGTTTGCGATCACAAATTCGGCTACATCGTCCAAGTCAATCTAAGCTTAGCATTCGAGTTACTAGTAGATACCAAAAAAAAAAGGCCTCGACTGCAAAGCGTTAAATATCAGTCCGCAGCACGAATTTATGGGATGACCTAATATCTGTCAGGGATGTAAAAAACTCACTTAGAATTGCAATTATATCACAGTTAATATAAAAATAGAAAGAGTTTAAGTCATCGTTTAACCAACTTCGAAATACTTCACAAAGTGCAAGCCCTCGGTTAGATCAGTTTCTCTCGAAAAATGAAACTTTACCAGTTCCTGCAGATCCTATTCTCCTGAAAATCCACAGTCCAAATTCCAATCTTTCCCATTTCCACCCATAGATCCCCGATTTCCCATGCGACTCGTAAAAATCGACTCACCGACCATAACGAAGGCTGTCCTCGTTTCCAAGGATTCGACAGCCGAGCTTCGAGGTCTCACGGTTGGCGCCCATCGTTTGCCGCAGAGCCGCGTGCTCGCCACGTGGAGAAGCGACCCGGTTCGCGGACGATCTATCTCGAACTGAGTCGAGCCACGCATGGACAGAATCTCCGCGAACGTGGTAAACCGCGCAAAGAGCAAGGCTCCGACCTCGACGGCTCGTTCCGGCCGCTGCTGGATACCGAACCGGCGCGAACGAAAATTCGATTTGACAGGCCGACGATGCTCGGCGTCGTCTCGCGCCCACTTGCTCGCGAGAGCCCGTTCCCAGCGGCGCGAATGACTTTATCGTTGGGTTATTTGTCCCAATAGCGCGAACAACCGGTCGATCATACTCTAAATTTAGCCGAGCGCTCCAACCAAGCGTGATCGCCGACTGGAGCGTAGCGCAAGCGCACGCGTGCCGAGGAATGTCGCGTTCGAGCGGAGATGGAAAGCGAGGGATAGGAAGATGGACAGTTGTGTGCCATACGTTGAATGAGGAAATTAGGGGATGAAGCGAGCGAGAAGTATTGTTTTTTAGTTGGACCAGTCGCGGGGTTAATCGAGATCATCTGGGATTCGTTTCGTCGTGGTGTTCGTGCCAGCTGATCGCACGCGGGCCCCCGACCCAGCCGGTCGATGATTCCGATCGTTGTTACGGAGTATAATGAGCCCGTTCATCGCGCCTACTCGCGAGCAGAACGGCACTTTTGTGAAAAGGGTCTGGCCAAACGAAAGAGCCGCTTATTCCGTGAAACAGACGCCGCGTCGAGGCATTCTCGCTCTTGGAACTGTCGTTGCTTTGAGATGAAGAGCTACTTCTGGCTGCGAGTTCTCTTCGGAGAATGTAATTCGAGTTGTTGGATGTTTGGGCGTGATTGGGCTACTTGATTGTTCGTTTGTGACTCGAATTACTGACTGTTTGAATATGAGTCGAGTACTTTCCTATTCAAAATTTTACTGGAATACTTGATTGTTTGAATATGACTCGAGTACTTTGTCTATTTGAATATGACTCGAATACTTGACTATTCCAAAGTCACTTGAATATTTGACTATTTGAATATGATTCGAGTACTTGTCGATTCAAATTTAACTATTTGCATATGTTTCTAGAACTTGCCTATTTAAATTTGACTTGAATACTTGACTGTTCCAAAATGAGTGGAATATATTTGACTATTTGAATATGATTCGAGTGCTTGTCCATTCAAATTTGACTTGAATACTTGACTATTCCAAAGTGACTCGAATATTTGACTATCTGAATATGATTCGAGTACTTGTCGATTCAAATTTGACTCGGATACTTGACTATATGAATATGTTTTGAGTACTTGCCTATTTAAATTTTACTCGAATACTTGTCTACTCGAATATGACTTGAATACTTGACTATTCCAACATGATTCGAATATTTGACGATTTGAATATGATTCGAATACTTGGCTATTCTCACTCATCAAAAATAATCGCTCGTGACTTCAACGGACTCATACTAACAGCAGCAGGTGGACGTGTCCCTAAAATCTTAATGGATTTACGTCTTGTCGTGCGTCACTGATACGAGACGCGATAACGAAACTGCCATTCGAAGAAATGTCGCGGTTCCGCGTCGATCGGCGAAACAATCGGTACCGCGGACGTGTCGCAATCGGTATGTATGAAATATCATCGACGAGTGAATGAACGCCTACGAGACCCCGCACGGTCGGGAGTCTTTCAATTTATCTAATGGGAATAATCTATCAGATCTGCCAATGCTATTACTTAACTCTTACTGCTTGCTCAATCACGGCGTTAATGAAAATCCCGACGGCTCCAGTCTCTGGATTCATAGAAAGGTTCGGTGTCGAGCAGAAAAATACTGCAATGGGAATGGAATTTGCGGAATCGAAAGAATTTATAACAGTCGCATGTTGGAACGGAGATGGGAATGGTGAAATTGTAGAATCGGGAAAGTTGAGTCGAAACCATCGTTGCTCGAGGTGTTCGATAAATTTAAGTGGCACGACTGTCGCGATTTGTAATTAAGATAGACATTGACACTAATGGAAAAAAACTGATTTGGAAATCTAGCATTGACAAAGCCTGGCGATAAGGAGAGATAAGGACGAAGTTGGTTAGACCGGAGCCAGGACTGAAAGCATTTTATTTATGGAATTCTACGTTCGAATACTTTAGGAATTCACGGGTATTCGAATACCGTTCGAATGCACGCCGATAAGGTATTTAGATATTCGTAGCATCCAAAGTCTTATACTGATACTGTCAAAGATGACGACAGGCGATCGATCGACGATCAATATACGCAATGTGCTTCTTTTAATCCATTAATAAATTCCCAAGCTTAGGTTTCAAATGAACAAATAAATACAATCTAGTATCTAAATGAAGTGAGGCTATGTTTCGAATGAACGTCGGTCAAATGATCGATGTATTCTTTTTTATCTTCGTAGCATGCAGATGTACTGCACCGATCTTTTTATACACTTCAATTTTACCATTCGAATACATCCTGTTTAACATTTCTCGCGCGTTTTAACCCTTTGCGCTCGGGTGGCGCCTCTAGGGCAACGTATGCAATTTAAAAGTGATTTCTCGAACGTACAATTTCAAATTCACTTACATCAAAATACAACTAATTATTAATTGAAATAATAATACATTGAGTCATGGACGTTCGTAGATGTTTTTCGTCCAAGTAGAGTTTTTGGTTTCACAGAAATTTATTATAAAAATGGACTGGATTTGATTCTATAGAAAAATGCCTCGAGCGCAACGGGTTAATTATCCGCCTCGGTCAATCCCAAATGCTGCATACATATAGTAAATATTCCAACTCCTTGCAACCGCACTCGTTATCACGGTGTTCTCGTATTAAATAATAGCTAGCAGCCCCGAAACCCTAACTCGGAATCCATCGGAGAGGAAACTCGCGTAAATGACGAGGTAAGGGGAAGGGGAGACTGTTGCGCTTTTACCAGGAATTCTAATCCCTCGGCGTGCTTTCCTCGCCCACGCGGGCGCATTCCCATGCGACCACAGAGCGACAGACGCGTCGCGATTACGCGCACAGATCAACGTGGAACGCGAGCGCAACGCGTGTCTCCGGCTCGTTTCGTATGCGCGAGTACCGACGCGATCGAGGTACACAACTCGATACGATCTCGTCGCCCCCGCCTCCTCCCCCCTTCCGAGTAAACGCTCTTTACTCGTTGACGATAACATCGCGTTTATTGTACAACGTTGTCGCGGCGGCTCGCCGCTAATGGACGCGTCGCCTTCGCCGCCCGAAACCACCGGCTCTTTTACGCTTTCCGATGGTAACAAAGAGAACGTAATCGCCTCGCTACGATAACATTAGATGGGGGTGGTGTACAAGGGGGTGGTGTACACTGGGGAAAAATGCGTGCATTGGTTTTGGTTCCTTCGGAGGGTAAGTAGGAATTAAGTAGGAATTGAGCATATAGTTGTGGTTTTTTAAATTGTGTATACTTTTGGAGGGAGAGGGGATGGGGGTGAGATTTGTACGTTAGAAGGATAGAAGGGAAAATAGAAATTAGGAACGCGGGTCCTTTTAGGAAATTGGTTGAGGAAAGATTCTTTAGATGGAATGGTTTGTTTTTGAAATTAGGGAAGAAATGGAAGATAAGACTTTGGCGAGGAATACATAGTTGAGTGGCGAGAAATACTTTTGGGACGATGATTTAAGTTGGATTGGAGTCGTTGGATACGAACGAAGTGATGAATGTATGTATGGCGATAATAAAACATTAAAAAACGCGTAGAAAGAAGAATCTATAAAAACGTACCCAAGAAATAGGAAATTTTATAAAATGAGATTACTTTAAGATGATGCCAAGGAAAAATGATTATTGAATATCGTACCTATTGGATACGAACGAAGTGATGAATATATGTATGGCGAAAATAAAACATAAAAAAACGAGGTGAAAGAAGAATCTATAAAAATGTACCCAAAGAGCCGGAAATTTTCAAGAGCAATTACTTTAAGATGATGCCAAGGAAAAATAATTATTGAATATCGTATCTATTGGATACGAACGAAGTGTAGAATATATGTATGGCGAAAATAAAACATAAAAAAACGAGGTGAAAGACGGAACTATATAAACGTATCCAAGAAATAGGAAATTTTAAGATGAGATTACTTTAAAATGATGCCTAGGGAAAATGATTATTGAATATCGTACCTGTTGGATACGAATGAAGTGATATAACGGGTGTAATGAATGCATGTATGACGAAAATAAAATATAAAAAAACGCGGGGAAAAAAGAATCTATAAAAACGTATCCAAGAAATAGGAAATTTTATAAAATGAGATTACTTTAAGATGATGCCAAGGAAAAAGGATTATATTTTATTTGAAATAATCGGAAGGTTCGCTCGGATCGTTTGATGGCCGGGCATTAAATCGACCATGGAGATTTAACGGTTTGTTTTAAACGATCCTCGGAGATGGTTCCCCGTTGAATTATCGAAATGTTTATCAGCGCGAGAATTATTGCCAGTTTATGGTGGATAAATTCCTCGATGCTTTACAAGCAGTTAAGTCAAATAAATTGCCACGCGTGCGGCGCATCCACGGCCGACCGTTGCCACGGTATATTAAATATAGAGCTTTGACACACATAGAATGTCGCGCAGTAATTTCACTCGGAACGCCTCGAGACGTGTTTTCCCGCCCCCGCTAGTGGGCAAATAAATATTCGCGGGAACGCGGCGCGTGGAAAATGCAATTTTTTCGGTAAACAACCGATCCGTGCCAAGTTCTCGGCCCGTCGCGAGCAGTTAACGCCCTGGTTTCGTAATTAACGAATAAAGGATGGTCGAGAGAAGAATTCGAAGGCTGCCCCAAGAGAGATACTCTAGAATTTTAATAATAATAAAATCATCCCTTTAATTGTAACCGTATGCACTTTCGTTTGGAGCGAAACAATTGTGTTTCATTAAAGAAGAAAAAAAATATACATGTCGAATTGAGTAACCTCCTCCTTTTCGAAGTCGATTAAAAACTAAAGCCCCCTGTAATCGATAAGGACGATCGTATAACATTATTTTCCGACAACTATTGAATTTATTGCCATATCTATATCCATACATCTCCTTCATGGATCAGCATCCGCTTTCAAAAAATACAATTGTCTCTACTTGTATCATTAATCTACTCTACATATGTATTATTAGGTTGTCCCAAAAGTTTCTTTCGCTTTGTTAATAAGTATTGCACAATAGTTTATATTTTATGTTACATTACTGAATTGTCTACGATTCATTTTGCTCCATTACTGTTACAACATGAATATCTATGAAATTAGATTGTCTATTTACATAAACACGACCACATCAAATAATTGAGTGCAACTCGCGAAAGAAACTTTCGGGACAACCTAATATATTAATAATGTACGCTACGTAAATAAAGCATTATCATTATTACTCGAATCATTATTATTACGAAAAATGGAAGATTATTTAAACCCCTCGCCCATTCCACGAACCGTTAACAGTCTGTTACCCCAATAAAAATCGTCCATCTCGAAAATATCGATCGTACTGAAGTGATCGCCCGGGCGAGACTCGAGTATATACAGGCACGCGTTTCGTAACATATGGTGGGATCACGGAGAGGTGGTGATCCCACGTGAAGAAATAAATCGACAACGTGGAATAACAGTTTTTCATGCGGAGGTATCGTGTTTTGAGACAAGCGACGTTGAATTGTTGACGTTGAGTATGCTACCGAGTCTACGGTACTGTGGGCTACCCGCTCGTGTCTCCATTGTCCGGTGATAAAGTGCACGCGGTGACGTTTTGGCGTACGCATTTACGAATCCGATTTTAATCAAACGATTAACGATTCTATTTTTATTAAGGGCGTGCGGGATCCCGGTCGGGACGGGAATTCCTCACGGGATCGGTATGGAATTCCGAGAATTTCAAAATCCCGAATACATCCGGGATTCCCAAGAATTTCGAGATCCCGTAAATGTTCGGGATTCCCAGGAATTTCGAAATCCCGTACATTCGGATTGCTGAAATTTTCAAGAATAACAACACTTTCAGAAATCCCAGATATTATTCTATATCCCGTACATTGTCGGGAATCCCGAACATTTTCGAGATCCCGTACATTCTCGGGAATCCTGGATTTTTTGCAGGATTTTTTGCAGGATCTTGTGTATTCTCGGGAATCCCGAATCAACTCGGGATCCTACATAAACTCGAAAATCCCGAATATTTTCGGGAATTCCGCACGCCCTTAATTTTTATATACATATGTATAGCGTTGCATCTCGAAGTGCGGAGCTTCTCTGAACTGGGCATATAATGGATCAACAGTAATTTTACAAATAACTTTCTCAATTCTCTGTACAAGGGACAAGGGTTTTTATTAAGTTCTTTGTTATTTATTAATTCCGACGAAGTTACAAAGAAGACGAAGTTTAAATTTTTACGAAGTTGCAGAAACGATCGAGTTAATAGAGAATTAGGTAATTTTGGATGAGGTCGGAGGAGTTGAATGTTACTATGCACTTGAATTGAGACATCGAAGTGCACGATACTCCGAGAGACAGCCTAATAATAACGGTAGAGTATTGTACGTTTCCTATTAGGAGCGGGTTGTAAATCAGCAACGCTGAACCTTGACCTTTCGGAGTAGAATAGCAGTCGTTGCTTTTTACAGTTCCCTCTCCTTTTATGCCAGTCTTGTTGGTATTCCGACACGGTGCGATGGAGTTGTCAAACGGAATAAAATATTGGATCTGGAGGAATATTCCCCGGGACAGATAAAACTGGATCTAGTTGAATCGTCCTCAGCGTTGCCATATAGAGATCTACCGGATTTACGCAGAGACTGATTGAGACGTCTGACCAGATACGGTCCACGATTCCTTCCTGGTCTGGTCTCTCGCTCTAGTGTTAACGCTGGATCTACTGCGGCTAATTCTACTGCAGCTAATTCTACTGGATCTAATTTTTTAAGTGATTCGGTGAATAGTATTCGAATAGTCTCTGTATGCCTGTAGTATACCAGGAATCCTAGGAGTATTCAGGTACTTGAATGTTCAATGAATACTCAAACTATTAGAATTTTATTTAGTATTCTCACCCTTTCGTGGGACATCTACAGTCAGACACATAAATATTTGTACCTTTCATGTCTAATAACCCTTACAAGCCTGATTTTTCAAAATAAATTTTGAAAAATATCAATGTATTTATTATTCGAACAATTTTGACAGCTGACGTTTATTTTGTTCACTTTTGTTAAAAAGAATATTATCCAATGGTAACATACATACAGCAAAATATTAAAAGCAACACCATTGCAAGTGTACAATTCGATTTAAAAGTCCGGTATCAAATTTGAAACTTAGGGCATTTAAGGGTTAAAGAATTCTGTCTAAATTAAATGTCAGGTTTGATATTGTTTTTAAATAAACGTTTCGTTATAAATATGAACATGAATTTACACTTGTAATAATATTTACAATGAAATGTTTGCTTGAAAACTTGAAAGTATCATTTAAGGGTTAAAGAATTCTGTCTAAATTAAATGTTAGGTATGATATTTTCAAATAAACGTTTCGTTATAAATATGAACATGAATTTACATTTGTATGCATTGATAATGAAATGTCTATTTGAAAATATCAAACCTGTCATTTATTTTAGACAGATTTCTTTAACAGATATAGAAGGTACGAATATTTTGGGGATTTACTGTATGTCATAGCGAATATATCTGGCTGCTATTGGCTGGATTACAATAGTGACTCACAGGAACATATGTTAAAAAAAATTATCATGTGCATTGTAATAAATCGTCCCTTCTTATCTAGCCACGGCGTTTAATTTATAGCCAACCCTAGTTTAACCAGAATATTGGGATTCTTTCCATTTTCCTTCTTTGGGCCTAGAATCCCAAACGAGACTCTCCGTATTTCCTTGAAAATGAGCAAACTTTGAAGCGTTATAGTTTGAAAACTAATAAAAATCGGGTAAATACATTAAAGCTTAATGAATTCGTCTTGAAAAGTACTATCGGATGGTATAAAAAAATATATATATATAGTTCCATTTGAAAAACGAAACTTGACCATCATATCTCGTTAAATAACAAAGTTAACAAAAATTCCTTCTCGCTGAAACATGAGACCCATTTTACCATGCAATTTCCATATTTGAAATTTTCCATTCGGCCGATAGTTTTGGAGTTAGAGCTCTTTTTCACTTAGGCTGGGACACTGAATGGCTCTCAGATACACACCCCTCCGCTGCCAGCCCATTCTGAATTCTTTTGCCCGTAGTTTCGCCCGAGTAGCCCCGACCACCGGTGTAATATGATCCGAACCGATTGATACGCTTCTGTCGAGTGTTTTCTTTTTCTCGGACCTCTTTCTCTTTCACTATCTGTCCTCTTCTACGTTCAACGCTCGACACGTGTCACGTGTAAACACATAAAAACCTCAAGTGCAATGTTTCGGGTCTCCGATTTTGCATGCCTCCTTCAGTCGCTACTGCATCTTCTAATGTTTTGCCAACAAACTTCGAGTGTAGAGAAGGACAGCGAACGAAGAACAGGACGGAGCGACATGCGAAAATGGCGACCAACACCGGGATTATTTCGGTGAGACAATATGCAGTAAATATGTTGCGAATTACGTCGTGTTTGGTATCATTTTAATCAGAAAAATGTCAGGAATATGATGGTTACAGTTTCACAACAGAAACGGTAATAATAAAAAAAAGTTTGATCGTTGCATTAGCATTGTCTCATCGAGATATCCGATCCCGGATCATGGTACTGTACATTTATCGTAGAGAAACTTGTGCATTTAAGGAGACTGTTGAATTATATACATATATGTATGTAGTTTCCTGTTCGATTATTCCATGTGTTTCTTTATTTTTTAAATATATTCCTTACTCCCCGCTATTCTACCTAAGAACAAAATACCAATTTCTCTCATTTCTATCCAAGTACCACACGAATACTCGAATATATATAGTTTCGTGTTCGATTATACCACGTGTTTCTTTATTTTTTAAATATATTCCTTACTCCCCGCTATTCTACCTAAGAACAAAATACCAATTTCTCTCGTTTCCCTTTGTCCGTCATATGCGCGAGACAAAGAGCATCGTAGATAATTCTCCGCGACAAGGACGATTCAATGGAGCCACTTTATCCCGCATCCGGAAAATGGAAACGCTACTGCGCCTCTAAAAACGCTAAACGATGAGGTCGTTAACAGTCGCGGCCGGGAACGATCGTTTTTGACTGCAAGCAGCCCGTTTCGCCGTGACGGCGATAGGCGTTTTCAGAGGAACATGGGACAACGGAGCAGGCGGCCGTGACTAAGAAAGTCAAAGTATAAAAGTGATCTCACTGCGTCGCGCGTGGGTGACCGACATCACGGACCCACGCCCGTGTTCCTCGCACCTGCGTGACGTCGTAACGATCTCACGTCGATTATCGGACGGGGATAATGAGGTTCGATGAGGGATTCGACGAGACCACAAAGGTGTCCGTTATGTACGTATCGAGAAACTACGTTTCGTGTAACTGAAGTTTCGCGGACCGTTCTTGGATTTATAGAAAAGGAGAGGTGACGAAATAATATTTCTGTTGGCTCCAGGAGGACGGGTCTCGAGTGATCCAACTTGGAGTGTTTGAACACGTTGACTGCCAAATAATCGTGAAAATTCCAACGGGGCTAAAATTTTGCTTCGATACAATGAAAAATGATACGATCTGACATTTGTAGTAGGACTCATTTTTGAAACCTCTTTGAAATTCATCGATACTACCCATATTTATTTTCTTAAACACCTCACTTTCAGGATTAATGTTTTCAATTCTTGTATTCAATTCTTTTGATATTCTTGAATTCTTGAATTCTAGTTGATAAATTCTAGAGTTTCTCTCAATGGAGCTATCATTGAGGGACTACATCGATAAAATTGAGCTCGAAGAAAGAAATTTTGATTGTTTCGTTAGAGTTAATAGAGACTGGTCTCCGTGTAGATGGGGCTGATTTCCATCGCCGTGACTGTCGGAGCAGATTGCTCGCGCATTAATTTTCGAACGTCGCAACAAGAAAAATACACTTTTTCGCGAACGTGGATTTCGAGTGAATTCCATTTCCTCGGGTCCATTCACCGAAATATGCAATATTCCATTCTGCAGCAAGGAATAAATAGTACAAAATCTTCCTTCTATAGCACGATGTCCTAACAATTTTTACTCCATAATTCTACACTAATTTTATGTACTGAAAATTCCGCCTCTCTAGGCCGCATATTGCGAATGGCTTTCGTATTAGCACGAACGCGAGCGATCGCAGACCTGCGTCTCGAGAGTCCCTTCCAGGAGAACGCTTCGGTTCGATCGGCACTCGAGACTCTCGTATACTTATTCGAGCACTCTGGACCTAATCTCGACGGCTGCGATCAAAGAAAAAATCCTGGCACGCCGACTTCAAACGCAGCATCTCGCGTAAGATAAACATACATTCACGAATAAAGAATTTTAGATCGAGAATTCACGCGTCGATGCTCCTAGGTAGGGAGAGATGATGGAATCAACCCCTAATCCGTGGATGATTTATTATTGCTTCTGACCACTCCATTCATTCTTCGCGAATAGGGTGTAATGGGTATGGATTTTGTGTCGTATTGGGGCTTTAGAATTTTTCAAAGTGGTGGCACTGGATATATTGTGACAGAGGGTCTTTGGAAAGAGGGAAGAAGAAATTTATAAACTTTAGAAGGTCCAGAAAACTCTGCGACAACTACTATATTCCTATAAATGCCATTCCCGAAGCTTGTATTCCTTATGCTTTCAACCTCTACTCTTTACTCTCTATGCTCCATGCCTTATCTTCCAACCCCTCGATCCATTTCGAAAAACGAGTATAAGTGACCTTGTATCGTCCTTACCGCCTCCACCTGGTACCAAAAAAAATGGCCACCATAAAATCAACCACCTCCTCCACAAACCTTCCTCCTCGACCTTTCCCCAATAAATTTCTCAATAATACTGTCTCCAATAAATTTAAACGCGCCATTATACAAAAACGGACCCACCGATTCGTTAATTACGAAAAATAAACAAATTGCCCCCCCCCCCCCCAAGCCACCGAAATGGATACTTCTGAACGCCGCGTCGGCCATTCGAGGTTTAATCGTCTCGTTTCGTCCGATTCCCCGAAGGCTCGGGTGACGACACGGGGGACACCGATACACAAGGTGCTTCGGGGTACTTAACCGTAAGCTTCGGCGAAAAGGCCAGGGCCAGGTTCTGAAATAGACTTTTATCGTGTTTTCGGAAGCAGCGACGCTCGGACGGGGGGCGGTCAGGTAGTAGGCGGCTGTAAATCAGCGTTTAGTGCGTTTAAAAACGAGAGCGATAGGTGGCTTGAATTTAAAATAGACGGTCGAGTGCGCGCGCGATCGCGAGATAGGCGGCCGGCTTAAATCGCGCGAAACGAAAGAAACGGGACAAACACGGGTGGAGTTTCTGCGTTTCGCCATTCGATATTCCGCCACGGTAATCGAGAAGTCGCGGTCGCGCCGATTTCAGCGCCGATCGAGCAAACGCGATCTCTCCGCGGTTCGATCGATAAATCCAGCGGCCGTTTCGAAACCTTTCGATCTGTGTCGATTTTATTACTACCTATATCGTTTATTCATTTCGATTACAGGGATGCTCGATTTCGAGCACGACGAGGAAAATTTCGGTCGGAGATTTAATCACTAGCTCGAAATAACTAGACCTGCATACCAAGACACTGTGTGGGCCAGCGGAATTACCTACGCCGAGATACGTGGTCCTAAATATCAGCCGAAGCCAGGTGTGCTTCCCTGCTTCAAAAATAAAATTCGATTTAGTACTCAAAATTGGCTTGAATTAATTCCCGTTATTTATATCGTAAGGATTAACTGATCGGCGTTCTTTTGGTGGCACGCAACCACGGGCCAGGCAGAGGTGTCTCGGCTTCGATACACAATTTGCTTTGTAAGAATTCGCCGATTGGCATTCTTTTGGCGACACACGAGCGCATCGTCGCTCTTTTGTTTAACAGAGCGATTTTGTGGGAGTCGGTCGTTCCGAATAAAATCGTATTTATGATTGAAAATCATTTTATTTTCGATACAAGCGGAGTGTTGATAGTGAGTAACGGAGAGAAAATTTTCAATCTCTTAATTCTTACGACGAGCGTGAAACTTGTTAATTTTTTAGTAGAGATTCGTGTTCGTCTACATCCATCCTGAAATCCTCTCGCAATATCGAGCTTCCTATCGAGAATATTACGTGATGCAAGTTTAAATGTCGACTAAGCGCTACGTACGAGTTCCGTATATGGCAGAAACATGGCAAATGGACGTTAACGGTGCGCGAGCGAGGTAACGCGTTGCTCGCGACGCTTTCGCGGTGATACACGACCATAAGGGAAGACAAACGCCTCGCAGATACCGTCTAGGTTCGCGTAATCTCTCTTCTGGCGCGCGTTCACTCGCTCGCTGATGCTATCTTCGCTGGCCAGCGACAGTGACGAGCGGTATTTACAACTGTCCCGAGAATTAAATACTTTGTTTCATTAATTACGTCGAGCAAATGAGAAAATTTTTTATTCGAACGAGGGCGGTTACGATTTTTGGATGAGGAACCTCTTCGGAATTTAGATTTCGTCGAGTGTATCGCAAATAAAGGGGGAACTCCGTATAAATTAATCGAGGATAGATGTCGTTAGGTGAAATTTAGTTTTAGATTTGGATCGTATTAGAAATGAAATGTTTGGATGAGAGACCTTTTTGGAATTTAGATTTCGTTGAGTGTATCGCAAATAAAAGGGGAACTCCGAATAAATTAATCGAGGATAGATGTCGTCAGGTGAAATTTAGTTTTAGATTTGGAGCGTATTAGAAATAAAGGTGAGATTGCATGTACAATGCAATGCGAGTCAGTCTCGTAACTATTCGTACTCTCTATATCTATTCAAGAAATTTGTCTAAATTAAATGTCAGGTTTGATGTTTCCAAATAAATTTCTATTGTAAATATATGGGGCCGACCATTTTTTATTTGGCCGAATATTTTGCATATTATAGTACTATACTAAATACCTTTTTGTGAATTTTTGTAGATTTTTGTACTGAACCAAAAAAGAGTTATATATTTAAAAAAAAAAACGTTTTCTTTTTCAAATTATACTATATATAATTATATACTATATTATTTATACTATAGATTTGCTAAAAATTGATCAAATTAGATGTTTTCCTTTTCAAAATGTCCGTTTTTGAATGAACTTCGCGAAAAATAAAATACAAAAATAAAAACAAAGTATTTGAAATCTTCTAAAAAAATTTTTTATTTTTATCCCCATTTTATGACGCAAGTCCCATCATGGGAATTATTTTTCATTTTTTTGCAAGTGTACCCACATAATTGAGGTACAAGCTGCGTCTGCTTGACGTCATAGAGAATTCGTCGATTTTTTAACGTGGAAAATTCTCTGGAGATTTATTCCGGAGGAGGTACCTCGTCAAGGTCGAAAGACAAAAACCAGCAACTGTCTCTGTACACGCTTCCCCTCGTTCTTGACGCAAAAATCCTCGAGATAGACTCGTCTCGAGGATCGTTGCGACAACAGGAGTCGTGGTCTGCATACTGAGAGCGCCGTTGTTCGTAATCCCTGCACAATACGCACGATTTCCGAGAGGAGTAGACGGAGATGGCTTAGGCGCGCTGCGAACTCGCGTACTCTCGAGTATCGTAAGACTCCGGGGGGAAAAACGATCGTATCAAACAGTTCGAATAAAAATTCAGAAGCTATCGAATTGTCGATAGGTGAATAGATGATAAGAGGAAAAAGAGCTCGGAAAACAAAGGTTATAATTCTAAAAGATTCTAGATCTCTACTTTCTACTAAATGAGAGATCTCTAGCATTCTATCTCTTAACAATAATAGAAATGAGTTGTGATTCTAAAACAGGGCTTCTTAAACTACGAATAGCGACCCCAAATGGGTGAAATCTTGGGGTCGCGAGATTTCAATGTAAAATATTTAATATTCTCTTTCATTTATATTATTGGCAAAAATGCACTTTAAATGAAAAATTGGGTATAGAATGTTTGTATCGATAATAAATACAATTTTACAACTCTTTGTGCAATTTTTAATTTTATATTTTTGTATGTTCTTAAACAAATTCTAAAACTGTATTAATTCTTATGTATACATACCCCCGGCCTAATGAATAAATCATTACAAAATATTTCCATATCTTTATTTTATATTTTTTGGGTCGCGAAAAAAATCACAATCACAAATGGAATGAATGAAAAAAGTTTAAGAAGCCCTGTTCGAAAAGATTCTAGATCTCTACGTTGTAGTAAAATAACCTGGAAGCCTATAAACAGGGATGTGAAACATAATAGGGTAGTTTGCGAAACTTTGGATACAGCTAGCGAAACTCGTGCTCTCCCACGATCGTTTTTCCCCTGAGCTTACCGGCTGCTCAGCTTGGAAGTGCGGAAAGCGAGCAACAGGTGCCCCCCCCCCCCCTCCAACCAGAATCGATGGCAGCCGCTCCGCGGACAAGTGTCCGCGCTTTAATCCAATTTTACCTATACACTGGTAGCAGAAAAAGGATCCAGGATCATTCTCGGGACATCGATCCTGTCCTGGGTACGTGATGCATCTCGAAACCACTGTTATCACCCACTTATCCAGATGCACTTATCTGATGCACTTATCCAGATTTTTAATGATCGTCAAGAACTGTGGAGAGCAAGAAAGATCAGCTTTGGGTAAAAGGGTACCTGGGAACACGAGGAATTATCATTCGAGAAACTAAGAAGAGTGATATGGAACACGTCAAGTTTAAATGAACTTGTCCTATCATTTATGTATTAGGTTGTCCCAAAAGTTTCTTTCGTAATTTGCACTTAATTATTTTGTGTGGTAGTGTTTATATAAATAGACAATTTAACTTCTTACATGTTGATGTTGTAACAGTAATGGAGCAAAATGAATCGTACACAATTCAATAGTGTAACATTAAACATAAAATATTGTGTATGTATTACTTATTAATGAAACGAAAGAAACTTTTGGGACAACCTAATAGATGATTGGGAGATTATTTGTGCGTGTCTATACATGAGTTCGTCAACAGAAGTCTCGTAATTAAAAAACGGGAACCAAGGAGCAAGAGTAGAATCGAGGAGAGTACCTCCCAGGGCTAGACTCGGTTCAAATTTACACTAAAAATTTACTGTACAGATCTATTCTCTATTAAACTAACCCTATTAAACTCCCTATCAACACGTTGATTGTCAGCCTAATTCACAAGGAAAGGTCTGCGAGACTAAAATTTTGTCTCGGGGCAATTAGAAACTATAGAACCCAATATTTGTCGTATCGCTTATTTTTGTATTCTCATCAAAATTTACGAATTCTCTCCAGATTTGTTCCCGTCAATACTTACCTCTTACAATTAATTATCGAAGTTCCTTAATGAAAATCTCTGTCACCCATATATGCGTGACGGTACGATCCAGTAATCGAATCGGAGAAATTAATTCCAAAATCGAGACGATAATGAAAATAAATTCGGATGGTATTTGAATTGAATTTAATAGGTTGAAAATTTAAATTCTCGGGACGAAATTTTAACTCGAAGAATTTTACCATGAAAATAAAATTGAATGATACTCGTGAATTTAATAGGTTACAAATTTTAATTCTCGAGACGAAATTTTAACTCGAAGAATTTTATCATGAAAATAAATTTGAATGATACTCGTGAATTTAATAGGTTACAAATTTTAATTCTCGAGACGAAATTTACCCTCAAAGAATTTTATCATGAAAATAAATTTGAATGATACTCGTGAATTTAATAGGTTACAAATTTTAATTCTCGAGACGAAATTTTAACTCGAAGAATTTTACCATGAAAATAAATTTGGATGATGTTCGTGAATTTAATAGGTTAAAAATTTTAATTCTCGAGACGAAATTTGAACTCGAATTAATTTTCCCGAGTTTCTCGAGTTCCTCCCCCAAAACTGATCTCTCCTTTCTCCTCCCTCCCAACAATTCACTCGCTGACGGTCCAGCACCTCTCCATCCCATCCCACGCACTCACGAATCGTGGACAACTCGCGAGCAACGATCCCCGAAAGCAGCTCGTCGTCTGGACGAGCGACAGGTGCCAAAGCGGAACGCGCGACAGTCAAAAGGGAAAAACGAACGACGCTTGCCCGCCGTCGACCATGCACTGGCGCGTATCGCTCCGAAGCACGTGTTCCTTCGACCCGCCAGGAGGAGCCAGAGCGATGCAGCCAGAGCTTCGGCGAGGGAATGACTCACTGGTTCTGGTGAGCGAGAGGACGCGCACACGCCGATAGCCGTCCGTGTGCCAGGAGTCTGCGTGACTCGGGTTTCGAGCGATTGCTGGCACGATCGGCGCTGGCCAACGCTACCGGTTTTACGCGCTCCGTTTCGAATGGGGATCCGTTCGAGACGGCCGAGACTCGACGAGGCTTGCAGCTGAGGCGATTGGAACGATCGCTCCTGCGGAGTAAGGCCGATCGCACACGATTTTTATTTGCTACTATTTTCATCATGCTCAACTAAAGATGCACCAGCAAGCAAATCTTTCCCAATCGAATGACATATTTATTTCCCGAGTTGGCACTATGTCTACTACATGTTAAGTTTATACGTTACTTTGAAGCTAACAAGTTCCCTATTGGACACTTGGTAATAGGAATTGATATTTATGATGGAAAGGGGAAATCAAAGACTAAGGCCGATCGCACACGGCGCAACCGATTTGAAATTAGTATTCCAAACCGTTTCCACTCTTTGTTTTACCTACTGAAGAATTGGATCCACGGTCGCATGCAACTAGTTTCAAACCACTCTGAAACTAGTTGCATGCGACCATGGATCTAGGTAAAACAAAGATAGTGGAGTAGGTAAAACAAAGAGGGCAAACAGTTTGCAACACTAATTTCAAATCGGTCGCCCCCGTGTGCGTTCGGCCTAACCCTCCGTGACGTGACTGCGTCGCGCGCAACCAGGTGCCTATATTTGGGAAGACCGATTTCGATCCGAGGATCGCAATGATCGCGAGGATACCGCGACGACCAGGGATCGGGGTGTGATCGCTCAGGTGGAAGGAGGATTCGGTTGGAGGCGGTAGTTCTGGACTGGGTTTGGCATCGCGCAGAGTTTACACGAAGCGTCTCGTCGGTGTTTGGCAAATAACGAGGCCGCAAGTAGGGGCCACGTGCTCGCGGCGATCGTCGCCCCTGGAACGCAATACGCTCGTAAAATTCGCTCGGTCCGCGCGATTTGACGGCGAACCGCTTACGCTGCTGCGGCGCCGATCGACGCTGAATTGCAGCCGCGAATTAAGGCCACGGAGAGCCACCGTATCTCGCGATTGAGAGACTTTCGGTTTACTTCCGCTGGTGTTTGGCAACTGATAAATCTATAAATAACAGCACGTGCTGCACCGACGAGGAGGAACGAGGGGAACGAGAACGACGCTCTATGGTAAACAGCTGCACGCGTTGGATCAGAGGATTCTGCTTGCGCGTAAAGGGTAATTCTCATTGCCAAAAGTCTACACGTTCAATGGGAGAGGTTATATAAGTTTTTAAGGAAGCTAAGGAGAGACATGGCACATGTGCTCGAACCCTGCCGAATGTTCGCACCCGCTGGCGACCTGAGACGCACTTACTCGAACTTTGTCGAACGTTGCCACAGGTGGTCGAACCCTGCCGAATGTTCGCACCCGCTGGCGACCTGAGACACACCTACTCAAACTTTATCGAACGTTGGCACAGGTGGTCGAACCCTGCCGAATGTTCGCATCCGCTGGCGACCTGAGACACATCTACTCGAACTTTGTCGAACGTTGGCACATGTGCTCGAATCCTGACAAATCTTGATACAAGCTGGCGACCTGAGACGTACCTACTCAAACTTTGTCGAACGTTGGCACAGGTGGTCGAACCCTGCCGAATGTTTGCACCCGCTGGCGACCTGAGACACATCTACTCGAACTTTGTCGAACGTTGGCACATGCGCTCGAATCCTGACAAATCTTGATACAAGCTGGCGACCTGAGACACACCACCTATTCAAACTTTGTCGAACGTTGGCACAGGTGGTCGAACTCTGACTAATGTCCCACCCGCTGGCGACCTGAGATACATCTACTCGAACTTTGTCGAACGTTGGCACATGTGTTCGAACCCTGCCGAACGTTCGCAGCCGCTGGCGACCTGAGACACATCTATCCGAACTTTGTCGAACGTTTTCAACACATCCTCCATCTCTCAACCTACACCCCAGCTCAAGAGAAACTTTAAACATGAAAGAAATAAACAAGGCAAAACCTTCAATTCAACACACGATCGACGCGCTAGCGTCTCTCAAACGCCATTGCGAGTCGCGCCTTATAAATCAAGCGAACTATGCTTTCCATCGGGCTCCCGTAAATCGATAAGAAAGTTTATCGCTGCCACGACGCACGTGCGATTTTATGCGGCGAAACGACAATCGAAAATACGCCAACGAGCTCGGCCCGTCGACGCCGCAACCCGTTCGCTTTTATTGCGTAAATTATCGACGCCCATAGGCGTAGGCGCTGCGCAAACGGAGGCGCGGTCGCGTAAACTACGATGGAAATGAACTTGCGAGCGATTCGTTCCGTTTCCAGCGCGAAGATCGAAGCATCGAGGAGGAGCCCTAAGTTCGTAGGTATCTCTAAAGTCCATAGATCTCGGTGCCCTTTTCTGGAGGATTTATTACCCGACACTGGCGCTACCTTTTAACGCCCTTGGACTTCTGAGGTTTTATGGGAATCGTTGGCCTTTTTGGAGCACGAATATCGTGACCTTTTGGAGTCAGTATTCGAGAATATTAATGTTTGAATATTTCGTGGGTACTCAAAAATATTAGTGACCGACAAAATTGATACATATGTGAAAATAATTTGGCAATACAATTTCCAAACGATTATTATCTGTAAAGGATTTAAAGGTCTCTAAAAGAATAACCTTCGGGTTACGATTCCCATTGTCTGCAAAGCAACCTTCACAGGCTCTAAACCTAGTGTCGACACAACAGGTTACAGTTTAATGTCAGGAAATGTCACACGATTAGTTCTGTCCGAGGTAGCCGTTCCATAACCGTGCATATTCATTGGACGATATCATTCTTCCACCCAACTATACGGATAACCTCAAAATGCCCCATATATACATATATACCAAGCCGAGGATTTCGATGAAATTAAAGTATATCGCAGTTTAAGTAATCGGTTTGTTGATTTCGAATTTGGTTATATATATATAAAAATAGAACTTCAACGTATCACGATTTTTCCTATTTTCGAAGACAGGCCTGCACTTATGAATTTTTATCTTCGAAACTATCGAACCTACCAAGCTCTTCCTTTTTTGTTTTCATCGAGAAGCTTCAGCCTCCAAGGATAAATTTTTATCCCAGCGAGATAATCGCGTTTGTATCGGGAAAATAATAAAGAAATCGCGAAATGGAATGTTCGTTATTCTTCCGCGTTCCAGATCGCGAACGTTTCTCCGCGCGTCCCGAGACAAATTAGGCTCGTCTCCGCTTGTAAAAACAGGGCCAAGCGCTAGAGACACTGTTACAATTATTCGGGAGGCGGTAGCGGACATAGCTCGTTTCAAAAATAAATCGTTGACATGTGCGAGCACGGATGCTCGGCTCGCAGGCTCGGTGATAAATTTAGATAATTAAAATTTGCGTTTCTCGATCGCTGTCGTTCGCATTTCACGAGCCTCCGCGATCGTTAACTACCCGTCTCCGTTCTCCATTCACGAGGAAAGCGTTACGAAATGGGTTTATGTACCGGACGACGCGATTTCGTTTCCAGTTGCAGATTCGTCCTACATTCTGGTCGATAATTCGCTCGAGCCACGGTTAAAAAGAAAATAACACGCCTGTCGGTCGGTAGCCCTCTCCTATAAGTGGAGACTCGGCCACAAGGAAGATTCGAGGAAGATTGATATCGGTAGTCGATTTTAGTAGTTGGAAGTTTCGTAGTTCCAGTGTTGGAGACCGATTTATCTATAGAGCAGGCTGCATTATCGTTGGAGTGATCAATTTTATCGACCTAGCGTTCTACATTGCCATCAAAACGACCGGCTTTACCAACCTAGCGTTTTACGTTTCCAACTCTTACCGATAGAGTGCTCTGTACGATTTTATCGAAAGTGGTTCAGAGTACTCGTAGCTCTGAGTGCCAGAAGATGAGATCGAATTCAGAGGGTCTTGGATGTAAAACAAAGCGGTCCAAAATCGACGACTTGTCCTCGAATCGTTTGCATCGCGTTGAAAGTTTCGATGAGAGAAAAAACGAGGCGGAAACGAGCTTCCTCGAGCCTCGAGTCTTAGCTGCTCTGGTATATTCTGGTTAACGCTGACACGCTTGGAAGTTCTTCGATTCACCCGCGCTCGTCCTCGATCCGACTCGAGTGATCGATGAGATCCCGTCGCTTCTCAATTAACTGTACACCGTCTAATGCATTATATCGATCGCCGTGGTCCCCTAATCAGGATATCAGGTTGCTCGCTCGGAATAATTATCCGCGTCCATTAGCTCGAAGGACAGGAAACGCGTAATTTTCTGGCCTTTGATTAGCGGACACGCAGAAGCGCGACGCCGTGAAAAAGAAAATTTAATCTGTTCTCGGAGAGAATGAACTCTAAATACTCGCGTTGCAAGGCCGTTGTTCTCAAAATTCGATCGTTGTAATCAAATTTCTTCTTCAGGATTCTTGTATTGGTAGGTTATTGGTTTGTATGTGTCGCAGGAGACTGTGCGACATTCTGTCGACAACACTGGACGTACCGACAGAGAGGGTTTATCAATAGAGCGGTCTACTTTACCGTTAGATCAATATTATCGACCTATTACTCTGCATTACCGAGTCTCGTAGTTGGAGTACTCTGGCTTACCGACTAGGTAGCTCCTCCCCTGACCCTCTCGCGATATAAATCCCTCGAAAATAGTCTTCTTCTCTCAAAACCACTGAAATTTGTTTGTCCCCGTCGAGGCTACGCTCCTCTCGAAAGATTGGTGTCCGATCGGCGCGACCAAGTGCTGGACAGTGCTGGAACTGTTGCCAGAAAGGCTGCACGGAGCGTCCATTTTCCAAAGCGTAACTGAGCAGCGGTGAAATTACCGCTGGGTAATTACCCTCCGTGACTTACGGGCCAGCAATGCGGTAATAACGAATTAATTGGCGGAGGCACGGTAGGAGAAGGAGGGGATGTTGCTCCTTCCAGCATCGCTCTGCGGCCTCGAGGAGAAAGGTTGGGACAGCGTGTCGTGCCGCCTGGTGCATTTATAGCCTCGAAGAGATGGATTCACAGTTATGCCACCTAAAGCCACTCGGTGCCATCCAAACAAGACTGAAACAACTCGGCTACCTCGGTTCCTCGATCGATTTACAGCGGATCTACGCTTACATATGGGATCCCTCTGTGTTCGATTTCATCTAGCAGCAGTTAGGTCGGTTCTTCGACTATTTAGAGACGCTTCATTCGGGGGACTAGGTCTTGTCGTAACCGACGAGTTTAGAGACTAATGGTTGAGAGTCCAAGCTAAGCTACAGGAGCTTAGAAGTTTACTGTATTTTGATTTTGATTATGATTTACTATGTACTACCTAGTGGTGGACACCTTTTTTTATTTTTCAATTTTTGAGGTTGGTCTCTTTAATTGATACTAATGCTACGTTAAGTCATAATTGGAGTCGTGGGAATTGGAAGACCCACTGTGATTACGAAAATAATCTCGTAGAATATTATATAAATGTTGTAGAATGAAGCTCACCTCCACGTGTGGGGTGAGAATCCTGAGCACGTTTCCCCGCACTGCAAACAGGGCTGGCCCTCCTCGACGTCAGTGATCAGGACACCCTGCAAACAAGGGAAAAAAGCATAGTTTTAGTAGCTGCTAAATGAATTATTTGATTATCTTTCAATCGCGTTTATTAGCGAAGCTAGGATCTACGATTGAGCAACGCTCGATAAGGATAATCGTCTTCCACGCGATATCGGGTCGCGTTAATTGCAAAACGGTGAAAGGTCTGGACCATCCTCGCAAATGTCAGCCGCCGAGGGCGACGGATTCGATGAATCTTTGATTTGACCTAACGGGGCTCCTCGTTCTTTCAGTTAGGAGCGGAACGTCGATTGACCGAAACGTTGGGCTTGGGAAAGTCGATGTATATGGAATGTTTCGATCGAAATTCGAGCGAATCATTATGCATCTGAATATTATAAGGAGAAAAAAAAAACGAGGAAAAGCGCGTCATCCTTTCGCGCGCTCGTGACGCGCTCATAATTACGTGCGAAGCGGGACAAGGTCGAAGCGTGAGTGTGCCAGGCAATTGGGAAAAGTTTTTAATTGCTCGCCTCGTTGCGTCTAGGACTACTACTCCAACAACATACGTTATGTTTGTTGCCATATACGGAAGAATCGAGTATTCGAGTAGTGCTTGAGCAGGCAAGAATTCAAATACACAAGTACTTGAGTCAAGTACTTGAACTGTAGTTGAGTAGTCAAGTACTTGAATAGAACTCGAGTAGTCGAACATTCAGATACCATTCAAATATGCATGTGAATGGTCAAGTGCTCCAATAACTTCGAATAGTCAATTACTTGAACAGTATTTGTATAGTCAACTACTCGAATAGAACTCGAGTAATCGAACACTCAGATACCATTCAAATAATCGAGTATTCAACTAACATGGAAATGGTCACGTGCCCTAATGGCTCTGACTAGTCAAGGAATTGAACAGTATTTGAATAGTCAACTACTCGAATAGAACTCTAGTAGTCACACACTCAAATTCCATTGAAATAATCAAGTATTCGACTAGTATGCGAATGGTCAAGTCCTCCAAAAGCTTCGAATAGTCAAGTCCTCGAGCAATATTTAAATAGTCAACTACTCGCATAAAATTCCAAGAATCGAACATTCAGGTACCATTCAAATAATCTAATATTCGACTAGCATTCGAATGGCCAAGTGCTCCAAAAGCTTCGTCCTCGAGCAATATTTGAGTAGTCAACTACTCGAATAAAATTCCAGTAATCGAACATTCAGGTACCATTAAAAAATAATATAATATTCGACTAGCAAGCGAATAGTCAAGTGCTCCAAAAGCTTCGAATAGTCAAGTCCTCGAGCAATATTTCAATAGTCAACTACTGGAATTAAACTCGCGTAATCGAATATTCAAGTACCATTAAAATAATCTAATATTCTACTAGCATGGTCAAGTGGTCCAATACCTTCAAATAGTCAAATTCTCGAGCAATATTTAAATAGTCGATCTGTCGGTACCTGAAGAACCAAGTGTCCATCCTCTAACAAAAATCTCCGCTATGAAACAATTTCAAACAGACCCAATGAGTTTCCATAAAAATGTTCAAGTTATTCCCCCCATTCCACCCACGCAGCATTTAAAAATTGACGAACCAGCTTCCAAGATATCGAGTCGCGAATAGCCACGTGACCACCCCTAAGAGCTCCTTATCCGTCTAATTTACAGTGTTCTAACCGTCCCCCCACCCACCCACGCCCACGCCCATCGGAGGGTCACTCGGTGACATTTTGACGTCTCTTAATCGCGATACCGAACGCGCCCGTTCGGATCGTTTACGAAGCGGAGATAAAAGGAAGCGTCGAGGATGGAAAGCCCGAAGGCGCGTTGGATGCGTTCAAGAACCTTCCGGCCCGTCATATATGGAGGGTCCGCCCACGTGGGCGCTGCTCGCCGCGGCATCGCCAAATATCGAGTAGACGGTGTACAAGCGCGATGGGAAAACACGCGAGACGATGTGTCTCTAGCTGCCTATATATAGTAATCCTGAACAATCATCTACCTGGCTCGATCGCCGTCTAATTAACATATTTTTCGTCCTGAGTCACGAGTGAAAGGACCCACATCGTTTTATCCTCCGCGACGATCGTCCAGAAAACGTCCGCGGTCACCTCGACGAACGTCTCGTCTCGTCGACAGGTATTTCGATCTCGACTTTAATTACGCGTGGGATCGTTTCTCGGGACGATAATAGGCATGACGCGCGACGGAGTCAGGAAAAACGCCGACGCGGATAAAAATCCATCGAACTGGACGTCAAAACAAAATTCCCGACGACGAGCGGACCGTGACTTTTGGCTGACGCGCCCGAACCGAAAAACCGGTAAAGAGAAGTCTGATAAATAAACGTTTCGGCGCTGGGACGATGGGAAAAGTAATAGCGAGATTTTTAACGTCTCGAGAAGTCGACTTGGTTATTTTCAGACCTCTGCAGCGAGAAGGACCGCTTCGACGACGACCGATGACAGTCGATTGTCCCGAGGACAAAGGCTGCAGCTTTGTTTTTTTCGCGTCTTACGAGGCGAGACGTGATCCACGACTGCGTGGCGTGTCCTACACGCGCCGCGACCATTCCATTTGTGGGCGGTTCGCTGACATTTCCATGACGCGTTGGCCAATAGACGGCGGAATTACGTAAGGACACTGAAAACTTGCGTTAGGCCACGTAGACCGCTAACTGTTTACCCTCTGCACCGACAGCGAGGTAGAGATGATCGAAATTAGGGTGGGTTCGAACTGTTGCTCCACGTGGAGCCAGAGGTGGACGTCATCTGGGTAAAATGATTCATTTGTTAGAATAATCGAATGTGGATACTTTATTCGTGTTTTTGAAAAAACTGGGTTATCTTCGTTCGATGAATAATAGACACGGTCAGTCGCATAAGTATTCGTACCCTCTAAATCTATTAAAAAAAATTTTAATATGTAGATCTCAGCTATTTGAACAGTATTTGAATAGTCAACTACTCGAATTGAAATAATCAAGTATTCAACTAACATTCAACTAATTTAGGTTTCATGTTTCCAAATCAATTTTCCATTATAAATATGTACACGAATAAACTTCGCGCGTGTATACATTTACAATTACAAATTTATTTGGAGACATGAAGAATTCGTTCAAAATTAAGCAAATTTCTGCAATAAATATAGAGGGCACGAATACTTATGGGACTGACTGTACATACACTTAGGGATAATAAATGGAATAACATTTATTATTCGAGGAACGAAGACAGTTTTTATTAAAAGAACGCAAAAGGCTAAAAAGGTAACGACTGTGTAGAATTTATATCGGGATCGCGAATGTATTCAAGTTTCAGCTGATTCGACAGGCCGAGAAAGTTGGCATTCGCGCCACGCGTTCTGCGCGAGTAAAAACGGAAAAAAGAAAAGAAAAAGTAATCAAAGTTCAACAGGTAAGTAACGGCCGCGTCGATTAAAGGATTAGCGAGCGCTGACAGACCCGACTACCGGTCAGTTTGCTTTCACCCCGATCTGTTCAGTGACTTTAAGAGAATTTCTGGCTGCTCGAATTGTGTAATAAATATTGGTAGACTACCGGTAGCAGCGTACGCAAGCGTCGAGCTAGCGTCGTGAATTCTAAAGTCTCGTTTTCGAGCCCTCTGTAACGATGCATTTACTTTACTCGATATCGGAAGAGTACCTGGAAGAGTACCTGGAAGAGTACCTGGAAGAGTACTGTGCAAGTGGTCAGAAAAGAATGCGTGGTAGCGCTGGAAAACAAAAGCCGATTCTGTAAGAGCTTCGACACGGTAAAGCGATCGATACCGAACCGCCACGTAATGAAGAGGTTCACGATTTTAACCGAGTTCTGTTTTTCCTGGAATACCTAATCTATCTTTGCAACATCTAAAAATGTAACAGTAAGAAAAATCTAGTACCATAGTAGTAGAAATTAATCAAATTGTATAATGTAAGCGACCTGTATACGGTTTGTATAAATTGCGCGCGTCAGAAAAGAATGCGTGGTAGCGCTGGAAAACAAAAGCCGATTCTGTAAGAGCTCCGACCGTTACACGAATCGATCGATACCGAACCGGCGGTGTAACTTTGCAACGTCTAAAAATATAAAAGTAAGAAAAATCTAGTACCATAGTAGTAGAAATTAATGAAATTGCTTAATGTAAGAAAAATCTAGTACCATAATTGTCTTCGACGTTCGACGGTGCGCCGTACACAGAACAAGTCGCATGGGGTTGGATTGGAATGAAAAGAGTCACGCTCGTCTGCCATGGATTTAATCAAAGAACTTTCTACATTTACTCGTTCGATAATCCTACAAAGATAACGGAGTAATTAGACCCGCGATTACTTTCACTCGTTCCATACGTGATGGTCGAAACCTTCGAAGTTCGACGAGCGTGTCCGAGCATTGCGTGCTAATGTCGCGTACAAAATTTTCTCATTTAACCAAGCACCATATTTTCCTCTCCTCGCTGCGAACACCAAAAACTGAAGTATCAAAGTAATTTGATATTTGCGTAAATGCACAAAATCTCCGAACGTTTCGCTGCGATAGATATGTATATACGTAAAGAACCACGAATACAGTATTGTCTCGAAATAAGCAACCGTTTTCCGCCTCGAGATAAGCAACTCGTTATCCCCACCTTTTTGTTCGAAGTCGCCCTGTCGAGTGAGAGGCCCGAAAAGGAGCGAGAGGCCCGTGAAAGCGAGAAGATTAGAAGATTAGTGGAAAGAGCACAGACGATGTATAATGTTTTCTCTTTCTCTGGCGTGAGTATTCTCCGAAAAACACTGACAGTTGTACATATATATATATATGTAAGGAAAATATATTTTCCAAAACTTGAATTTTGCCGCGCTCTGCGGTGCGCGACTGAACGAGGTTAGAGATAGAAAGACACGTGTTTTAGTAAGGTGCAGTTAAGGAGACATAAATTTCATTAAAAGTAAGGAAAGGAGAGGAATTGACATTAGACAATATAAAAACTTGAACTGTCGTTTCACTACTTTTCAGGTAGGTTGTAAATATTGTAAATAATGTAAATATCAGGGTAATATTATAGAAATAAAACCTCTAATTTTCATAGAAACACAATTGTTTTTCCTTCTCAATTCCTAATAAAATAAAGATCCTATATGTATATGTTAGGTTGTCCCGAAAGTTTCTTTCATTTTATTAATAATTAATATATACACAATATTTTATGTTATATGTTACGTTACTGAATTGTGTACGATTCATTTCGCTTCATTACTGTTACAGCATCAATGTCTAAGAAATTAGATTGTCTATTTATATAAACACTGGCACAGAAAATAATTGAATGCAACTCACGAAAGAAACTTTTGGGACAACCTAATATATATTTATTCGATTTTACTAGTGCTAAAATGAGAAAGCACGTTATCTTCTATCCTTCTCCAAAGAATAACACCCGTGCTCGAGCGATCAATTCATAGTTTGCCGCTACACCGAAAATCCCCTGTTTTATCTACGAAAAAACCTGTTTTCTCGCTCGAGAAGAAAGTCAAGCCGAATAGCACACCTCCCTCAAAACAAACAACTCGCCGTTCGCAACCGAGTTGCTTATTTCGAGACAATACTGTAATTTGATATTTGCGTGCCCTCCGCAATCCATTCGCGTAAATGCACAAACTCTCCGAACGTTCCACTACGATAGATACGTATATGCGTAAAGAACCATGAATATATTCCGTCTGCCCTCGAACGAGCGACAATTAAGCGAGGAGTAACCGCGCCGATCCGCTTATCAACGCGTCCAGGATCGCGATACGAGAGCGTACTCCGACCAACGATCCCGATCGGCGCTCGAGCAAATCGCGCGGCGAAAAACGTTCGCACCTCATCGACGATCCACCGACGCACGCACACACCAACACGCGTACACGTTCCGTCCAATGGCAGGCACCAGAAGCAACGACGTCAGCAGCAGGGCCGTGTCGCGGCGAAATTAGAAAAACAAAATTCCTCGCTCGGTACACGGACAGGGTCGACCGATCAGCCTCGACAACCCGTTTCTCGCCGGAGAATCTCTCATCTCCTCCAGCGACTTATGAATATCGCCTCCCGTTTCTGAACCATAAACGACCGATCGAACGCGATTGACTCATGAAAATGCCATACCCCTTCGCGGTAATTCCAGATTCGCCTGGACGGTGTAGGGACAGCTCTGAGCGGCGCTGAACCGTCGCCCCGCGACGCCCTCCGTCTGCGATGGTCATCCTCGTCGTCCTCGCTGTCGTCCTCTTCGTCGTCGTAACGCCTGCGTCTCGGCGCGTGGGCGTCCTGCGGCGGACGACGTCTGCGTCGCCTCTCGACCGTCGCCTCGGGACTCGAGCGGATCCTGATGATCGTGGCGCCGTTCCTCTCGCGAGTGGCCGCGTACAGGCTGTCCTGAATTCGCTCGCGAGTCTGATCGTGCTCGACGACGAACCCGTACGAGCCGATGTTCGAGTAGTCGTTCCGTTGCTCCCTTTTCGTCGCCTCGACTTGGTCGATGAACACCTCGTCCACGGAGTGCTTCCTGTCCTGCCCTCCTGTGATGCCCTCCGGAGAGGGATCTCTCTCGATCTCCGAGTGACCTTCGGGGTTCGAGCGGTACCTGCCGTTCTCCCTGAGGTACTTGACAGCGAAGTGTCTGTTGCTCTCGTGCCAGGACCTTGAGTCAAAGTCCTCGCGGTCCCCGAGTTCCTCGAGACTCTCGTCCTTTTTCGGGGGAGTGAGCGGTCTAGAGTGTCTATTAGATCGTTTGTCGAAGGGCTCGTGGCTCTTGCTCCTGAGAGACGGTCTCCTCTTCGAAGGAGAGTCTCGATCCTTGAACGAGTTCTTCCTTCCCAAATCGTGATCCTGATCCTGATCATGATCCTTCGTCAGTACCTCCTCGTCCTGGTTGTGATAGGACACCGTACCGAACTCCACGTATCGACCGTTAGGGGAGTGTCTCTGACCCCGGAAGATCGCTTTGTCCTGACCCTTGTACGAGGTCCTCCGGTCCTCGTCGTCCTGATTTTCGTAAGAGACGCCGGCGAACTCGACGGTCTTCTCTTTGAAAGAATTCTTGCGCCCTAGATCGGTCGAGTGATCTTTGAAGCCTCTGACTTCAGATTCCTGATCTTTGTACGCGCGGACCCTGGCTTCCTCGCGTTCTTTAAACGTGATTCTGCTCACTCCACCGACGTGTCCTTTGAAATTATTTTTCTGCTCCTCTTCGTCGTGCATCTTCGGCGCGATCCGACCGTAATCCGAGCCCTGCTGGGAGTTCTTCCTGGGAGATTCGTAGCCAGGAGGGATTCCGGGCTCCTTGAAGGAACTTTTCCTGGAGACGTGATCCTTACCGAAGTAGTTCTTCTCGGAGTCCTTGAAGGAATTCTTCCTAGGGAGATCGTTCTCCGGGGTTTTGAGAGAAGCTTTTCTATTCAAGCTAGATTCTCTTCTGGGACTCTCTCTGTCCCTGTGGGTCTTCTTGAAGGAGCTCTTCCTAGTCACTTGTCGATCGTAGTCCTTGAAGGACTCCTTTTGGTCGGAGTCTTTCAACAACACTCGCTTGGGAGACTCTCTTCTGGGTTCCAAAAGGCCTCTCTCGTACCTCTGTATTCTCACGTCGAAGTCCTCTGGGTTTCCCTCGTAAGCGTAGCTTCTTCTTTTAGGGCTATCTTTCCTGCGCGGCAGGTCGTCCTCGAGCTCCCTGGATCGTCTGCGACGACTCTTCTCCGAGCTGTCGTTCCTGTGACGCGGCACGCCGTCGTTCCTCCTCGAGTCCCCGAATCCATTGAACTTCTCAGCCCTGCGATCGACGGACCGACCTCTGCTTGGCTCCTCGTGCTCGGGCTCCGTTATCTTCGATCTCACCGGCTGATCGTCCTTCTGGGTCCTGGATCCCCTGTCGTTGACACGATCCTCGTGATCCAGCCGCGACTCGTTTCGTCCAACGCTTTTCGACCTGCACCCGTCCTTCTCCGGACTCAGCGAGTCCCTCTCCCTTCTGGACCTGAGCTTGTCCTCCTCCCTGGTCTTGAACCTCTCGATCATCGCCCTGATCCTCCGATCGGGCGACGTTCCCTCGACCGTCAGGTTCTCAATCTCCCTTAGAAGTAGATCCCTCTCGTCCGCCACCTTCGAATGGTCTGGAGTGATCTCCTCGTTTCTAGCGCGACTTCTCGACGCCTTCGACTCCTCCCAAGGCGGACAGTCCTTCCTCCTGGATCTGTGCGATTGTTCTTGATCCTGCCGGACGAGGTCGTTCCGGGAGTGACCGTTCGTTAACCTGGGTTCGTCGAATCGGTCGGTCGACTTCCTCGGGCCGGGTCTCTCCTCCAGGACGACGTCCTTGAAGTCCCAGGCGCCGAAGTGCTGCCTGCTCTTTTTGTACAACGCGTCAGCGTCCTCGTCCGAGTGGTCCCTGTGGTCGCGACCGTTCCTGCTCACCTCCTCGTCCCGTGGTCGCGTCATCCCGAAGTGGTAGCGATTCGAGCCGTTCTTGCACGTCCTCGGTTTCAGCGGTTGATCGTCTTGCTCGTCGTGGAACCGCTCGTTGGCGTGAACCAATCTGGCGCCGTCCCTCGTCGACGGGACGCGGAGACGCGAGGACATCGTCGCGAGTTAGGTTTTATTTAGAAAACAAGTTTCGTAGGGAAGCCTTGGTCACGTCACACCGTAAGATGAAAGACGATCACCGAAAGGTGGATCGGTTCGTTGGAAGCTCCTCGATGTTCCGTTACTGGTCTCCAAGCGATTCCGGTTCGCGACGCGACCACCGAGGGATCCTCTCGCGGATTCGAGCTTCCTTCGCACCAGAAATCACAGGCCGATCACATATCAACGGGAGTCCACGCGAGATTCGCTGGCCGCGACGATCGTACGGCGGGATCGATCGTACGGCGATATCGGACGGTCAAGGAACTCGTGATCCGCGCCGAGTGGACGAGAAATCCTCGCGACGGAGCGTCGTCTCATCGATCTCCGCGACGAACGACGGAGTTTAGGCGCGACGTGTCTCCGGGCGATCAGGAGGACACCTTCCCGGGTTCCAACTGTTCGAGACCGCGACGCGACGTACGTGGACGACGTTTCTTGTTTTCGGCGGCTCCTTCTCGCCGCGAGAGTCGAAGCAGGAGCGGACGAGCGGAGCAGACGACCCTGAAAGTCGTCTGTGGACTTTCACGAACGCGAGCACTTTGCCGGTCGGAGTCACCACGAGAGTGTGCACCGGAGGAGAGCGTGTTCCTCCACTCCCTCCCCCCCCGTCGTCCTCCAGTCTCCCTTCCCATCAAGTTCCACGTCCACCTCCCTCCGTTCCTCGGCACAACCGCCTCCTTCTTCGCTGTCCTCCTGCGGTCCTCCCTGAGGTGAGGCGGACCACTCGATTCTCCCGTTAATCCGGCTTCCACCGAGTCCTCCTACCGATACCACCGACCACGTGAGCTGGGGATCCCCCATTCGACGACATTTTGGGATTCCTCGCGATCCGTGATCTGTTTTCGAGGAATCGAGGGACCTTTTGGAAAGGTGGATGGACGTTTTGGGGAAACGGGTGACGAAGTCGCGTGGGATGTCGTGGTCGGTCCGTTCTGGGAACGTGATGATTTTCGGGATGACTTGGTAGTTTGTATACTGGGTGTTTCTTGACGCTAAACCTACCACGATTGGCCTAATTTTTGTATACAGCTCTTATATGCAATACATGAATCTTATACAATTGTTTCATGCATTATTCAATTTAATTTTGTATACACTTCTTATATGCAATACATGAATTAATGTTAATTGTATCATGCATTATTCAATTTAATTCCACGTAAAATATTTTTGCATTTAATTGTAGTAAGTGTCTTTGGGACAAGTCCTTTATCCCATCACGATAGAAATAGTTACAAATTGACGTCGGTAGGTTTAGCGTTAATATATGGGTGAATTTTGGAGGATAAGGTCCTGGCGCCAATACGAATCGAAGAGTCATTTACCAATTTGCGAACTGCGGGTTCGTTATAGGAAAAGTACGCGGATGGTTGGGTAATGAGACAGGATAATTCCGCTTAAACGGGACGGCCGTCTCGTTACGTCGAAGACAATGCGGACATTGGCATCCATGGGGTGAAATATCGCGCCGTAACCTACCACCGATTACCGTCCCGAGTTACAATTTACAACAGACGCGATTTATCGCGCGTGGGTGGTAGTTCGTCGTAAATCGGACACGGACGGATAATTTTCGACCGAGTTTCAGAGCGCTGCTCGTTTCCGAGGGGTTTCTGTGTCTCGTTACAAGTCGAGACTCTGGTTTATTGAAAGAAACATCGACTTTTTTTAGTGGTTGCATTTCCTGGTAGCCTAAAATCTTTGGACTTGAAATTTCAGAACGATTTACTGTAAACAAATTTTAAACTACTTTCGTTTGAAAAGATTTTAAATTGGGATAATATTGATAATATTTTAAAAAGTAATAGAGCTTATAGCCGTTCAGAAAAATTTGTTTTTCTTCGTCCTGTTAATTTCTATTTATACTTGACACCTTTAATTTTTCTCTTTCGCCAAGTTAAATTTGAATTTGCGCCATTGTTTCTGAAAATGCCGCACTTTATCGTGCGTAACAAACCAGAGTCCTGCCTTAATCGTCCTCTAAGCGAGCGCTCGCACTGTTGCGCCACGCAGCTGAACAATCGCCCGCAGCTCGCGTTTCTTGTTCAGGATATGACTTACGCGAATGACACGTTGATATCTCGATCGATCTCGCTGGACGAACGGCAGCGTTGGCGCGTGCTCGCGTGTTCTCGATCTTTCGTTTAGATCAATTTCCTGACAGCCTGGAGGCCGGACTCGGGGAACAGAGTGTGAAGAGACTAACTACAGCGAAACTACGTAAAGCGAGAGTCAGTGAAATGAAGACTACGTAAAACGAGGGTGAGCGAAGCAAAAGCTACGTAAGCTTAAGACTACCTTAAGCGAAAAGTACGTAAAGCGGGGGTGAGTAAAGCGGGGGTGAGTGAAGCGAAGACTAAGTAAAGCGCGGGTGAGTAAAGCGAAGATTACGTAAAGCGATGGTGAGTAAAGCGAAGGTGAGTGAAGCGAAGACTAAATAAAGCGAGGGTGAGTGAAACGAAAGCTACGTAAAGCGAAAAGTACGTAAAGCGAGGGTGGGTAAAGCGAAGACTACGTAAAGCAAGGGTAAGTAAATCGAAAACTACGTAAAGCGAAAACTACCTAAAGCGAGGGTGAGTAAAGCGAAAACTACGTAAAGCGAAAACTCTGTAAAGCAAAGGCTCTGTAAAGTTAAACTACGCAAAGCTTAGCTACGTGCATCAGAATCTACGCAAAGCTAAGCTACATAAGGCAGAATGTACCCAAAGCGAAACAACTCGAAGCACCATACTCCTAGCACAGAAAAATCCACAATGAATCCAAGGCCCAGATTTCGCATGGAACCACTTCCTGAAGCCCCTTGCGAGCAGGTGGCCTCGCCAGGAGGCTGCACCCCGTTTCCTGTGACGTTCAGGGCCGCATCGAGACCGTGGCGCCCCATTTATCCCATTCCAGCGTCGCCGGCCTGGAGGATCGTCGGTCGTATATCCATAAGCAGTGAGGTCGCCTCGCTTCCAAGTACGTGACTCTTTAGAGTGGGTCCCCCGCTTTGTAAACGCTCGCAATTAAGTTCCGCTTTTCGCTCCGCTCGCCGCTAATTGCCAGATGAATTTCTAACCGCGAGAGAACTGCGCGACCTGTTGCGGCGAACGCGAAAGCGGAACTGCCGCCGCGCGGGATAAAACCGCGACATAACGTTTCTTGCTCGCGAACAAAAAAACGGCCCAGATTTAGTCCTGTCGCCGACAGAAATCGTGGACAATCCACTTCCGCCGGGGCTTGCGTAAGTGGCGACCAGGATCGAAGAAAGGGAATCGCGAGAGATTCATATGGGATCGGAGTAGGGTAAAGTTGATTTTCGGCGTTGAATATTTTTCTGTAGGTTTTTTAAAGCGTAATTTTCACTCTTTCCACTAGGGAGGTAACTCTCAGTCACCAAGAGGTTTGACGCAATGAATTAACTAGCAATAATGTTTCTTTAGGTTTAATTTGTACGGAACTCGAAGCGAAAGTGAGTAAAACGAAAAGTACGTAAAGCGAGGAGAGTAAAGCGAAAACTACCTAAAGCGAAAACTATGTAAAGCGAAATCTACGTAAAACGAAAGCTACGTAAAACGAAAGCTACGTAAAGCAAAGGCTTCGTAAAGCTAAACTGTCAATCTCTAATTAGTGATCTTATTCTCGAAGTCAATCTAAGCTTAGCATTCGAGACAATAGAATGCAAACAAAGCATCTCGATTTTTCTGGTAGATACCATAAAAAAGTGCCTCGAAAGAGTTAATGGAGAATTCTCAATGTTTGAATTTGAACGTGATCTTAATTTTTAAAAATTGTCAAAGTTGCGCAGTGTTTGCCTTGGAAGAAATTGGAAGATTTCAGGTGCCCGTTGAATTATTCCGTTTCAGCGATCGTCCAACCGAGGTAAAAGTGTGGCATTGAGACTCCAGGAGGAAAGAGAACGAGGGAAGGAAGCCCGACGCGAAGAGAGGAGAAGAAGCATATCGAAGTTGGTTATGTAGGCTAAAGTCTGCGCGCGATCGATTTCACGATCTTTCCGTACGCACAAACGAGAAATCAAGGCCGTCGCTTATTGCATCTTCTTCGATGGTCGACGGAAACGCTCCTTCTCTCTTCATCTCTCGTTCCCTCCTACGAGATCCTTCGAAAAAGTCGGTCGAACGCGGATTCGCGGGGATCGATAATTACATCGACGTTAGGTCGAGCAGTGGCAAACCACTATCTCCTCGATTAATTTTTCAATAATTATTGTATTAGGTTGTCCCAAAAGTTTCCTCAATTTCATTAATAAATAATACATACACAATACTTTATGTCTAATCCATTTTAGTCCATTACTGTTACAACATTAACGTTTAAGAAGTCGGTACGTCTATTTATATAAACACTGCCACACAAAATAACTGAGTGCAAGTCACGAAAGAAACTTTTGGGAGTAAAATGCTGAGTAAAAATTGCCTGAAGAAATTGTTCGATTTTGCGGAAAAAAGAAACCGTTAATAACTCGAAAGTTTAATTTTCTCTGGTTCGAGACCTTCCGATCGATAGTGATCCGAAATAGCCGAGTTCGGCAGAATTATCGTCGGGCTGAAAGCGAATGTCGAAGAATTCCTACAAAGGGAACTGCAGGGAAACAACGGAACGACTGTGTACATCGTTCAGTCGTCGGAGAATCGTAAACTCGAGCAGACTTGCATCTCTCGCACCTTTTTGGTAAAACGCATGTATCTAGATTTCGTTTCTTAAATGTATTACCTCAATGGAAGACTTAACACCTGCGTGTTTTATTTAGCGAAATATCAGGAATAAAAACGTCAGACTTTCTTTGACTCCAGGATCTAAGACGCTATTATCCAATTAATGAAATTCTAATATTAAATTCTACAAGTAACTTCTGTCCTGAACGTCGTGGATATAAACCCTCGAAGGCCCGCAACGCTAAAAACATGCGAAACATTCAAATCTCCGCCTCGATGGAAGGCTCGTGGTCGCACTCGTGCCACCTCGCACGGAGGAGCCAACCACGCAGCAATAATAAATATCCTCGCGATCCTAAACGATCCTATCTCGCATTTATACCGCGACACCACGTGGGTGAGTGTACCAGAGAAAATGAACGCATCCAAGAAGAGACACGCAACACGAAGACGTTCCGAGCCGCGAGACGTCCGCGAGCGAGTTGGACGTTGGGAAATATTTCCCGCGAGAAGGATACGTGCCGGGACAAGGAGTCTTCGTTGGAACCTGGAGGTACAGCCCTGCGTGTGGGTTGCGACAAGGTCCTGACACAACGCCCCCGCCATTTCGCGCCGGGAGGCTCTAACCGCGCGGTGAACGGGGCCTTACGCGCGTACCGACCTTTTTGCCCGAAATGGTGAGACCGAGGGTATCCATGGAATCGAACGTTTGCTCTTCGATTATCTGTGTCACGGAGAGAACAGTATTTGGGCAAGTACTTAAGAAATTAATTTGCATGAGGAGTACAGGGCGTTCTAGTGGTAGACTGATTGAATTTTTGAGTCGTAAAGTAGAGGCGAGTTTCTCTAAGGTCGTTGGCAGTGATGGGCAAAACCCTAGGCTTCGAATAAATCTCAACTTTGCTGATATGTCTATCTCCTTTCCTCTTTTGAAAATTTTCCAAAGGAAAACGAGGAGGAAACGAGACAAACATATCGACAAACTTCAGATTTATTCGAAGTCTAGGGTTTTGCCCATCTCTGGTCGTTGATCGAAATTGAATAGAACAAGAATCTTTAAAAGATAAGGTCGATCGCAAACGGGCGCAACTGATCAGTTTCAAACCACTCTGAAACTAGTTGAATGCGACCGTGGATCTAGGTAAAACAAAGATAATGGAGTAGGTAAAACAAAGAGCGCAAACGGTTTGCAACACTAATTTCAAATCGGTTGCGCCCGTGTGCGTTCGGCCTAACTGAATACATAAATAGTCCCATCGATTGAGATGGGCCTCAGGGGCCTCCATTTTCTAATCTACTAGTCAACGATGTTGCCTACATCTTGGACAATTGTCAAGGTCTATCCCCCACAGATAAATCTGATACATCAATACGCAGATCGACGGACATGAGTTCGGGGTCGATTGCAAATTATGTCGCTATCGGACTGGCCTGGTATTTATTCGCGCGGTCATTAATTATCAGAGAAACGTGTGAGCGTCGCCTTAAAACTGTTGCTCGCGAGGCACCGCCCTTGAATACGAGGAACATGTGGGCACTGTGTGCGCCTGATTAACCTCGTTTTTATTTATTTCGCGGCGCTATACCCTGCGATTCATCAAAGACAGGTATTCCGATCGCTTGTTTTAGAAGAAAGGAGTTAACTGTACTCGGATGTCCCATACGAGGGGACATCGTAAGTCTAACAAATTTTACTCGTGTACGTGATGCCACCTCCTCACCTCGTCACTAAAAGGACACGGCGCGTAATCGTTTCTCGCAAATAATCGGTCCGCCTAACATTTGTATATAAGCCCAGCGACTAAGACGCTACACGTCAAGGACCATTGGAAAATGTTCAAAAGAGGAAACGAGACAAACATATCGGCAAACATCAGATTTATTCGAAGACTAGGGTTTTGTTCATCACAAGAAAGACACCCAAAAGCGGGGTATAAGGGTAATCTCTCCAGGTACCGCAGCATCACACAAGAGAAACCAACGGAAAAAAGGACAAACAAAAGCTAAGGCACGAGCCTGCTAGGTAATCCTTACAGACGAATCCAGTAGCAGGCGCTAAAACACACCGGCGTGGTGCAGCATGGCGAAATCACATATGAAGCATCTATAGATGTTGCAAAACAAATGCTTAAGCTATTAAACAATGCTTAAACTATCGAAGCAAGTGGCTATCGAAGACCAACAGGGCTTGAACAAGATGGTCTCTACTCTCGATGCTTGCAAACCTGTAACCAGAAACTCCACTTTTACGGTTGCTCTGAATTTTCCAGAACTATCTAGAGCAAGTCGAAGCAAGTGGACGTCAACCAACGTCGACCAACGTCAACCACTGTTCGCAAATGGACATTTCCTAGGTGTTGACGCAAGCTGGCTACCGTGCAGCAAAGAGTAATGGCGGCCGCGCGGAGGGTCACGCGATTCGATAAGCCCGATTTACGCGAAGGTCTGCGTTTCGACAGAACTCCAAGCAACGGTGCAGGGTCCAGCGTTCACCGGTAGAACGGGAAACCTTCGGGTTCGGGTGACTCACCGCTATATCGCGAACCAGTGCTGAACAATTGTGACACACGCCGCTAACCGCTTAACGGTGTAGCGGTAGATTAAATTGAATTAGAGCTTTTACGTCGGCCTTGCGCGAGGCGCTTGCTCCTGAGACCCCCAGTTCGCTTCAACGACATTCAACGCGGGTCTAGCTAGGAAATACAGGTATCTAGGTACCTAGATTTGTGATACTTGTGATACTTGTGTATTCTAGGTGATGTCTTCAGAAGTATCTCTTAAGGGGTTAATCGCAGTCAGGAAAATGGATACGGATAGTTTCTTGTGTGTTTTTTTTTATGGTATTAAATAATAATTTTTATTAATGAAATGTAAATATATTACAAAGTATGTCTTAAAGAACTATAAAAGAATTTTTGTTTTAAAAAAAGGTTAATTCATTTCGTCGTAACAGGCGATGGCGTGGGTGGCCAGTTGGTTTGCGGTGAGCAAGATTTCTTCAAACTGGTGCACCTGAAAACAAAACTAAAGGTAGATTTAGAAAATATATTAGACTAACGGGATCCTGATCGGAGGATTTTTTATTTTCTTTTATACTTTTTTTTTTATCCTGTATCGAATCGCTTAATTTTAGTGAAAAAATTTAAAATCAACTTCAAATGTACGCCATCTTGTTTTAAATTAATTCTTTCCAAAATCCTTCGTTCAGGGACTCGCTAGACTAATCTATTTTCGAAATCTACCTTTGTTTTTGTTTTCAGGTAAACCAGTGTAGAGAAATCTTGCTCACCTCAAACTAATGTTTTTAAATCATCGTCTATGTCATCGGCTGTTATCGACGATATAAATTAAACGTTTCTTAAAACAAAAAATTGTTTTTTAGTTCTTTAAAACATGGTTTATAATATAGTTAATTGTTACTTATGCAAATTATTATTTAATAACTAAAAAAAATCACAAAGAAATGTCGTTTTTCCTCTTCCTGACTGCGACTAACCCCTTAACATATTCTACTTGATGTTCTTTGTGAAACGTAGGTGGGGACTTTACTACTTTTGTCTGTGTGCAAACCTGTTTTGAATTTTTGGAAATATGTTTTACTCGTTGTAACTACAGAACATTCCTATTAATAATAATAATAATAATAATAATACTTTACTTAGAAGCAATATGTTTTTGATATCAAATACAGTAACAAAAAAAAAAAAAAATAAAAATAAATTATTGTACGAATCTTATGGAAAATGAGGCACGGGGGATTCGAACTCAAGGCCCTACCAAATAAAAACACTTCTTATTGTGTTATCAGAGCTTTCTATACTACAATATTAGATCGAATGCATTCGGGTGCACTACTTTTGTGCTCCAACCAATTAAAACGTTAAAGAGGTTGGAATTCTAATTGGTTTAAAAACGATTCGGCGATGTATATCGCGCTATTTGCGATCTTTTTACGGGTGGCGATGTTACTTTTGTACCGTAAGGCTGTATCTAGTAGACGTTGATTGATAGATTATGTTACAGGTCGGAGGGAAGAGGAACGCCGTTTAGAATCTAGCCATCAAGCCTCGGGTGGGTTTTTGCTCGCGGTGCCCGTTAGTTACTCGTTCGCGCGACGAAAAAGTGGATGACGTTATATCCAGGAGCACGATACGCTGTTACGTATCTGTCATCTGGGAAACATTTCTCGAAAGAAAAAGACACGAGACTGTGCTCGTGCCTTCGAGGAGGGAAGAGAAACCTCGCGGGTCGCGATACGCGAGACAACATTTTTCGAAATTTGGAGTAAAACTCGGCCACTTCTTTACTCGAATACTACTCGAATATAATTCAAATACTGTTTAAATATAATTCGAATACCAGTTGAATATTGCTCGAATGTAATTGGAATTCAGACCTAACCCGAATGCAATTCGAATGCCACTTAAATATGGTTCAAATACTACTCGAATATAATTCAAATACTGTTTAAATATAATTCGAATACCAGTTGAATACTGCTCGACTGTAATTTGAACCCAGGCCTAACCCGAATACCGCTCAAATATGATTCAAATACTACTCGAATACTATTTGAATTCAAATACTGCTCGAATAAGATTCTTGAAACATTAATCCATAACATGGCAGTCCTTGCAAGAACACACTACTGTAAATATTAATTTATCCAAATAATAGAAGTGTTCACCTTGTACTCGTTATTCGAAGTTTGTATTCAAGTAGTACTTGAATACTACTCGAATACTATTCGAACTCAAATACTGCTCGAATAACATTCTTGAAACATTAACCCATAACATGGCTGTCCTTGCAAGAACACACTACTGTAAATATTAATTTATCCAAATAATAGAACTGTTCACCTTGTATTCGTTTGTCCAAGTTTGTATTAAAATAAGTGCTTCGCTAGTCGATCGATCGCGCAGATTTAATCCAAAGGCGACATCGCTCGGTGATTGCGAGACTGCTCCAATGAACGTCGACCATATCTCAGGCCGATGTTGCAGGGACCTGCTTCGCGCTCGAAATTTAAAAACCGTCTCGAATTTCGATGAGTATTTACGCAACGACACGGAATGAAACAATTCGCCTAGCTAGCGATAAACATGCTCGATAGTAAAACAACAGCAATAAATATCGATTAAAACCTCCGAATACAGAGCTGTTCGACTTCCTCTATCTACACGAAAAAACATGACGTGTAATTTAGGTTAAATAGTGCGATTATCAATCGATGGATTCTCAAACGCACTTCGTACTGTCTCCCATATTAAACTCGTTACTTAAAAGGACGCGAAAGTGGGGATGATTCGAAACTTTCATCTCAAAAATTTCTTTACCAAAGTAAATATTACCTACAGCGTCACTGTCTAAATAATACAACGATCTACTCAACTTCGAAACGCACATTTTATTAATACCGTTGGTAGAAATACGTAGCACAGAATGGAAGACGAGAAAATCGAAATTAAAAGACGAAAGATCAATTATCGAAATTCGATGACGACCTCAATCCCGCATAATGTGTACGTCGATTTAAATTACGGTAACGTATACCGCCAGTATTGGATGCAGATGCTGGGCAAGGTTGCTCGTTCGGAGAAGTTACGGAACAAATACGGGAAACGAGCGTCACACTGCGAGGGAGTCATTCTGCCTATTCCAAACCATTTCTGATAAACTATTTTCTGCGTAGCCCGATTCGTGTCGCGACGAGCCATAATGCCGTTGTTCCGCGGGACGACCTTCGAGCTTTCCCAGCAATTGTTTTGCTCATTAGTTTACTTAGACCATAAGTGCCACCAGACGAAATAAAATTATTAAACAATATATTTTCACTTATTTATTTTTGAAACACCCTGCGTACCATATACCTACCCTTTCGAATGTATATTTGCTAAAGAAGAACGTTAATTCCTATTTATTTAACGAGTTATTTACGGCTACCGATCAAATTTCGTTGAATTTCTCTTTCAGCGGAGTTGGAGGAAGCTAATTGCCGCTCGTTAAGAACCGTTCTCGGCTACCGACACGTACTTTAGCGACGAACGATTATTTCGCGTGGATTCGGCCGCAAACAAACGTCGACATTGAGCGACAGCGATATGATGTCACGCGCGCGGAAGTGGCGTCATTTAACTGCTCAATTTAAAGCATAAATAATTCGTGCCCGGTCGCCGGGAGACCTTTATTTCGACTCTACGCTCCCGGCATGATAATTCGTTTCTCGGATTCGTTTGCACCAAGATTAAGATTATTTCTCGCGCCGGGTTGAAGGTGAAGAGACGCCGTCGTTGGCGAAATTACGCAAACCACTGCGAACTATCGATGCGATCGTAGACACGCAGAGGTCTCGAAACTATGACACTATCGGCGTGAGAAAATGATATCGGAAAGGGCTCCTGTAGTTTCGAGAACGTTACACGTACATTAAAAGGTTAACTCAAAGGAGAATATCAATCTAGATGTATTTAAGAGTAAAGAGGAATGATGTAGGCTTCTAGGGTATGCCAGAGTTCTCCCTCGATAACGTAGTGCATTCTGTCGGTAAGTCTCGGCAATGTAGAACCTCCATTTATCAACAGAGTGCCCTGCACTACCAATAAGGCAATCTACTTTATCAACAGATTCCCCTGCATTACCAATAAACCAATCTACCCTACCAACTCATAAAACAACTCGAAAAAGATCAGTTGTAAGGACATATCAACACACTAAACAGCATTAAAACTGCACAAATTGACCCATTTCGCGCTCTTCCCGCCTCTCCCATTAGGCTTTCGAGCAACGTGCGGCAGCCAAGCACGCAGGCCTTGCGGCTCGTGAAATATCGTCGAAGGATTAATCCAACAATCGACACAGTTCCTTTACGTCATCCCTCCGCGTCCGTGCAACAAACCAGGGCTTTCCCTTTCTTGCCCTGGCTTTCAGCCGACGCGATCCGGCCGTGATTCATCGGAATCGTTAGCACCGGCAGCCTCGCGAGATTCGTTAACGAACCGCTCGAAAGCATTCCAATTAGCATTCCGTTCTTACATTATTCATAAAACCGACCTACCGGAACGACCTACGCTCTTCAACGTCGCATTCCGCCGAATCGAAAATGCACGTGACACAACAGAGACTGGGAAATCACGTGGACGGGTGGCGGAAGATCTCTAATTTGCGAGTTGTTTTGTAAAAGTGAGGACCTCGGTTGTTGCAGGAAATAGGGACCGGAATTCTTGGAGCGATCGAGGTGTTCAGGCAGGTGAATGGTAAGTACACTTACGAGGGGATTTATTGATGAGTCGGTAATGCAGGACACTCGGTTGATGGGACAAGGTATTGCGGGGGACTTCGTTGATAAATGCAGGCCCTGCGTTGCATTATCGATGGAACGCGCTGCATTACCGAGAAAGAACTCTGTTTTATTCTAAAGAACCGTTGCCGTTATATTTCGTCAGCTTCAAGAATTATTGCTTTTGGGGAGGTTTGCAAGATTCATGACTCGTGTAACTTGGCAATCTCGTAGTAGAGTTACGACTCTGGACTCCAGTCCGGGGAACGAGGCCAGCAAAGTGGAATTCTCGCAATTTTAGGAATTTATTCCTCGAAAACGAAAGAGAAGCGATGCTCGCTACTTTCGGAGATTGTTCTGGGTGTACTCCCCCATGCCTAAAAAAAATTAAACGAGGAAACTCCCCTCGTCGTAGGCCCCTGCGTCGCCCATATTTGTCTCTGAGGGAATAGCGAAGATCAGGTCTGATTTTTCTCGCATCGAACGCTCAGTGTCAAAGTGAAAACTGTCCATTACTGGTTCACTATCGAGTATTAGTACAATTACATCGAATGGAAAATGAACGAAATGGAAATGTAGTGAAATATTCGCGACGGAGTCTTGCTCCAGTGGTCGCCAGTATGCGGAAACGTCGTGCAAAGAGCTTACGATTCGTCTATTCGTTTAAAATTCGAGATTATTGCATGGCGAGTTTCCGAAGGCGACGCAGACGAGCGAGAGGATGCCAATTTCATGGCTGTTTTCGTTCCTATTTCGCTTCGAGAAACACGGAGGACTGGACTGAGAAATTGCGCCGACCGTTACTACGGCTGGGATATTACTGGGGACAGTATGCTGCTCAAGTATAAAATTCGAACACCTGAGTAGTCCGATATTACCATTAGAAAGCAATTCTTTTTGAAAAAGAAGACCTATGAAAAATTTGCAGAAATTGGAAAGTATTTGACTGATCGTGTACTGTTGGATTGTATTTGAGTCTACTCGAATGGTATTGGAGGAGTTGGATATTATTGGAGTATTTGACTCTATTCGAATAGTATAGGAGTACTTGGATGTTATTGAATCTGAGTCTACTCGAATCGAATCTACTCGCGTTCTAGAGCTTGGCTATTCGTGTATTATTGGAGTACCTGATTCTACTCAAATGATATTTGAGTATTTGGATATTATCGGATCTGACTCTACTCGAATCGAATCTACTCGCGTTCTAGAGCTTGGCTATTCGTGTATTATTGGAGTACCTGATTCTACTCAAATGATATTTGAGTATTTGGATATTATCGGATCTGACTCTACTCTACTCGAATCTACTCGTGTTCTAGAGCTTGGATATTCGTATATTATTGGAGTACCTGATTCTACTCGAATGGTATTCGAGTCCTTTGATATTATCGAATCTGACTCTACTCTACACTCGAATCTACTCGCATTCTAGAGCTTGGATATTCGTAGTTTATTGGAGTACCTGATTCTACTCGAATGGTATTCGAGTCCTTGGATATTATTGAATCCGACTTTATTCGAATCGAATCAACTCGCATTGTAGTAGTTGGCTTTTCGTATATTGTTCGAGTACTTGGCTAAGTCGAGTACTCGTCGAACGGTTAGAGCAGTTCCAGGTCTATTCATACCGCGAACTGGCTTGTCCGCGAGCACTAGGAATCGAGAGGTCCTGGGGCCTCCGACACCGCGACATTCCCCAACGATTGTGTCACGCGTGCTTATAGGCTCCCGATGCATTTTCGTCCGCTTGTTCGAGCTCCTGCTGCCAGGTCACTGTCACCTGTGCTCGCTCTCACGTGTCCGACACGCCATCGCAACAAACGCTTGCCGAAACCTCGTTGAATTTGAAAAGAAATACTTCCTAACGTTTCTTCAAATAAACAAGGCTTCGAGATTCAACAGGATGGACACTGTATGGCATTTCAAAGCGAGGCGATTCAAATTTAAAGTTTGCCGCATAATAGGAGCCGTTGATAAACTTATTTCGCCGCCCACTAACAATAAGTGGACTCGTTCGACGCTCGGAGAGCTGGCTCGATCCGCTTCCGCGTTTCCGGTGTTCGACACGCGACGGTCGAGAGATATTCATAAAGGAACACTGCTGAATGTCGGACGATGATTTCGATAAAAGTTTGCGCGAATGTCCAACGTGAAAAAGGAGCGTTTAATGGAGTCGGTGTTGTTTAAAGTTATTTAACGAGAAGAAAAATGTACGTCTTTAGCAAAGTATTCGAGTAGTCGAATACTTGAGTAATCAACTATTCAAATAGCCACTTATTCGAATGGGCAGGTATTCAAATAGTGAAATATTTGAGTGACCAAACATTCAGATAGCTCGATGCTTGAAAAATGAAGCGGACACTCGAATATTATTCGAACATTCCAGATTCGTTGCATGGTTCCCGTGGACTCGCGAGGCCAATAGCAGACCGACCAATGTCCACCATCGGAATGCCGCGAGGTTCGCTATATTTAGACACGCGAGTTTTAATTGCGCACGCGACAACCTATCAGAACGCGTACTCGAAACGCAGAGACAGCTGGAGGAATATAAATAGAAATGTATCGACTTCGATAATAATTTCTCCGGAGGAAATGATTGAAAAATGGATATTCAAAGGGGTCGATTACACCCTTGCAACCTCCTCTTCAGCCTTGTGTGCGCCACTACTGTCTGGAATAGAGGGAACGCTTGCTAGACGCGCGACAATGCGAATCCAGATCAACGGTAGCGAATCGCGAATAGTATGTCGCGCGTGGAACGCGGAATTCAACACGTTCACGCCGGCGCTACTATTTATGTTTTTCGCCATGGGGCGGCGCGGTGATGTACGCCATCTGATAGGCACGCGAGCGTGAACCACCGGTGGTACACGCCGGCGTGAACGTACTAATAGTCGACGTTATAAAATGGTTATATAATGGTTACGTTCTGCCATTGGCGTTGGTGTGGGTGCGAGCAACTTTGTAAACGTGGACAAGTGTCTAAGGATTAGGAAAAAAAATTAAGCTATGTGAACTTGGCACCCGACTTTTTAAAAATTAATTCTTTTTTATAGAAAATGATAGTATTTCGTTTGTACTTAATTGTACCACCAATTGTTTCGTTTGTACCTTTATCAATTAATAATTTTAAAAAATTCAAAAAATGGTCATCACCTGACATTGAGATTTTTGAAATCTGATTTTTCCCTATTCTTTAGAATCGTTTGTACCCGTTTGTACACGTTTGTACCTCGATAGTTTAACTTTTATAATTCAACCGTATAAACAATTGCTTGTGAAATTTAAACTATTGAGGTACAAATGAAACGAAAAGCGGTACAAACGGGTACAAATGATTCTAAAGAATATGGAAAAAACAGATTTCAAAAATCTCAATGTCGGATGCTAAACATTTTTTTAATATTTATAAAACTATTGGTGGTACAATCAAGTACAAACGAAATACTATCATTTTCTATAAAAAAAATTAATTTTTGAAAAGTCGGGTACCAGGTTCACATAGATAAAAAATTGAGTCGATGAAATTATTCAGATTTCGAATGGCTTGGCTATTAGCGTGCGATGTTATTCTAATACTTGGCCACTAAAACCTTTAACTAATCGACCATTCGAGTACTTGATCACTCAAGTATAATTTAACACTAGTTTTGCGGAGATTTCTTATCGGATTTCTATTATTGAAGTAATGGCTTAATAAATAAAGTCGATTTACTGCAATTATTTGGGAGGTTTGAACAAAAATAAATTTGGATGAGTACCTGGCGAAAAATGTAAATCGTATCCGCAAAATCTTGTGAAATTTGGAATGGGTAAAAATATCCCATTTTTAATATTTTAAAAGACGTTAACACAGTCGAGTGAGTGCAAAATCACTCTGGTTATTCCGTGGACGTGTCCGCGTTGGATCGTCGAGAAGATCGAGCGAAGGTGGCGCGTTTGAACGTTCTGAGTGTTTATTCGTTCGCGCTGAGAGGTATTTACACGTCGGCCCGGTTGACGTCGCGGCTCGCGGTGAATTCGTGCATACGAATGTAATGGAAAGTAAACACTTAGTAATTGTGCAAATTCCGTGCGCGGTTGCCCGCAACGATGATGCATTAGCAATTACACGTATCGACAATGCGATCCCGCGAGCGCTCCTTTATCCGATCGCATCCCGCGATAACGACGCATTACATTTTTTGTTCTCTCTTTTTCTTTCTTTTATCTCGTGCTAATAAACCACCGGAACACCTTGGGAGATACGCTTAATCGTACGATCGATGAGTCACACCGTCGTCGATCGGTAATTATCGTATTCTAATTCTGGCGAACGCGAGCAACGCGAACACCAACGTTTATTTCCCTCCGGCGTGACTCTAAAGCGGTTTGCCTGGCGATTAGGTCCGATTCGTTCCGAATTTCGTAGGCCCTTCTTCAATTTTATTAATCGAATTCTCAGCCGGATGTTCGAATGTGCAACAGTTCCGCGTTGGGAATGCTTCTCGTTTGGCACGCCAGGGACCCTCGATTCGAGCCTTTACGACGCCATTACCGCGAAAATCGTCGATGAAAATTTCATTCGACGGGGGTGGGCGATCCAGCGACTCCCAGCGCGCGCCTACCTAAACGTTTTCCAATAAGTATCGAGTTTCAGCCGCGATTAATTGGATCGGAACTTTGGAGATAGGGTGTCAACCGTGAAAAGGTGAACACATTGTTCGCAGCGTGAAATATAATCAACCACGCCCTTCCAGACCTTATCTAGGCTGCACCCTTCGATTCGTCCCCCTCCCGGCACGAACACGTCGACGAAAGGTTAGCCTCGCCTCGTGGCGTCGAGGAGGTCCCGAGGGACGAATCGTGCCTTTTGTTGAAACCATGGGAGTGGAATTCGAATAATCATCCCCGTCCTTGAGGAATCTCCTGCCACGTTGGCGTGCACGTTTCAGTGAAACGGTTTCACCCTTGGATGGTGGAGAGAAGGAGTCCTGGAAAGGCTTCCGCGAGTTGTGGTTGAAGGACGAGGTCTGTGGTATATTCGAGGTAGCTGTTAGGAGGATAGGGATAGCGGAATAGGCTGTGGCACGATGAGGATAATTGTACCGAATATTTGTAGATTTTTCGTTTAAGGACGTAACTGATAATTGACCAATGTAAATAGTACACTTGATCGTAGAAAAATTATTTTTTAATATTCTAGGATACCACGTTATTCCTTTTCTGTCCTTATTATCTTTTATTTTTCATTACTTCTTATGTTGTAGCCCACAGGGCTTCGATACTTTTTTACTTGTACCTTGAAAAAACTGAGGCGGACGACCGGGATTAGAACCCGGGCTCTCTGCATGGTAGTTAGCTACGCTATGCAGTGCACCACCGTCCAGCCCTTAACAAATTATTCATTTAATAGAGATTTCCTTTTCGCAGGACTCCTATGATCACTCGAGTGAGTATGTATCCTCTATTTCACAGAACATGACATAGTTCACTTCCAAATCTAAATATGTCAATTGGCCAATGTAAATAGTACAGTTGGTCGTAAGAAGAATTATTATCAATTTTTTAATATTCTAGGATACCACACTGTTCATTCAACAGAGATTTACTTTTCGAAGGACTGCAACTTCCAAGTCTACATACATATACGCGAGCAGGCTTTGAGTAACTGTCCATGGACTCAACGTACAAGGGCGCGTTTCGTCCTTCGATATTTAGACGCGGTTAATGGAGAAATCGGGGTCGCGACGCAACGCTTGGAACAATACTTTGAGATCTAGCGACGCATCTCGGATTGGAGCACGTGCCATAGCCGACGGGCATTCGGCCTGATTTACATCCGACCACCAGGTTTCCCTTTTTGGCGATCATCGAGCGGATGCATCGGGACGCGGTGCATGAATGAGTCTCTTTGGGTGTCTCCGCGCCTTGGTAGCGAACAAGAGCCGTGGGAGACTGAAAGAAAAAGCGACGCTCCGTAAAAGAACAGATGCCTTTTCATCCACGATCGTTTCTGCATTTCGTGGGATCCCGCGTCGGAGGAAATTCTAGCCTCTGGATAGAGTTTCGACGGTGGATTCGCGAAACGAAATCGTGTCTATCGCTATTTTTATTTCGCGGAATTGAAAAGTCACGGAGCGAACTTCAAAGCTGTTGGAGTAAAAAAAATCGTTGGTAGAAATTCTGACTCTCGAAAGCGGGGTTGGAACCCGATTTCTTTGCTCCCGAATCTTGTTACCGCGAACACCGTTATTCAAACCTGTGTTGACCATCAATCTAATCCTTATCGACCGATAACCTCGCACGCGAACCGAGACGCAGAATGTCTAGAGCCATAGCTCGCGATATTAAATCCCCGATAGACCAGGTCCAAAGTAATCCAGATTCCGTCGCAGCTTGCAACGTTCGCCGTAGCCTAGTACCCGCGTAACGATAGTAACAGTCCATAGCGAGAAACCTAGATTCCTGGCGATCCCCGTGTCCGACGTAGCCTTTAACCAGCGACGGTTGGGTAGAAAAATTTCGCTAATGGAGACAGATAAAAATTGCTTCACCGACAGGACGAACAATGAACGCGTGGGTCGGACTTATCGAGTTGTCACACCTCGGGAAAGAATGCGTTAACTGAAAACCACAGAAGCAATGACCCTAAATTTATCGCGCGCGCCGTCGATCGTAAATACCGACGTTTCGCTCGACGTTTCGCCCTAGCGCGACGACGATGGGATCCTTCGAACCGTCACGATAACGTTACACCTCTGCACTGGGGCTGGGACTATTTCAGGAATTTGATGTTCCGATATCGCAGTGGTGATCGAATGGGGCAGAGGAGCATTGAATATTTCATTTTTTAGACATGTATTTGGATTGGATGATTGAAAACAGTATCGAACGCGTCTTCGAGTGTCAAAATCGACACCAAACCTGACTTCAAAGGGTCGAAATTGGCACCAAACCCGCTTTCAAACGTCGAAATCACTATCAAGCCCACCTTTATACGTTGAAATCGGTACCAAACCTACTTTCAAGCGTCGAAATCGGCACCAAACCTGTCTTCACGCTTTGAAATCGGTACCGACTTTACCTTCAACCGTCGAAATTGGCACCGAGCTCACCTTCAAGCGCCGAAATCGGCACCAAACCTGTCCTCACGCGTCGAAATCGGTATTAAATCTGTCTTCACGCTTTGAAATCGGTACCGACTTTACCTTCAACCGTCGAAATTGGCACCGAGCTCACCTTCAAGCGCCGAAATCGGCACCAAACCTGTCCTCACGCGTCGAAATCGGTACTAAATCTGTCTTCACGCTTTGAAATCGGTACCGACTTTACCTTCAACCGTCGAAATTGGCACCGAGCTCACCTTCAAGCGTCGAAATCGGCACCAAATCCGCTTTCAAACGTCGAAATCACTATCAAGCCCACCTTTATACGTTGAAATCTGTACCAAACCCACTTTCAAGCGTCGAAATCGATACCAATCTCACCTTCGCGCATCGAAATCGGTACCGACCTCACCAACATCACATCAAACTATAATATTGATCGAGAAATCTAATCGAACCGGCCTGAAAGAATTTCGGATATTTCGCGTTACCACAACGGAGACGGAGTTTTATTTGTGTCGCGGAAGCGCGTTATTAAATTACATTAAGCCGGGTACACAGGATTGACCGTGGTTCCTGGTTGTGTCAGGGTCGTACCACTTTATTTAATAAGGGTCAATTACCCTATGGTCAACCATGTTAACACGCCATTGCATAATTTATGAATTACGACCGTTTCTCTCGTCTGAGATACAAGCGAGCGGCGTCCTCTTCAAAGTCGTGTCTTAAAAGTTAATCCCCTCCCTCATCTCTCGTGTGCTTCTGTCCTGGTACCTCCTCGAGTTCTTTAACCCTTTATAGGTCACTGGTACTCGTTGTTACCACTAAGAAAGGGCCGGGAATCTTGTATTTTTAAGTTTCTATACTCCTACATTTTTTTTTCTTTTACAAAAAACTAGTGAAAAAAATTCCCAGGTAGTTCTACCCTATAAAGGGTTAATTTTATTTTATTCAATTAATTATTCACCAATTTCATCAATTTTTTATAATAACGATACCTAACCTAGACCAACCGGAGCAAACTAATTCTACTTGAGGAGCAATGACATCAACAACAGTAATAGATTTTTATCTTAAACGCTACCTCAATACCGAGACATTAGCGAGAAAATAGCGCGCATAGTTCGTCGTGTTACCGTCGACGCTTACGTCAGGTAGATAAACGAGGATAAAAAAAAAACGAATACCTTCCGCGATACACGTTTAAACAATAGCGCTCGACTCCCCTCCCGCCGTTAATAAAGAAGATTGCTAGGAAAACATGCCGGCAATGAGTTTACGACTTAATTGCAGACGCGTGGAAGACGGTCCCGCTATGGCGATACGTTGTAACTAGTCCAGAGGAATGTTAACCTTCGCACTTCGCACGGGGGCCCACGAAACCCGCGGAATTCTGTTCAGAATGCGACGAGCGCGAGTTATTCGACGTTAACGCGATTCGAAATTGTTACTTATGTACCTTTTCTCTCCTAATATCGCGACAATGACATTTAAAAAAAAAAAAAAAAAGAATTGAAGCTAGATACGTTATTTGCGTAGAGGAGTACTTTTTATATTAATATTAAGCGTGGCAGTTTGTTTTATTAATATTGTAACTGATAGACTGCGGATAATTATGCATTTATGACGAGTGTATGTAGGAACCTTTTCATTTTATAAATAACAACCGACGCGATTACATAACTATAATATTTTCCGTTTACGATACACGTATCACGCACGACCGTTTTTAACCGGCTTCGAAAAGGAGGAAGTTACTCAATTCGACATGTTTTTTTTTGTTTTTTTTTTTTTGACCATTTGCAACTCTTTCTCTCATTACTCAGAAAACAATCTTACTACATGCATGCTTACATGTAAATATGAGTAATAATTTGTAATTATTATCGCCACGTCGATGGGTGTCGAAGTTTACTTTCAATCTTAATCATCGTTCAAGTATGTAATTAGTCATACTATTTTCTATTAACTAATCAGATTCGAGATAGCTTTGTATCTGTATGATATCGAGTCATATCTGATAATGTATGATAATAATTACGTATCTATAGGTGTGTAACACTGATGGTCTGCAAGATATATACATCTATCTTCCTTTTAAATATTTCCCAGTCGATTCCAATTCTGGCACCAACGATACACCGATATCAAGTAAAATAAAATGAATATTAAAACAAATATATATATATACATGTCGAATCGAGTAACCTTCTCCTTTTCGAAGTCGGTTAAAATAAGCCTCCTCTCGAATAAAGCAAAATTACTTTGACCGCAGCCGCGGTTTTAAAAGTAAAATCAGTCTCGTTACTTAATCCCCGACCAGCGTATATTTGCAACACGTTTCGAATGAATTAACCGACCACTCCTGGACGCCCGGCGTCCATCTTGCCCGTTTATAAGCGCGTCTCGCGGGGATTGACGTTGTCCTGTTTGCAAACTCGCCACCGACGGTGCAACTCGGCCACGTTGCATTATGATTCCTCGTCGAGCATTAGGTAAGCGTCCCGCGGGAGTCACGTGACTCCCGAGGGACATCGATTGCCGATAGACACGCGATCGTTGCCTCGAATCGGCCTTCGATTTCCGCGATGAAACGACCCTCCCTTCTCCGCGACCACGATTCTTTCCGTTTCCTCTCATCCGCAAGAAAGCAACAAAAATTGTACTTCGAAATAACAAAAGTGCAGTTAGGTTTAGTTTATCAAATAGGATGGTCAAAATTGTACGATTGAACATAATAGATAGGTGATCGTAGAACCACTGACGACATCAATTATTATTAGACTGCGGATCTTTATGCATTTATAGGAAATTCGAATGTGCAAGAAACTACAAAATGCAAACAATATGCAAGAATATAAAAAAAGATTGAAAGTAAAGTTCATGTTATAATATTTGCAGAATAAAATAAATTTCTATTTAGGTTCAATTTTTGTAGACACATTCGCGAAGATTTTATTTTGCATAAAAATCCGCAGCCTATTGATGAATCACCTTTCTCATGGTTTGGTCTTATTGCGTGGAACACCGTCTTTATTCGCCAAGAGCTCGATTAGGCTTACACGTTAATCCCCTATGAGCCTGTCTAACTTTCAAGTCACATTTTATTAGACAATTTTAGTTTTTTTTTCACAAGAAGACCCATACGTTAATTATATACTGTCTCTTTTTAGTAGTGTCTTTTAGTAGTAGATTGCGGATCTTTATGCATTTATAGGAAATTTGAATATGCAAGAAACTACGAAATGCAAACAATGTGCAAGAATATAAAAGAGATTGAAAGTTAAGTTCATGTTGTAATATTTGCAGAATTAAAGAAATTCCTATTTAGGTTCAATTTTTCTAGGCACGTTCTTCGAGATTTTATTTTGCATAAATATCCGCAGTCTAATCGCAGACTGTAGGTATGTAGGCCTTGGTAAAACCAAAAACATCTACGAACATTCATGACTCGATGTATTATTTCAATTAATAATTAACCGTATTGCGATATAAATAAAATTGAAATTATACGTTCAAAGAATCACTTTTAAATTACATATGTCGCCCTGGAGGCGCCACTCGAGCGCAAAGGGTTAAAAACAAAAATCTGTACACATTCCCAAACATTGGTAAAATAATATCCAACGGGATTTTTTACCTCGAGTTGGATAATTCTTAAAAAAAAAAAAAAAAAAAATGGTGAACCCCCGCTCGAGAATCCTGAGAATTTCTGGGCTCCCCACGCGGAATCTCGCGCCAAAAAGAGTTACAGCCACCGGCCGCGATCACGTGTCGTTTGCCAAACGCAAAGCGTCGCGTTAATAGAGCATCCCGTGGCGTTTGCTTCCTCTCCGAGAAGGGATCGGTGATTTATTAGAAGCCAGCCAGCCCAGACAGAGGTCGAAGCGAAATCGACGTCTTCTGCGGGGCTTCCGTAGGTGGGTTACACGTGTACCGGTTACATCGAGCAGATTTCAATTAACCGCGACGATCGATCGAGGTAATTGCCGGTGATAAGGCAACCCCCAGCTTCTCTGTCTTCCACTCGCCCGCTTTTTACCCCCATCACAAACGACTTCGTTTTGCGCCAATTTAACGAGTTTCGCCGTTTTCCTTGGAAGTCTCCTAGCAATTTTTTTCGGGAAAAAACGTTGGAAACGATTCGAAATGGATAGCCCAATTAAATTTTCGAGTTAGGAGGATCTCGCGTAGGAGGATTTAAAAGCAGTGAATTGATTGTCTGTTGACTGTATTTGTTTCGCTTTTATAGGGAAGGTTTTCGTAGCCTTCTGTGCACTAGATGCCTACGGTAAGTCTACCGCGCATCTAGCTTACCCACCACATGATGTCTACTGGTTAGCGTTTTCATCAGGAAAACGTAAGGAATCCATCGGCGTTATTCCCGTAATAATACGATGCATATGAAGTGAAATCAGGTGATTACTGAAAGCCAGAAACCAAGGGTTGAACCATCCAAAGCGCACGTGTGCCGACTTTAACCCACGACGGACCGCATAGGGTCCGAGCATTACAGTGGGAAATGTTTGTCATGATATGTTCACTTTTTGTTGTGTTTTATACAAATTAAAGAAACAAAATGCACTACTGAATTCCTGATGTTATACTGATGAAAACGCTACTAAACACCATGTAAATCGGACTATTTTTAACGAAGATAGGCAAAAAGCGTGAAAATCATTTTTTCCGTATAATTTCCTTCTAAATAATCCGAATTGTATCGTGTTTGGTACCATTTTCATCGGGATAACATAAGGAATCGATTGGTAATACATCCGTTAAGATCCGATAAGAAATACGGAAAATGATGGTCGACCTTCTTTGGGTCTAGTTTGCTACGTCCTTTTTATGATACCATTGTTGCCCGGCGGCGGACTAACATGTGTACTCGGAAAAGCTTGAAACCATTCGAATTGCCCGGTTCTTTCGGGCCGCTTGATTTTTTCGGACCGCTCGATTCTATTCGGGTAGCTTGAAAAATTCAAGTTAGTTGCCTTTCTTTCGGGTAGCTTGAATCTTTCAAGCTACTCGGTTTTTTCAACTACTCGACTTGGCTCGTGACTTCGACTTGATTCGAACTTGAATCAACTCGGCTTGATTTTTTCGGATACTTGAACAGCCCAGTAGACTCTACTCCTCTGCTACCGACGCTGATGCTTCTACTATATTAAACTACTAACGCTCCTCCGTTAAATTTTTGAATTCCAACACCGTAGCTTTTTGTAAACGATTCAAATCTATGTTTCTATAGCACCTAACCCAACTTTCCTTAACTTCCCAACGCGCCACCGCGATTTCCCCGCGAGATTCGATCGAAGCATGAAACTATCCATTAGAAACGCCTCGAACGCGGACGAAATCGCGTCCCTTGGCCGTTTCGCATGATTCTCCAGTCGACACGCGGTAACCATGTTCGTTCGGGCCGAGGACTCGTTTAACCGTAAATGAAAACACTACGCGTCGACGTTGGCACGATTCCTCGTCGTTACGAGACGGCCGCTCCTCCTCCCGTCGCTGTTTCGAAACTGAATCGGATTTACGTCGATCAGAATTCGCGTCCAAAAATGGGCAGCGTCGTAGATCGCGCGGAATCGATCGTTCTTTCGCTCGGGCGATACGCTCGCCGCGGCTAGAACGGTTTTTCCATTCTCGTTTCGCATGAATTTTCGCTCGAATTCGACGCTAACCCTTGAATGGCGGAGACTGGGTCGTTCGTGACCGGGAATGAGCGCGCTCGAATAAATTTGTAATTGAAATGCATCCACTACGCGCGCATTACACGCTTGGTACGGGTGTAACCGACGTTTTGCATTCTTTCATGTATCATATTTTGCGTTGAATTATTTGTGAGTTGCAGTGGGGTGGGGAGGGTGGACAATGTGAATTTTTTGGGTGCTCAAGTTTTCTTGCTTGACAGAGAAGTTTGTGGAAAGAATTTTAACGCTCTATGGAATGAATCTTTTTTCTGCGAACAACTTGCAAGGTATTTGATATTTTTACTTTGTTATATCGAGTCGGTGGTTTTACCAATCTTCGTCAATGTTGTTATTAATAGACTCCGGATCTTTATGCAAAATAAAATCTTGAAGAACGTGCCTAGAAAAATTGAACCTAAATAGGAATTTCCTTAATTCTGCAAATATTACAACATGAACTTAACTTTCAATCTCTTTTATATTCTTGCACATTGTTTGCATTTCGTAGTTTCTTTCATATTCAAATTTCCTATAAATGCATAAAGATCCGCAATCTATTACTAAAAGACACTACTAAAAAGAGACGGAATATAATTAACGCATGCGTCTTCTTGTGAAAAAAAAACTAAAATAGTCTAATAAAATGTGACTTGAAAGTTAGACAGGCTCATAGGGGATTAACGTGTAAGCCTAATCGAGCTCTTGGCGAATAAAGAAAGACCGTGTTCCACGCAATATTGTACCGCTATTTTATTTGAACTCTATACTCTGCGTCGCCTAAGATAGTATTTGAAGCAGCCTGCTGTACAGGGTAATTCCGAGGGAAACAGGAGCAACCTGCCTCGTTCCTGGACAATATCTCGCGCCAGCCGATCGGCGTCGTTTTACGACCGGGCCCGGCAAATGATAATAATTGACCTAATTGCGGCAAATGAGCCGTTCGCTTAAATACGTCGTGTAGCTCGCGATTCGCGGCAGCCTGCTTGCGAAATAAGATTAATAGCACCCTGTCCGACGGGACCAATGATCGATCGCGTGTTTTATAGCGGGCAATTTCGTGATTTTGCGGCAACAATGGCCCTCTCCTTTTTTTAACGAGCGAGCGGTTAGGCTACAGACGTTGGTCAAGCACGGAAACGACTCCTCGATAGGCTAACCGCGACGAAAACTGGATCAACGAGCCGATGGAACAATCCACTCCCTTCTTTCTCAGCCCCTAAGTCTGGGAACGCCATTTTAAATTTTAACCATTTGCGCCTTCGAGGCATTTTTCTATAGAATCAAATCCAGCGATTTTTATTATAACAAATTTCTGTAAAACCAAAAACATCTACGAACATTCATGACTCGATGTAATTATTTCAATTAATAATTAGCTGTATTCTGATATAAGTAAAATTAAAATTGTACGTTCAAAAAAATCACGTTTAAATTACACGTGTCGCCCTAGAGGCGCCACTCGACCGCAAAGGGTTAAATATTTTTATTATCATGGAAGGTGTAACAGCTCGTCTAATAGGTAATCGGTTAAGAAAAGAGAAACCTATGGGAGGTACCGCTAAAATAAATTTTTTTTCAAATACGATGCCTGTACGATAGCTTGGGTAGTTGAAGATATAGCACACAAAATATTCCTAATTTAATAATCCCCGCATATAAGACCAGTGCTCTAGACATTTTCGTGAATATATACATTAGTTCCATAAATGTTCGTACCATCTAGGTCTATCAACGAAATATATCTGAATTAAATGATAGCTTTAATGTTTCCAAATAAATTTTCTAGCATAAATATATACATGTGTGTATAATTTTCTAGTATAAATATATACACGTGTGAAGTCTATTTATGTACACATATATAATGAAGCATTTGTTTGAAAATATTAAATCTGTCATTTACTTTATTTTAATATTAAACCTATCATTTACTATATATATAGTCAGTTCAATAAATATTCGCACCCTCTACATTTGTCGAAAAATTTTGCTCCATTACTGTTACAACATGAATATCTATGAAATTAGATTGTCTATTTATGTAAACACGAGCACATAAAATAATTGAGTGCAACTCGCGAAAGAAACTTTCGGGGACAGCTAATAAGTAATAGGTTTAATATTTTCAAATAAATGCTTCAGTATATATATGTACATAAATAGACTTCACACGTATATATATTTATACTAGAAAATTTATTTGGAAACATTAAAGCTACCATTTAATTCGGATAAGCGTTGATAGACCTAGATGGTACTAACATTTGTGGAACTAATGTGCAGCGGGTGTAGAATGTAATATACACATATATATACGAAATTTCTTTATATATATATATAATATGTATTACTATTATTTTTATATATATACATATATATATGATATATATAATACATATACAATAAATATAT